>NW_027468663.1:8867094-9054594 GCF_046254945.1 Alosa pseudoharengus
TTTCTCTCCCTCTCTTCCCCTCAAACCCCAATCCCACTGACTCTGCTTCTCCGTTTATTTTTTCAGGTGAACAAACTGTATCACACACACTAGCTCCCTCAGTTGCTTTTAATTAGGCTTCTGGAATCTTCTGTGCCTTCATCTGTCAGTGGTGAATGTTGTGTGTCTGTGTGGTGTGTCTGTGTGGTGTGTGTGTGTGTGTGTGTGTGTGTGTGTGTCTGTGTGTGGTGTGTCTGTGTGGTGTGTGTGTGTGTGTGTGTGTGTGTGTGTGTGTGTGTGTGTGTGTGTGTGTGTGTGTGTGTGTTTCTGGCTGTTCAGTGCTGTCCATTTTTACACAAATAATTTGAGGCAGGGGCACGTCAGCAGTGGAATGTAAAAGGGGCTTAATTGTCCTAAACTGCAGGGTCTCTGAACAGACCTCTCCCTACATAGTCACTCAGTCCACCTCAACCTGGAACACTGGAACACTGGAACTTTTAATATGTCTGTGGCCAGCATACACTGACCCAAACACTCTCTCTCTCTGTCTCTCTCTCTCTCTTCTGTGTGTGTGTGCGTGTGTGTGTGCGTGCGTGTGTGCGTGCGTGGTCAGTTATAAAGTCCCATTTGTCTTTCAGTCTGTCTGTCTGTCTGTCTGCCAGCATCTGTGTAATGGCATCTATCTGATGTCTGATTGTTCTTCTGTGCCTGAGAGAGTATTAAGTCTACTGACACACACACACACACACACACACAGAGAGAGAGAGAGAAAGAGAGAGAGAGAGAGAGAGAGAGAGAGAGAGAGAGAGACACACACACACACACACAGAGAGAGGACCATCCTGCTTTAATCCAACTCTTTAAAGTTAAACCAGACCTCAGGCATGGTGGCCAGCCTGTGAGGATTTTGGCCATGAAAGGCCAGAGATGGGCTCCATACGTAGGGATCAGTGACACCAGGATGCAGGGCTAATCCACAGGGCCAATAGCAGTAGTGGTCCTCAGGTCAAGCCTCACACTGACTCTGCCCTTTGGCCTGGAGACCTGGGTTCATCAGGAGGTGGAAGAACTCAGGCTCGTTAGCGGGTCAGAGACAGGCTACCGTCCTCGTCGTTGCAGACAGATTGATGTATTTCAACAAATCATTAAACACGAAAATGTAGCCCTTTGTTCATTTACTTATTGCATTTGGTTGTATTCCATGCATGAAACATTATGCAATGTGAGTGCTGAGAGAAATTAAATGAGAGCTTTAGCTGCCAAGGGTGCTCAGGATACATATGTTGAGCATATTGATGATTTAGAACCAGAGTTGTCTAGCTATTCCAGGAATAAATGATGAAATAATTGTGAAGTTTAACATGATTATAATTGGTGGCAATTTGCACAGAAATGATCATCAATTTACAAGCTCACCCTTGACCTTACAGAAGAACAAACTAATTTGAAGTCTCAGTGCTGTTCTTTTCAGTTTGAAAGTATGTGGGGTATTTCTAAAAATAGTTATGATAATTCTAGAAGATTTCATATGGCTCAAATGTCGTCATCACTCATGCTGTGCATGACGGTACTTTTTTTCTGTAAATTGACTTAATGTCATGATAGTTTACAGCATGTGGTTAAAACTTACAATTGCTTTAAAAGTGCCAAGATAACAAACTATTGTTATTCAGCGTAGAATATCTATCTGTAAAAAGTTTTCTGTTTTCAATAAGTAGTAGCATCCATCTAATTGAAGCAAAATAAACCAATATTAAAAATCTAACAGAACCACTGTGCTTTGACCCACACCACAACCATACTACATGTTTGCTCTTTGTAGGCAAAGAAATGTGGTTGTTACAAAGGGATCTTGCTGATCTTGAATAGAACTTAAGTTAGCTGAAACAGCATGTAAGTGTGGAAAATTGATGCGAAACTAACCATAAAATACTCATGATAACAAAAGAAAAACTGTCTAATAAAGAAGCAGCAAGGTGGTGTGAAGACCTACATCAACTGTGGCTGAGTCTTGCTGCAAATGTCCCTCAATACCTCTCGGGGAAGCATAGGAAAAGACCCTGGATGCCATTACAAGTTTACCAGGCAAACAGCACTTACTGTTGGAGCTACTGCCCTCTACTGGGCATTATGAACGAGGAATTTTATGATCCTTTATATAAGAGAACTTGTTTGAAGTGTTATTTATAAATAGAACTGGTTCACCTGTTCAACTTTGTCACCATAAACCTCTTGGTAAGTGTGGAAGCTTGAGTGTCATGTCAGATAAATTAAATGATGCTTTTTGTCACCATGTTGTTAGATGTGCTTCTATTATGTACACATTCATTCCAGACAATACTGTACATCTCCGTTCACAAAACATTTTTACTGTGGCACACATGTTAATGTAGAATGTAACAATATCAACCTTCACAGAAGGGCAATACAGTTAATAAAAAATATAAATGCATGCACTATCATGAATTAATACCATTATCAAGCATCACATATCAAAGACAGAATCTCAAAGAAGGGACTCTGAATATTTAGAACTAGTTTCAAGTGTCAGACAGGACAAGGGCACTACAGTCATAAAGCAAACCTGGGGAAATTAACGGAGGTACAGTGGTTAATCAGAAAAAAATGAAGATACAATGGGAAGTTGACTTACTATGAGCAAGCAAAATGCCAATTAAAATACCATGCAGCTCAAAATCAAATCATATTTCCAGTCGCGTAATTTCTTATGTCATCTGAGAGGCCAGTTCAGGGAACAAGCAGGCAGTGCAGATGGGAAAAAAGACTAGGCACCATAAGACTTGAATATTTTTAATATAAAGTAAAAATCTTTTTTTTTCTTATTCTGTACACACAACCTTTCCTATGTAGAAAGAAACAGGGCATCAGGCCTATAAAATATTATTTATATATAAATATACTAGTAATGTTTTATATAATTCTAAATTCTGTGTTATTTAGGATTATCTGTGTTAAAAAAACAACATAATAAAGTGCACAGGCAACAGCTTATATCAACAATTAAACACACTAAGTCTGTTATGTCTTCACATTGACAAATACCCTACACCCCAATGGTTCAGTTCAAGCATTCTATCAAGTAAATATAGAGATCTTTTTAATTTCTGCACTTGAATAATATTATCATGATTTCTTCTACAAAACAAATCAGTGAGAAGCATTACTACAATGAAAATTTACTGAAGGAAAACTAATTTGACTAATCAACTAATATTTTGTCTGAGGCGATTAAAACTGCAATTCATTGAGAAAGGCATAGAATTTGACATACTGATTTAATATATACTTGATATCAAACATTAGTGAAATAGATTTCCTGTGTGCATATTCTCTACATGTTTCTAAATGATCCTAGTAATGTCAACTATAGATTGCAAGAGAGTAAATAGTATTGAGAGAGTATTTGTGAGCAGCGAATGTGCAGATGTAGAGCAGATGTAAAGACGACCTACAGGGGGCCACGTTCACCAAGGGAGGAGAGGACACACAGCACAACCAAACTTCTAAGACAGAACGAAAATGACCTCATCACCACTGGCTGAAATATCCACATGTAACAATGCCATTATTATTTTCAATTTTATCCATATCTAAATATCATTGTGACCAATGTCCAAATGTCCATTCACAGTTCTATGTTGTTCAGTTAAATGCAAAAACATACATGTGTATTACTATCTAACGTGTTTAAATGGACACAAGCACTATGACGTTACAGTAATACACTAAATAACACTTTGCAGTTACTGCTGCTGCTCCCAATACTCATCATAACACAAGGTAATAAACAAACGATAGGACATTAGTTGCAATCCTAATCTAACAAAATAAAACACAACAGATAACACAGTCTAGACCATAACAGAAATATTTTTTTGCTTGTAACTTCAGACTGTGAATGTGGATCTCCAGCTAAAATCATTGTGATCATAGTTAATATCTACAAATCTGTGGCTGTCCAAGCGATCAGGGTGTGGTGGTGTCCTACAGTCCTACTGATGTACAGAAACACTACAGATTGGTCCAGTGAGCCATTCGATTTCTCCAGAAACCTGCAAAACAGACAGCATGCGATGAGATCAAAAAATCTGAAACAAGGTCTGTAATGATATCTGCAATGTTTTGGTAAGGTTGTCGATTGCCTGTGTAGGCTATTTTTGCCGGATGTTCATTAAATAAGGCGTGTGTGTCATGAACCTGCTTGCAGCATCACTGGGACACTTACATTAGCTCTCAGGAGGTGGAACACAGGAGTTCCGGCGTGAGCGGCACATGTTCTTCTACAAGAGAACACAAAAACACAAAAGGCCCCAGTCAGACATCCCCTCCACCTCAACCTACTGTAGGTAAATGTGCCCAGTAGAGTTTCCTGTGAGGTCCAGTGTGGGGTGAGTCACTATACCTTTTCATGAAGGCGGTGATGGAGGGCTGGATCTGACAACCAGGGGTGCTTGAGAGCTTGTGCAGCACCTATCCGCCAACTGGAGACACATGACAGAAACACAAAACAATGACGATTAAACATGATACTGATAATTCAACTAAAGAATGAACCTGCGGATGTAGAGAAAGGTGCAGACATGAGAGAAAACGAGAGAGAGATTAGGTACCTTTTGTTGACAAGAAGGAGTTTGGAGATGAAGTCCTTGGCCTCATCTGATATGCCAATGAACTCGGCTTCCTCAAAGTTCCACTGGCACTGAAGAATGTTGTTAAGAGTCTCGCCGTCATCGTCTCCAAGGAAGGGGGACAGACCACTGAGACTAGAGGAAACCATGCCAAGTTTGTGTGTGAGTCCATGTCCATGTGTCTACATTAAGTACAACACAATTGTGCGGATACACTTGTATGTATATAAGCATTTGTCAAGACACTTACAGCATGTAAGTGATGACTCCCAAGCTCCACATGTCTGTGTTGAACGAGACAAAGTCGTAGTTGATCACCTCGGGGGCCAAGAATTCAGGGGTGCCAAAATTCACCTTTAACTTCTCTCTGGGGTTATATCTGCAAGGAGTATATCACAGACAGAACAAAATCCATGAGATGATCAACCACTAAGTGTACATTCATTGTACAAAAAATTCCCAACCCCACTAAAAAAAATTGAAAATGTCATTTGTCTAGTATATCCAAATTGAGGAAAATACGTACTTCCTAGCAAGCCCAAAGTCAATGATCTTGATCTTGTTTGTGACTCGGCTTACACAGAGAATGTTCTCAGGCTGAGAAGGCAAACAAACACAGAGAGAACCCATTTTAACCCGTATTAATTTGATCCTGTGCAGCATAACAAACACACTTCAATTATTCAATTATTTCGACATACAGTGCGATTCAATTATTTCGACATACCTTCAGATCCAGATGAAGGAAATACATTTTGTGCATGTGGCGTAGTCCTTCACAGATCTGCCTGATGAACATCACTGTATCAAGCTCTGTCAGAGTGTAGTTCTCATCAATGATCCTGTCAAAGAGCTCCCCACCATCCACACTGTTGGCACACACAAATGCATATTTTACCTCAAAGATCCATTAACTGGTATTGTATAGTACAAATGTGTATTAATAAATAACATACTACACAGTTAAGTAAAAAACTGTGTGCATTTAATGATTAGCACAATTGTTATTTGTTATACAGTATCATAGCACTAGAGGTCATTCAGGATTCCATGCTGTCCATATTGTCAACTATCTGTATAACTCTGTATCTGTATAAGTCCGATAGAAACCGGAATGAAACCATATAGAGTAACTGAATTTACAAGATGTATTTACTTACTATTCTAGGACCAAGATTATATCAGTCCTGGATTCATAAGCAGCATATAGCTGGATGAGATTGGCATGATCCAGCTGATTCATAACTTGAATCTCATTCTTCACAACCTCCTACAAAATTGCACACATACACACACACACACACAAACACACAAACACACCACTGTCAGCTTACACTGGCAAGCATTTCATCTACCATCCAACAAGACACAACATGGCTAAAATGATTTGTTCACTTCTATAGTATTAGTAGTAAAAGTGCTCACAAATTGTCTTATTCAAATAGCCTGTCATTCAGTGATAACAAAGGTGTTTCCATGAGTGACACTACATCTTGCTTTCAAATTCAATTCAAATTCAAATTCAAAAAGAGCTTTATTGGCATGACCAAGTGGTATAGTGTTGCCAAAGCAGACACACAAACAAACTAAGAAAAGTAAACTTATGACTGCTAAACTTCAACAATAAGACTATTTTTTTTTTATTAATAAATTAATTCATACATAAAATAAAAACTAGCAACTAAGATTCACCATATATTTGGTAATATCAAGATGAAAAGGAAATTTAAATTTGTATGTCAAAATTGAGCTATGATAAAAAAAGGGAAACTTATTAATGCACCTAAATAAAATGGAAACCTATAAATAAATTAACCTACATAAAAAGGAAACTTATAAAATAATTATACTACATGAATATACTACACATTTAAAAGGGATACTTATAACTAACCTAATCTACAGAAATAAAAGAAAACTTATGACCTTAAACTTATATTTCTAGAACAAAACTAAAAGAAAGTTAACCATAGGAAAAAAGGAAACCTCTAACCTTATACTTGAAATATTGATTTTATCGAAATGCATATACACTAGTACATAAAACACTAACATGAGGGTAAGATTTTGAAATGTTAACATGTTGCTCTGGTTTTGTGGCAGGTCATTATGTAATCTGCAGCTATATTTGAGCAATTTTTGTTCTCCCCCAGTAGTATACATATTTTGGACTGGGGTGGTATATTTTCAAAATCATCTATATGTTTTGTTAATTCTGCATTTTTTTTTTTTATCTTATAGACATATATTTACAACAATAAAGTAGGAAGTGTTCTTCATTTTCAACCTCATTTATACAGAAACCACAGCTTCTCATATCTCGAGGCAGCCATGTTGGTTTATGTCTGCCTGTTTCAATATGTAGGTTGTGGTCACTGATTCTATATTTTGTCATCAGGCTTCTTTTCTTCCTGTCTTTGATGTTATCGAAGTATGGAGCTAGACAATAATTTCTTTTCAGTGATCGATAGATCTCCAATTTTTTATTGCTTTGTATTTCTTCCTTCCAGAATTCAATATAATGCATCTGATTTGTGGCATCAATTTCTTTTAATACAGATTTTGGTAAGACATTTAGGTTATTAATATTATTTTTGTTTGCAAGATTGAATAGAGGGTCACCATGATGGGTAAAGGACTTGTTCTTGAAAGCTTTATGATGGAAGGTCTCAGTGTTGCTTTTTGCCAGATGGAACCAAAATTTAGAGGCCCTTTTGTCGATGTCTAGGAGTAAAGGGAACCTCCTTAACTCTGCACGAATTGCTAGGTTGGAGGATGTTCTATGAACACTCAAGATATTTTTACACATTTGTAGGTGGAGTTCTTCTGTTGGACTTTTGTCCCACTGTTTATAGTTCAGTCCATACAGTGGCCCCCAAATCTCGCTGCCATAGAGGGCAATTGGCTTGATTATGGAGTCAATTATCTTAAGCCAAAATTTAGTGGGTGGATTGAGCTTTTGAAGCTGCTTCTTAATGAGGTAATATGTTCTTTGAGCCTTGTCAGCCAGGTTTTTTGAGGCCAGATTGAAGTTTCCTGAAGCTGTTATGGTCAGTCCCAGATAATTATAATGAGTTGTTTCCTTAATGGCAGTTTCTCCAATTTTGAAATTGTCTTTTTTAGATGTTTTTGGTTTCTTCTGGAAAATCACTTGAAGACACTTTATATTTGTGCTGTCAAGTACAAGTCCAGAACCTGTTGAACCGTCTATTTATTTAGCCAGTTCATTAATGAATATGTTGAACAGTATCGGGCTTAGGCTGCATCCTTGCCTGACTCCTCTACTTTGTTTAAAAAACTCTGTTCTCGAGTTGTTGATTTTTATACAACATTTATTTTGTTTGTATATGTCTTTTATAATGGAGTAGACATTGCCTCTTATATCGCTCTCTAGGATTTTCAATAACATGCCTTCGTGCCAGATAGAGTCGAAAGCCTTTTGGAAATCAACAAAACATGCATAAATCTTTCCTTTGTTTGTTTTCTGTACATACTGTTCTATAAGTGTGTTGAGAGTGTAGATGTGATCTGTTGTCCTAAATTCTGGAAGGAAGCCTATCTGACTTTTACATAGAATGTTTCTATTCTGTAAAAAGGTAAGTATTCTTGTTTTTAAGATACCACAGAATATGTTACCAAGAATGCTGGTCACACAGATCCCACGATAATTATTTGGGTTCATTTTGTCGCCACTTTTATGCACTGGTGTGATCAATCCTTGGTTCCATATCATGGGAAAGTATCCTGAACTCATAAAAAGGTTAAACAGGATTGCTTGGCGGGTTAGGGATGTACTGTTTTAGCATTTCTGTTGAGATGTTATCGATTCCATAAGCTTTTCCTGTTTTTAATGACTTAATTTTTTCGTTTAATTCAGATAATTGTATAGGGTTGTCTAGATCACTTTGGTATGCTTTCAACTTCTCTCCAGTAGTCTAGTCACATTTTAGTTTGAGTGGATGGACAACCACCGGTTATTTGGTGACATGTTTTACCTTTTCTTTTGGACTTCTGGCTTTGATGATCTTGGCTGCTAGAGTGAGTCCAGAAGAATTTTCTATGCATTTGTGCACCTGACCAAAACGACCTCTGAAAAAACAAAAACAAAAATACATTATACATTCCAGAATGTGGGATAGAAATTAGTCTCATTTTGTGGCATTGTCCAAACTGATAAAGAAAAGCACTCTTTTCATATTCTCAATCCCCTCCTGTAACAAGATCTCTCCTATGACTGGAGTAGGTCCCCAGGGCAACCAGCTTACCTCTGAGTCATCTCTTATGACATACAAATTTTAGAATCTTACAAATTCTTGTTAACGGTGACATCAAGTCCATACCTATTGCATAAATAACTAATTGGTCTTGTTTAAAGCATCATTGGTAAAAACCCCTCCCTCCTGTCTCAGCTGTAAAGATGAAATGCCTCGCCACCCTATTTTAATTAACAACAAGTAGAGGCGTCTCTTTGAAGCAATGGATTAACACTTAGTGATTAGCTTCCAGCTGGCGAGAGGGTAGAGTTACACATATTCTAAAAGCTTGAAGTAAAAATAACCACCTGACTTTGGAGCTATGAGTCGAGTGAGTGGAGACTTGTTCCATGAGAGGGGGGTGAGTTACGCAATTAGTCTTTGGGAGGATTAAAGAGCGGTCGGTCTTCTCTCACAATGTCGCACAAAACATTCTGTTCCATGAGTACGGTTCCAGAAAGAGAGAGAAAAAAAGAAAAGCAAAGAGACACTCACCCTCCAATAACTTCTTGTCTGTTGATGGTATAGAAGTTGTTGATCTGGCTGGGCTTTGCAGACACAATCCGGTGACCAAACGGAGCAGGTGGCGGCGGGCTGCTATCTGTAGGTTAGGACCGCGAGAGCAGCAGCGGATATCATGTTTGCAGAGCAGAGCGGAGGAAGAGAGCGAGAAATAGAGAGAGGGAGGGAGAGAGAGAGCGGGAGATCAGTTGAGGGAACTAAAAGGCAATTTACATTGTCACAATCTGCATAATGAATTTAGAGGCCGGCTCATTCTGACACACTGATCCCTAACAAGAGTGTTCCTTTCAGCGATGTTATCAAATAGTCCATGAAAACAATAATCCACTACCCTATTAAAAACATACTCACACACATGTCCAGACTCAATTACTTACATCTGATTGGTATTGACTACTGTATATGCGTGAAATGAGCAACAATAACTTACCAAAAAAGTACTGCTCTTCCTCAGTGTCCTCTTCATCGTTTGCTTCAGCGACTTTTGGCTTCTGCTTGTTGAAGTTCAGCTCAAACTCCACTCCGTCTGCTTTGAAGAAGCCGCGCAGGTCCTCATCCCCCTGCTTAGCCTTCTCGCCCTCCTGCCCCTCCTCTACTCGACTCTTCTTGTGGTCTTCTGCCTCCTGGTCCTCCTCCGTGACCCTGCGCTTGGCGCTGGTGTTCACTTCATCGGCCTGCTCCACGTCCACCTCCTCAGCGCTGAGAGCATTAGGAATACATGGACAGGCGTGAAAGAAGAACGAAACAAAAATGTACAAGAACAACTTAGTCCAGCACAGGAGATGGCTACTTGGCATGGTGTTGTGAGCTGTTGTTTAGGACCCTAATGGGGTCTTGTTAAGTTACTGTTTCGTGTTTAGTTTTGAACTGAAATTTAGAAATTTACCTCAGCGAAGTGACAGGCTCAGCTGGAGCGTCCCTGCTGTCAGTCTGAGGAGACGCCTGCCTCGCGGGCTCTTCAGGCTCTGGAACACTCTCACTGGGAGCTGCTACCTCCTGCACCTTGTCCACCGCCAGCTCTTCCTCGACTTGCAGCTCGCTATCAGGTGCCTCCTCGCTCTTCTCCTCTCTGGTCTCCTCCTTTGCAGCCACTGGGATCTCCTCCTCCATTTTCTCCTCCCCCTTTGCCTCTTTCACCTCCTGGGCCACATCCGCCTCCTCTTTCTGCTCCTCCTCTAGCGCTTTGTCCTGCTCAGTCTCAGCCAGCTTAGGCACCTCCAGGATGAAGTCCACTGCGCTTGGCATCACGGGCGACTCTTGTGGCTTGTCCACCACAGTTCCGGCCTCCAGGTCCAAACATGCCTGGACCACCAGCATACCTGACCGCTCTGCATTCTCTCTGTTCAGTTTCTGCACCTCCTCAAGCAGCAGGGCCTGCTTCTTCACAGAGATGGTGTCTACCAGAGCAACATGAACAAAACACAAGCAGTCTTTAAGACTACACATACATGTACAATCACCAATATATTCTCATACATCTATTGTCATTTATTATGTTTTATATCTGAATTACACAGATACTAGAGATATCTGAATTACACAGGTAAAAGAGATTTGTTTTCAGTATTTGGCAAAAGTGGTCTCCCCCTGATATTGAGGGTCTTGAAGCCACCTTGAATAATGTGCCTTTCAAAACTAAACTGACTGTTACAAGACAAACTTTTCACTCTCTCAGGCTTCACCTTGGACTTCTGGAGGCTTCTTCTTTTTCTGTGCTTTCAGGTCCTTAATGCTCAAACAAGATTTCTCTTTCCCATCTTTGCCTTTATGATCTCTCAACTTCAACATCAGCAAACACAGGGTAAAAGTAGAAGGAGGAAAAGATTTGATTAACAAATATTATCCAGATTAAATGTAGACAAGCTTTTAACAATCTCATAATGGTCGCATAAAGTGCTTGGTTTATTGTAATTGCACAACAACAATGTATGCTTGGGCTGGGTGATATATATATATATATATATATTTATTATGTTTCAGTATCTTAATAATGTGACTCCATCCACTTACAATACATTTCAGTTCGAGAGCTATGGGTGTGGAGATTGATCATGAATCGGTCACAAACTGTAACTGAAACGTGACATATGAATGTGACATATGATTAATTGAATCTATTTTCAATATCACTGGGAAGGTCAGAGGCAAGTCAACTGAAATCACAAATGCTTGCTGTTGCATTTAAAGGCGCAGTCAGCGGTCATGCGCGATTTCAAGCCCAAATATATTTTTTGTCACATTCAGACTGTGTGGAGTTTCTCTGGGAAAACTGAGGGGAAGGGGTGTGCTACCACTCTGATGTGTTTTGTTTGGTTCTTGATTAATATAATGTACGTTGTGTAATGTTGTATTCTAAGACATTTAAATATAAACATAAACAAATGCTGACTGTGCCTTTAAGTGCTAGAACAAAAACATGATATGTACCATCCATTTTCAGAGGTAAAATGAAGATATCAGAGATTATTATTGTGATCAATCATACATTTTCTGTACACATCCGTCCATTACCCAGCCCAAGTTAGTATATAAAGGACAGTAGCAATAAACCTACAAAGTCTCCATATTTGCGTGAAGAATGCAAATGTTTTGGTCCATGGAGCCTAGACTTGGGAGTCGACTCCAAGATGCTCACTTCCCATGCTGAGCTTGTGTCTTGGGTTTCTTTAGTGGCTTTAGTAGAGGGATTTTTCTGTTAAAAACACAAAATATGGCCATATGTGACAGACAAACATGCACATGGGATGGATGTGTTACATGTTCACAGTTAGAGTTGAAAGTGTTTATTCACACACATTCCAAATGCTTGATGAGACAAATGATGAATAAGTGACAAGATGACAAAACAAACATTTGAAGTTGTTAGTTCCTCAAAGTTCATTTCCAGAAGCAAGATAATAAAGATAAACATGTGGGGCACACTGATGAACACAGACAGGTTCACAGATGACATGCTGTTGATGGTCCATCATAGATGAATGGGCCCTGCGGATGATGTGAATTTATAGCCAACTCTATAGATGCAATGGAATCCAATGCCAACCCTGCACGGAAAATGTCTCTCATTCACGCTCCATTTGTTTGTTCCGACTGGAGACGGCGCTAGTAAACAGTCCGTTTAGGGCCAGGGCGATATGCACCCAACACCTCCCGTGTGGCCTCCAAGGCCTTCTCACATTCACCAAGCTGTATTGAGAGACTGTGGCCTTTCCGCGCCGAGGTGGGGTAGGTATTCCAAGCGCAAGGTGTCCATATCTACGGATGGTTTTTTTTCTTTTGAAGGACAAATGGTGAGGATGTGTGATGCCAGTTGGTAGGCAGACCTCTCGCAGCTCTGTAAAGTCGTGTGACAAGAGACATGGTCGGACGCGAAAATTGACGACAACAGCCGTTCCGGATGATTTGGGGTATGTTTCCACTAATCACCACGGTGATGGAGTATGAGCCATTAAACGATCCTAGCCACTGAAGTTAAAACGGTCACACTTTCAACCACTTGAACTGTTGACTGTATCGCATATGACTTTTTATAGATAGATATGCAAACAATACAATCCATACTTCTTCACTAGATTTCCTGATTCCTATTCATAGCATGCACACCATTCCGGAGCAAGTTGGTAATAGAAGGTGATGATAACCGGAGTTGAACTACTGGAGGTCTGGCTCTACCACCCATAGTGTGGCCAGATGGCAAGCAGTGAATAGGAATGACCCCACTCCACGCCAAAATACTGATCACCTCACAGGCATCTTACACAACTGCCCTCTCTGACAGTCTGTGGTCCAGTGGGATTCTGATGGGATGAACAGCTCTAAAACTGTCTGGACCAAACAGGAGTAGAGATTTAGATGACAAGCTCATAACATTTGAACAGGTAATGCAACATATTGCAGTGGTTAATGGCCTGGGTGGACCTTCAGCTGAGGATGATTTAAACTCAAGGAGGAGCAGAGGTAGAGATTCAGGAGGGACGGTCTGAGTTGTGATACAGAAGCATATTTGTGCTTAATACAGAAACACTGACTAAATCAGATTGAAAATTACACTGAAAAGCCATCAAAACACCATTTGTGCCAAGATTGCACACCAAGTCCTTATTTTGAGCTACTTGGATCTAAACCACTAGGGTACACACTGTAACACTAGCGTGCAGCAGTTGGCAGTCATATTTTACAACACCACATAAATCATTAGCTGTTAGACATGGGACCATGGTGACACTCAGAATTCCAGCTATGCAAAGTTTTGTTTAGATGTGGGCATTCAAACACTGCTAATGAGAAGAAGTAATTGCAGGGAGATCAGCTATAGTTACAGTCAGTCAGTCCAAGAGACGAGGGTGATGGGGATGGAAAATGAAAATGCAGAGAGAAAACCAGAGAGAGAGAGAGCGAGAGAGGGAAAGACAGAAAGTCTGACTCATCAATATCACCAGCACGTTCATGGAATAAGGAGAGCTCAGGGACTCCAGCCGAAATTCTAGAGTGCCACAAGCTTCTAAGACACTGCATTCCCGAAGTAGCGTTTTAACATTCCAGGGTCTGTCCTCACAGCGCCCTATTCATGCCTTAAGAGACCTCAGGGGGACTTTCTGTGGATAACAAATGCCTCACTGATGACCCTATTTAAAGGCGGATGTGTGAAACTGGGGGCAAAGGTCTTCAGCATGTTTCGAATGCTTCTGTCAATAGGGTGTGCTGTCGTGTAAAGTCATTTTAGCAGTGTCACCTTGTCAAATGAGTGGAAGTGCCGTTTCCAACTAAACAAGTCAACAACCAAAAGTCTTGATGGACTGAGCTGTCTAAAAAATAACAATAAAACCCAATTAATAGATCCTGTTAGCACAGAGAGGATTTTGGATCTGAATATACCAGTGTAGGCATCCCTTAGCCTACATGGAATTTTCAAAGGTAACATATACTCAGTAATACATTATAGGGAAGATGGGTCAACAGCTTACTAAATCTTAGACTGACAGAGCCGATCCCTGATCACGTTTTAAAAGATGAGAGGTATTCAGAAAAGCCGACTTTGATATGGGAAGGCATGCTATTGCCTCACTTTAGATTTCAATAGAAACCATGAATGAATACTGTGCAGTGTCATGAGACCAATGTGACCTATCTCCATTTCAGGTAAGGCAGCATCATAGACTGCTTTTATTTTCAAAGTGCTTTTAAGTGTATGGAAGATATTCTGCCGGTCCACTCTTCATATGAAGGATTCATGAAGCCAAAAGAGATAATGTATACTCCATCCAAGACACTCACAGCTAAACTGTATTAGGTAAAATCATGACAGGCTTATAGGTCCTTAAAAGTTAAGATACACCAGTGGTGTAGTCTAGTTAACTGTAGTGGGTATACTGTGATCAACCCCAAATGTTAATATGTATCCTTGCCTATTTTTAGTGGGTATACTGTGTAGTCCTGCGTATCACATAGACTGCAACACTGGTGAACAGAGCGCTCAAGGTTAAAAAGCTCACCATTGTCCCAAATTCACAAGTTGACTGTAGAGTGCTGACACAAATTTGCATCATTTTCATCAAAACAGAAATCTCAGTAGTACTGATGAAGCCTAACAGCTCTCTTGTGGGAGAACACGAAAAAACAAGAACACACACAGTTGCCTGACTCACCTTGTCAGGTTTCTTGGTGGCGCTGGCCGCTTTGCTCTTACTTTCCTTGCTTTTGGGCACGGGAGTAGAGATTATTTTGTTCTTGCGTGCCGCTGGCTTTTTGCATATGAGCTCCATAATTTTGGAGTTCTTCACGGTCTCACCAATGACACTGATGACTTGCTGGATGCTGAGCACTAGCTTCTCCATGCCCTCCAGCTTCTGGGCCTGCTGCTCTGAGCGCTGGCTCACCACTGACATGATGCTGCTCATCTCCTGGCACAACTCCTTTACGGCAGGCACACGTGGTGGAAGAGGCAAGTGGATCTCCTCCTTGTCCACCTTCAGAGTCTCGACGTCTCTCTCAATGCCGTCGATGTCTTGCGACATGCCGTCCAGTCGATTGAGGACCTTCTCCTGGATGCTGATAAGATGGTCCATTTTACTGCTCAGGGACTCAATCCGAGACTGGATGAAGTCAATGCCCTTATCGGCTCTGGTAGTACTCATGGTTGATGGCCGATGGCTCGCTCACGTCAAATTGTTCAAAGTGTGACAAAGAAAAAATCTTAACAAACGTCCGCAATAAACGACGGACACACCTCCGAGACAACTGCAGCCAGCTCTATGGATTCCCAAAAACCCAATTCCAAAAAGCGATTGCTCGATGAGTACCTCTGTCTTTCACCCTCCATTCAACTGTCGTCCACCTCTCCAAAGGGGAGATGACATTAAGAATAGAAGAGGCCGGCCTCCCTAAATGTAACTTGGAGCCCATGCGTCAGCACAGGAATGGCAGAGGCGGTGTGAGGTGGAGGGGAGGGGGGGGTTGGCAGGCGAGTTTGCGTGACATATGAGACGCCTTAAATGCTAACCCCATGGCAGACACCCATCGGCCAGGTGTCAAAGGGTCTTGGTGACACACACACACACACACACAAACACACACACTTTCCAATAAACTTCTTAAAATGTAAGTATGGAAAAAGAAATCTTAGAATGACACAGGCTTCTCTGAACATGCAACCTTATATTGAGGCACTAACTGCTGATAAGTAAACATTCTGCTGGTGTGTCTCTGGGGAGCACACGGTTTTGTTCACACGGAAAGGAACAAACAGGTGCCGATATGTTGCGAAAGCACTGTGGAAGAGAGGTCAGCAAGTGCTCTAATAATCATAATAGACCATACATTTTATTTATATAGTGGCTTTCTTAAACTCAAGGTCGCTTTACAGAGTCATATAAAATAATTCATCTTTGATATGTCCAAGTTTGCTCAAAATATCAAACGACCACCAAAGAGGAATTTGGATGCAGCTGCGGCTGCAGAGCAAAGGATTCCTGTCAACAGACACAAAGGATGTGCACAGATAGAAGGCTGGTTCAAATAACACCGCGATATTTGTGTCCTCTCTGTGATTGTAGACTGCCACCTTGCTGTGGAAACCCCCTTGCTGCCATGTGTGCTAGCTGCACCCAGCTATGACACAGAGAAACTAGTTTCACTCTGTACCCTGCTTGAGACCCAGTCCAGCCTCTTTACGCTGTAGGCAGAAATTTGAGAAACATGGCAGCGGTGATTTATACAGTGTCACGCTCTTTACAAGCACATTCACTGAAATCCCTAGTAGAGGCTAACTCATCTGTAGTTAAGACAGTTACGGATCAATTTTAACTTAGGTCCTGAAATTGGAGCCACAGCGCTGTACGCTACACAGAACCATGTAAATATGCTTAAATGGACAGAGAGGGCATCTCTGTGACATGTGCAGTTCAAATCAACACAACCCTCAAACGCAAACGGAATACAACACCACTGAAATACAATCACGATAGGGGAAAAAAACACTCCCTGTGAAATATTGTGACATACTGTGAAACATTTAGGCGAATACTTCTGCTCCACACGACTAAGAGTACACATGAGTGTCTGTATATGTGTGTGTTTGTCTGCATGCGATATAAAATCCTCTTCGCCTCAATGATTTTTTTTTTATCTAACTGTGCTATTTTTATAGGCTGGCCTTGCTGAGCCCCCAAAGTAAAGCCGAGGCCATTTTAAAATATGTTGTCGACAAAAAGGGGCCACTGCTTGAAACCTGAGCTGTGGCCAGCCGGCCAAGAATAGCATAGGACTCTGCACACTCTGACCGGGCGATGCCAAGCACTATTGGTCACGGGACATGATGGGGTACCACAGCATCTCTTCAAAGTCTTGTCCCCACAGTAAGTACTTGGGAACCGCTAACCCGTCTCTCTATGAAGGAACCCTTACCAAAAGATGGGAGTTAAAAAAGCCTGGATTTATCACTTTTTCTTTGAGCGATACGAGGAAGTGGAGTGACAGGTGACTGTGACAAGGTACAGAGACGAAGAGACTGTGACAAATGGGACAGAGACGAGGAGCACACCGACAGGGCGACAAGTCACACCTGTCCCCGAACGCCAGCAGATGATAGAGCCGCTATGTGGACAACGCAGGTCATTCCATTCTACCCGTGTCACTTTGGAAGCCACAGGCAGTGCAGTGCTATGTCAGACTTTTCAGGGGATGAAAAGCAAAATAAGTTGTCTGGACCACAAACAAAATGAGAAATGACATGGCACACACACACACAAACGCGCGCACACACACACACACACACACACACACACACACACACACACACACACACACATGGACACACGGACACGGACACACACACAAATGTGGCATGATATGGTATCAATAATGGTTATAGTGTGAATTTTCAGAGTTTTAATGTTTAACTCAAAAGGACAGTGATTTGGTGATCAGTTCATGTGACATGTTTATACCTCTGCCTAAAACTAAAACGATGGAAATGCACTGCCTTTTAAACAGTCCAAAAGTCCAAAACTGGTTCATGTACTACACCTTTGACGCCACTAACACACGCGGCCGGTGTGAAAACACACGTCTATGCATACATGCAGCATTACATAACCCCCATATAGAGTTTATATTACTGGAAGTTTACGAGGAAACCTGAGCATTTGCAGCCCGTGAGCCCATAATAAGACTTGCAGCGGAGCCCTGCCAATGTCTTGGTATCACAGTCTTCACCTGCCAAGTGGGCACCCGCTGCATGTCACCACCGCATAGTGCTACAGTGGCCGTGAAAACCCTGTCCCTATCGGACACCGTGCACTCTGGGGAGAGAGCGGAGATGTGTTTGTGTTGTGACCACCGATCCCCCTGCGAAAAACAGCTACTGTTTCATTCACACTGCCATACCCATCAGCACGTGAATATGTGATATAACAGTACCCGATCTTCAACAGATTTGATTCCAAGGGGAGCATTTTTGATTATTGAATTTAATAGTGTGAAATGTGAATGTTATATACCGTATTTTCCGGAGTATAAGAAACATATACAGTATAAGTCGCACCGGACTATAAGTCACATTTATTTAGAAATGTATTTCACAAAATCTAAGACCAAGAACAGACAGACTATGTAACTGGATACAGAGGCCAAAAAGATTGAGAATTCTACTGGGAATCTTAATGCAGGCGAAGGAGTGAATGGCGGCAAGTTGAGGCGAACTGGGCGATAAGGAAGGCGCCCAAGGGCCCGACGGTAATTGTAAAGCAATTTACAAAAGATTTACTAAACAAAAATGCTGATGTGGTACATGAAAATTTAGCTAAAAATGTGGAGAATGCAATGCAATCAAGCATTTTGGGCGATGTGGAGGGACAAGATAGCGAGGGAGAAAAAAAGATGCACGTTTAAAATAACATTTTGAGTTGCGTGTCGGAACACTAAAATGTCCTGGTTTACACCAACTACTATTAAAGTGTGGTATTATTATAGCCCGATCATTAACTAAACTCATGTAGAAAGACTATAGCCTAAAGCGCATTTTCGATAATGTGTGTGTGTGTGCGCAAGTGTCAGTGTATGGTAACAGTATGCATAATCTTTGCAGCCAACCTTCACCTTACAGTGTATCTCTGTAAACATTGTTGCAATGCCTCGCTATATCTGCCTCGTTTTAACGTTAGGACAATGCTGAAGAGAAAGTCATCATTCTCAAAATAACCTATGGCTGAGTTTTGTTTTCAAATATTTTCATGCATGTCTGGGTAATGGTGAGGATGGGTGAGGAATGATTAGGCCGGGGCCCTTTATTTGGGGCAGGCTTGTACTCGAGGCGTTTTATTGCCTTCTCTTTTATTGTGAGACATGCATTCCGTTTGGAGAGTCATACCAGTAGGCTAGGCTATCAAAAGCAGAAGATGTTCGGTTTGGTTGGGGATTTAATTTACGTTTGGACTGTTTGATTATATTGCTAAAGGTTGGGACTGATGGGCACTGAAATCTGGGGGGATTTGATGGTTCACTGTTAAGTTTCATGTAGCCTAGTTGAGAGACAGAGCATCCGCTTTCATTCATTCATTGAACATGCCCTGTGCTGTAATGGAAACCTTATTGCGTAGGCCTAGTTTTTTTTTTTTTTTTTTTTTCAATTATAAATATATATTTTGATAAATAAGTTGCACCTGACTATAAGTCACAGGACCAGCCAAACTATGAAAAAAGTACTACTTATAGTCTGGAAAATATGGTACATAAGATTTGTATGATTGATAAAGGAGGCAATTACACAAAGTGACCCATAAAAGTTTAACAAAATCTGCACAGCCTGAATGATGTGTATGGCATACCGCATCGCACATGTAAGATCTCCCTGTCTTGCCCTCTGTGCACTGATAATATTGTATCTGTAAGTGCTGATGGCTCAGAACACTCCGTTCTTTGGCAAGCATGGAGATTGTAGTGAGTAATAGATATGCGCAGGAGGACTATCACTGCAGGAATAGAAACAGCTCGGGGGGAGCTGCTGGAAAGACGAAACACCCAGGATGGACCAAATTCATTTCAAGATGGACACAGGGGGCATATCAAGGTGCACACAAGGGGCATATTTATCACATATGAAGTCCCTTATCAGGTCCAAAAAATAAATTAAATACTAAATCAGTAAAGGATACAGAACAGTATATGATTATGCTGGCCTATTATGATAACATTCTTTGGAATGTTTGTAGTATGCAAGCAGACTCCTGGAAGGAACACAGTCAAGCAGGATTCAGACCTACATAGAGTGTTCTTTAGTAATGCCTGACCAGCTTGGAAATTATAATTGCTGTGTTATAAATGGTACAGAAGATGTGAAAATGCTTTGAGGGCATTTGATCATCAGAAGCAGAGATTAGAGAGGTGTAATTTGGCACTCACGCCTGGCTCCCATCACTTGTGCCCCCAGCACCACACACACACACACAGACACACACACACACACAGGCGTGCACACACACACACAGACACACACACAGGCGTGCACGCACACACAAACACACACACGCACACAAACACACACACACACACACACAAACACACACACAGACACACACACAGACACACACACAGGTGTACACACACACACACACACACACACACACACACACACACACACACACACACCACCCCCGTCCTTCAGCCTAAATGGAACACTCTGTCCTCGGGCGGTCTGGGGTAGTGTGCCCCCGCGTTGTGTTCCACCTATTTCCAGTGCCAGTCCGGCTGCCAGCTCATGCCACTCTCCTGAGAACAACAGAGGGGGCCATGGGGTCCAAGGGCCGGGGGCGCGTGTGTGCGCCGCAGCCAGGAAACGAGACACTGTTCCTGCATCTGCTCATCTGGCTCCCTCTCTCTTCCACCCGCCAGTAGGGCTGCTGTGGCCTGGCTCCAGGGCCCCAGGCCTGGAAAGCGAACACGCTGCATACGGGATTCAGTGACACTAACATTAGGGAAGCTTGTTTACTTGTCTTCCAGAGCCGTGCTTAAGAGTAAAGACTATATTCAGCAGATGACATATCAGCCATGGATATGGAGGAATGACTTTAAGTCATGCTTATTTTTCAGAGTTTAGCTTGGATATAATTAATAAAATGAAAGTACCGGTAATTATTTAATAATTTTTCTTTTGATAAATATGTGCTGACCAATGCCCGCTATCCTACTATTTTTATGCCTTTTGTTCATATTTATTAAATGCTTTTCTACCTAACCTCCAAGAGACTTGATGAGACTGTCTGGCTGTGAGTTCATAGGGGGTGGACATTCAAACTGTTCACATTCACTTGCTGAAAGCAAACAGTAGGTGGCACTGTGGTCCAACCCTAAGAGAGGATCGACTTCACAACACACCGGGGTCATGCAAAGGAGGTTTTCTCAATAATGCCCTTTTGTTACAGGAATAACAGGAGTGGAGAGAGTATTTCATGATTTTTTCAAATGGGGTGAATTTCACTTTGTGCTAAAACTAAATGATAATTATGGGCCTGTGTGTACTCTGGACAAAAGAATCTCTTCTATAGTATTAAAGGTAACCCAACAATGAATATATGTTGTCACAAATTATTATTGGAACAATGTAAGCATACCATTAATTTACAGCAACTATATTTTATTAGTTAGTTATGACTTTTCATAACTGTTATGTATTTAGACATTGATAAATGTGTGGGATCAAGTGGAAGGCCTATAGACTGCAAACATACATCAGGGAACCAGACAAGATGTGTCATGTTCCATAGGGAAAGCTTAGTCACATGTATTAATAGTGTCGGAGTGACAGATGTCATGTGTGGAATGGAAAAAGAAGACAGCGAGAGATCCCCACGCTGTCTGTGAGCCCTACAGGATGACTAATGACACCTAATCAGCACTACTCTAATAAGGAACTCATACCCGGCTGTACAGTTTTATTTGCTAGATTGTTTTGGTTTACATCTACATCTGGGTTTGATGCAAATGTCAACAAGATGTCTTTCTAAGTCACTGTTGAGAGTAACTATTGCATTCCAGTAGTGCTCCAAAATCATATGGCATGTATGATATGACTAATAGAGTCTGCATTATAACATGTTCAAGCTAAATGGGATTCAGTGAGTAGTCCTGCATTAAGATTCACTCACATTCACTGTCTGTCAGCTTCCTTAAAAATAAAAGTAAATGAATAGTTTTCCCTCAAGAGTCTTCCCAGGCTCTGAAGAAATCGGGCGCTTCCTCTAGAGGGCAGCTCAAGACTTTGCATTGGCTTAGCTGAGGACTGCGCAAGTTCAGATAAGAGGGAAAAGATGGGACACGAACTGAAATGCACTGCTCACACTCATTCCCACGAGGGACACAAAACAGATGGGAGAGTCCGCCAAAGCATCTGCGCTGTCTGGTCTGGGCCCCACCAGGGAAAACAGTGTTCCCTGAGGAAATCCAGCAATTAAAGGAACAAGCCAACTTTTTGGGAAATTAGTTTATTTGACGGTAGCGATACATTACCCTTCTTTTCTGTGCAGGCAATAACCCTATAGCCTGGCTTAGCATAACTCATTGGAAGTGGGTTACACCATGTTAGCCTATAGCTAAGTTGCGAAATATTTAAATGCGTGTGTCATTGTATTGCCTCTCATCATGTCTGGGTGGCTTCGGTGGTTATTCATTAAGATACATTCATGGAGGCTGAAGACATAGCAGCCTAGGCCTCGTGACACTACTGATTTTGTGTGATGTCTTCCTGAAAATGAAACCCACAATTCTCTGTTATATTATAACCATCTGTGAAAGTCATGAGCTTGTAACAAAAGTAACAAATGCATGCTAGTTGATCCACCAAATCATAGCCACAATACAACACAAAAGCATTTGTATCAACAGTCAAGCGTTTCTCACTGAGGGTCTGTGGGTTAAAATATCCAAATCTTCTGATCTTCTAATCAAATCAAAAGAGCCGGCAGAGAGAAGGCCCCTGGATGCCCAATGGTAAGCCCTTCCTCAGTGCCTCTCTCACTGGACAGCATAAATATATCCCCTTCTCGCAACGCCACTTACTGTATGTCCTCGCCAACACGAGTCTTCCACAGCCTGTTTGCAGCGATCCCTGACAATCACGAAGATGCGTGCCAAAAAACGACACATTGTGCAACATGATTGATAGCTCACCAAAGGCATTACACAACCAGTAAATCTCCATGGGCCTCAGTGATTGCCACCCCACAGAGCAAGAGAGCAAAGAACTGTGGGTTTATTTATAGGAGAACCCTCAATCACGCTACAGACGTAATAATGTATGCACACAAGAACCCACACAAACTCACAAACCCCACTCAGTCACTTTCTCCTGCCCGGTAACAGGACGGCATTACGCAAGATCGCTGATCCTAAAATGCTCTGGGAAAGCCATGAGAATACCAATAAGCCATGACTGCTGTCTGAGTATTAACTCTCCCAATGCTACTCTGGCAATTCAAGTATCAATCAAAATGTTAACGTCAACTCACGGGGGACAATTCATGACAAAGTGTATACCTGTGCCAATGTTCATATACTGTATCACAAAATCATATGGTGGGTTCTGATGTAGAGTGCATGCCTTTAGAGAGACACCATTTTGAATGATTTTATTCTCAAAAGGGAGCTCTTCAAATAATTATGAGATTATTTGTGGTGTTGTGTTACTGTATCAACCAGAGGCAGTCTTTGCTGACTTATTCAATTAGGTTTGACATTTGTCATTTATACCAAATGTCCTGATAGATAAGCTGCTGGCTTAGCTCTTGTGAGCTCTCATGATGGGGCATTGGATAAGGCGAAGGGCTCCTAGTGAATAGGGAAATGTAAATGACCTTTCAAGAACAAATGTCCGCAGCCCAGCAGAGACAGGGAATGGTACAGAAACAGGGTGTCCAAAGGAAACACACACACACACACACACACACACACACACAGTCCATACATAACTGATTTAGGAAGGTGGATGTGTGGAAAGGCTAACAAACAAGTGACACTGATGGCCACTGAAAGGCAATTGAAAATGTAAACTGCAGACAGATAAAACAGCACTTGCCTGGATGGATTTCCTATGGCAGTAAAAAAGGAGTCTACAATTCTACCCAGGTGGTAGAATTGGGAGAGGGAGACCATAGGATATAAATGAAGGCCTGCCAAGTCTTGCACTATTGTGCTCTTAAAGTGTCAAGATACCTGCTGTCTGATACCTGATAGCACCTAAAGAGCACCAGATCCTGTCTCTCAGCAGAGCTTGATCTTTACAGGAGGATTGGCTGATCTGATATCACATATAAATACAACCAGAGCATTTACATTGTTATAACCTATGCATTAATACACAATAGTGAATACAACAAGGAGATATAGTTTGTCAATGTGCCCCACATCTATTTGTGCCAATTATGCAATTCTCTTACAGAGTTAAGGTTTGTTTATCATTTTTGTTCCTATGAAAAGTGTTGATATTTGATATTGTTATTATGATTGATGTTGTTGTTAATATTACTAATTATTATTATGCCTAATTTATGCTTTTTTAACTAATGTAAGTTGCTTTGGACAATAGCGTCTGTCAAATACCATAGACAAAAACACAAGTCGCAGACATGAATATTCAGACACAATTAATGTAACCAATATGGACCTAGCAGAAATGATAGAATCAGATGCTCTCTTCTGCTTCACTGTGTTGTGGCAACCACTCACATGTGCCATGCACAACTCAAACACGCTCAGTTTGACCTTCCCAACATGCTCAGTTTGACCTCCCCAACATATGCTATTGTGACAATGAGGAGGGCATGAAAAGAGATACGTGGGCTTCCACAAGTGTCTTAGTCAAGACTAAACATAGAGCCATCATGACAAGACTGCCTCAAACCATGAAACATAGGCAGAGAAAGGTTTTACACAATTGCAAGGTGCATTTAAGCTCTTCATAAAAAAACACTTGTGGTATGAATGAGGGATAGAGGTTTGCTAGGCCATTTTGATAAGTTCAATAAATAGGCTATGTGGCTATCAGCATAACCCTTGTCAGTGTGTTGTAAAAGTGAAAAGTCGTGTGATATGGCATGTGAGGTGCAGACAGCTGCTCGTCTACCTGACTGACATTAACTGCCCACTAGCAGTGTGTGCTGAGGTGAGAATGAGGTGGCAGAAAGGGCTCCATTTCAGAAGCCTGAAGTCTCTCCATTTCAAGTTGTGGAATTTTGGTAATTCATGAAAAACGTGATCAATAGCACATTGTGATGTGGACAGATGTTCCCAAAGGTTCCTGACTGGGAGGCAGGCTTATTGTGCAGCCTGAGCACAGCATTATAAATGTATGTTGTTTTGCAGCGACCCTCAGCTTTTTGTGATCAATCACAAAGCCATTGATTTGGCCCTCAGGTTGTTATTTGCCAGTCAGACATGAGAACACAGGAGGGAGAGGGAAGGGGTTTGTTTTTCATGGCAAAGACTAGCCAGTTGGGCAGGGTGAGCATACTGTAGAATTAAATGACTAATCCTTTAATTGAGATTATTAATGAATTACATCAGTATTCGTTGGCCAGTGTGACTAGGCTGAATATAGCTTGATTGTAGTTGCATGGATTTTTGTCAAATTCATCTTAACTGTCTTTGTGTCACCCCTGTTCCTCATTCTCTCAACCACAGTGTGCACTCAAACAAGACTAATGTGAAAACTAAAGTGGCTTGAGCATACACTATCAATAATAAGGGTCTTGCCTCTGGAGCACTGAAGGAAGTGGTGTCATTGCTTGGCTGAGTTTAAATGATGAAGAATATTTTGCCAAAAGCAAACACTATACTTCAATGAGATAAATAATAGAGTATCTCAGCATGATACACTATCGTAAATATACTCTGGTAGAAATGTACTGTACCATGTTCTGCAGCGTGTACATGACATGATCACAGAGGAAACTCTCAAACCATCCTGACACTCCATAAAATACAGAGTGTCATCTGACGGTCCCAAAGGAGACGTCCCATTCAAAACACCTCTGCCATGCAATCTGCCTCTCCCGCTGGGGATTACATCAGAGGGGGGTACACTCCAACAATCCACACACTGCTCACATTATTTCCACCATCCCTGACGAAGTCTGGCACAAACTATGCACATGATGTACATTGCTGTCTTCACCAAGAGGTCACTACAATGGTCTTCCACCTCCCGTAACACTGCTAAAACAAGGGACAGAGATGGAGAGCCAGGGGTGTGCTGTTTGTGAGTTTGTAAAATATGGCTGCTGAAACATCTCACAGTCAGATTTAGCTTTGGCCTCCAGGGTCCCGTTTCTTGCACCTCTGACATCCCCTCAGGCTCCCGGGGGTGTTGACAGCGTTTGCTTGCCTCATTCAGTGGACCGATTTTAGGGTACTCTTTAACCACCAACAAGTACAGTTTCATTTTAAGGTATAACGGATTCTATTTCAAATTAATTTTGTCACCCTAAAATATTTACCGTTTGCAGAGGTTTATTGAAAGGCACATCTTATACATTGTCCAACTCTTGGTTCAATAGGGTTAAGTCACTTGAGGCATATCTGTCCATGATATTGTCTTTGTGTAGTGCCACCACAAATAAATAAATTATTGTACACTGATGTCTATCTTTTGTGTTCAACACATACAAATATGTACTTGTGATCAGTAATGTATTTTAAATCATGATTTGGTTACTTTAATTGTGTTGCATTTGAAACAGTTGCCAGTAACTGTGACTTCCTTTTCATCCCTATGCCAACACCTGTGAGACTGCCTACCTTTGCATCAGCGGACGAGGAGCCTCTCCCTTTCCTTCGATAAGAGAGTAAATCCCAGAGCCGACTCCAGAGGAAGGAGGCCACTAGACACACACTGCTAACTATCCAAATGTCCCTGCCCTTGAAGAAGCTCTCCATGACGGTGGGTTTCCCTGGTCCTCCTCTAACTCTCAGAGTTTGGTCTCGGGAGCAGCCCCTGGAGAGTCTAGTCTCCGAGAGGCTGAACAGAGGGCTAGCTGGTATCAGCATAGGTCAAGTGAAAGAGAGCGAGCACGGGTGTGTTATGGTGGGTGGGTGTATATGTGTGTGTGTGTGTGTGTGAGTGTGTGTGTGTGTGTGCGCGCGTATGTGTGTCTGAGCGCGTGCTGGCCAAAAACGCACACCCTTGCCGACATCCACCCCCCCCCACACACACACACACCCGAGTGCCATTAGAGCTAAGGGCCAGAAGGACAGGGGCACTTGTCCTCGTGACAGGAGTGACAGGTGCTACAGGAGGGGTGACTAAAAAACACCAGTGCCCTATCACTCGATCACTCGCCTGCTCCAGCAGCCTACCCCTGCCCAGTCCAGTCCAGTCAGTCCTGCAGTGGATGCTGGGTGGAGAGAAGCTATCCTCAGAATCATGAAGACTTCTCGCCTATTTGGCACCTGTGATAAATATAAATGTGGCTCTTGGGGTAATACAGTGTCACTCAATGAGGAATGGCAGGTGACACTGACATAGGCTACTGTCTGCTGACTGTATGAATGTAAAAAAAAATGGCTATGAAAAAAAGAAAGAGATTTTCACCTGACTACACTTGAGGGGATTTGTGGGTACTATTTTTACTAAGTTCTAATGTTGAGGGATCTCAAGAGCCAAATGATCACTTAGCACCTCAAGTGTCCCTGTCAGCAGGAAGGGACATTTTGCTAATGTACTATGAGATCTTGAATTACAATTTTGCATCACACAGAAGGTTTCCTGACCTGTACAACTAACTCTTTTCACAGGAAATAACCTTTCAATGTGAGTCAAATAGGGGTATGGCATGGCAAACACTATTCCAGTATTTTATATGCACTTTCCCACTTCCATTATGCCACTATCAAAATAAATGAACATGGAGAAAGCAAAATTAATTGGCTGACACAGAGCTAATTTTAGCTCATCTCCATATCTCTTGCTACACTGAGCGGTTCTGAGGGTACTAAACTGCCAAATGCTATAAACATTTATTGTGAACTATATCTTTAAAGGGCAGGAAATCAATTTGTCATCAGCCAGTGAAACTAGACAGTGGTGCTGCATGCATTGTATGCTATGCAATGGTGGTAAAAACAACTGTGGCAGTGCCAAGTTAACATAGGGATAATAATCAGTGCACTCTGAACACCAATCAGAGGCTTATATCTGGTCTCGGCATAGCTTAACTACCAAATAATTGCTCTTATACAGATATTAGAACCAAACAGAAATGACAAAAAAGTGACAAAAAAGTTTGACTCTAAATTATCTGCTAAACTGCCTAGCTGTCAATAAGACTGCCTCTAAATACATGTGACTTATAAATGTTTATAAATATATTATGTTCTGTTTATCAATTATGATGTAGCCTAAAAAAGTGTGTATAAAGCTGAGGAACAGAGATAATTTCAATCAATCCTTTTAGGTAGAGTCAATGGAATCAATGGTCTTTGCAGCAACAGTTAATTTAGCTCTGGTCACAATTATTTGTTTTCTGTTGCATATTACACGTATGGCTGCCGACACTGCATGGTTGCAGCATGTTAAAGGGCCACCCGCGTGTGGATCATTCTGTAACTATTTTTCCCCCACAAGAGGGCATACGACTACAATTTTTCATAAGGAGCTGTTTGGTGGTGAAGAGGAAGATGTTCAAGGGCCTATAGGTGAGAGCTAGAACTTGGTGAGACTGAGACGCATGAAGAAAGATCGAGACACCCAAAACAATGTGAAGTGAGACACATTGGGGAAACCTATAACATAGTAGTTGTAGTAATTAGCTCAGCTTACCTCTTCAAAGCCTCCCAATCCCTCGAGCTCGATATGTTTTAGCTCCCAGAAGCAGCGCATGGTGCCCACCCTCTCCAGGTAGTGGAAGAAAGTCAGTTTGCCGTCAGACCTCATTCGGGCCACCTTTTTGGGGGGTGACATGTCACCTGGACTCCTGCACTTTCTCGGCGGGGTAACCATTTGTTGCTCACAAAGAGGCTGCTTCTCTGACCTGAGCGAAGATAGGACAGGTGTTAGGATCACGTGAGATTAGTCAAGACCATAAAGTAGAGTTCCATTATCAGCATCATAGTTGGCCCCACAAGGCTTCAGTTTTAACATTCCATATGTTATCTTAATGCAGAGGAAGTAGATTGGACGTTCAAGCATTGTTTTTGTTTTTATTGTTGAAAGGGTCTATAAACTGGTCGAGTTCGACTAGTTCTGTAAATGAGTTAGGCCTAAAGGCCTCCATTTACTAGGTCAGCGGTAGGCCTACCACAGTTTGGGAATCCCTATAGGCAGCATTATACAATCGTTAGTTAGCTTCATGCTGGTCATAGCACACAGCAGGTCTTAATAGAAATATATCGTAATTACTTGTGGTGGTAATTTCTGACAGGAAGACATTTAAGGAACTCCAGCATCTCCAGATTTATTTTTAAAATACAGCCCTGAAACATGACGTGAGACTACAAAACCCAGAATGCCCGAAACTGGAACCCTTTGATCTCAAATCTTGTTTGACTACATTCAAAAACAAAATGCGATCGCCTATACCATAACTTATACCTTTCCTTCAAGAATCTAACAAAATAAAGCAAAACTGCCAAATCCCTTGCAAATAAATTCCTGCCGGGTTGCATCTGGGGTCACAGGTTACTGGCGCGAAATAAATATATCATGGCGGACTCAGTGCTGCCGGACGGTACAGTTCAGTGTCCCGTGTGTGCGGGCGCGTTTCAGCCTGCTACTATCAACGCACACTTGGACAACTGTCTGACTGGAAATGACAATCCGATTTTATCTACTACCAACAAGGAACCACCTTCCAAAAAGTCTCGCATTTCAGAGTTTTCTCTGTCAGGCTCAGGAGACACATCTGAGGGATCTGGAACGAAGTCGAATCGAACTGCACCGATGTTCACAGTTTTTCAGCATAAACAGAGATCGTCTGTTTTGACCAGCAAACAGAGTACAGACTCTAACGTTACCAGTAAAACCACAAAACGTAATGCGACTGACGTGGACCGAAATGAAGAGCCTACGAAGGGATGTGATGAAAATCGTTCGAACACACAGATTAGTGGTGCCTTAACTTCAACAGCCAAAAAAACGGACATATCTATGAGTGCATTGACGTTGCTTAATAGTGGCAAACCATTGGCAGAGAAACTTCGACCCAATACTCTTGAGGAGTATTTCGGCCAAAACAAAGTTTTAGGACAGCATACATTGCTTCGGTCACTCCTTGATTCTCAAGAGATTCCATCACTCATACTTTGGGGACCACCTGGGTGTGGAAAGGTAACACGCAAAAAAGAGAAAAGAATCACTGTAGCATTGTGACCCTAAGCAAACTTTCTCCTGTCGCCAGGTGTTTTGACTAGTGTTTAGTAAGGTGTGGGTGTCAGGAAAAAAAGGTTTTTACATTTTTTGCAGCATATTGTATATCTATTTTTGGATAACGTTAGCCAATGATTTAATGAGTTTGAAATGTCTTTGCCTACTGACCTTACATTAAGCCAAACTGACCCACCTACCTATCTATCATTCAACTGAAAGGGAAGTCTAGGCCTATTTTTTTTTTTTTGTTCTACAACGAACATCTGGTGTAGTGTGCGGCATTGGTGCATGCTATTTGATTACAGAAACTCAGCTAAACATGTGTCTTTCTCATGTAACCTTGTTTACATTGAACCCCAGCCTCACTGCACTCATGTGAATCCACGTTTGAGATTTGGAAAGCCCTTGGCATGCCATAGACTTCTAAGCATGCTTTCTGAAACACTAGCAGTGGGTGTTGACAGTTTGTAGGCATGATCTTAAAGGCAAGATTTTGCTGCTGCCCTGGAATGTGTAACTCACCCATACAACAAATTGGCATCACAAAGCAAGAGACTTTACATGCCACTTGAGCTTGGATGCCACTTGTGCATGGTTTTGAAGGACAACACTTTGACACTGTCCCTGGTTGTCCTATATTTGTACCCTGTCATTACACCCACCCCCCACCTGTACACGCACATAAAATCAGAAATTCTAGACATTTACACTATGTGTATAGTATATGGGCAACGCACACATGATCCAATCCATATCTAATAGTTTGCCGTTTGGCAATATGCCTGTTGCACAGTGGCATCAGCATTGTATTTCCCATTAATGAATTACACATTTATTTTGCTTACTGATTTGCTTCTTTTTCAAACTGTCTCCTCACAGACCACTTTAGCTCATATTATCGCCAGCTCCAGTAAAAAGAATGGCACCGTGCGCTTTGTGACACTGTCTGCCACCAGTACGTCCACCAATGAGGTGCGAGAGGTCATCAAGCAGGCCCAGAATGAGCTCCGGCTCTTCAAGAGGAAGACTGTCCTCTTCATCGACGAGATCCATCGCTTCAATAAGTCCCAGCAGGTATGGAATAGTACAACTTCTGGCAAACATAATGGATCACCAGGCTAGGAATCAACACTCCTGGAGGATGTTCATTCAGCTGTTTTATTTGTTTTTAGAAAAGACAAAGCAGATATGACTCAAAACTATATTTGCAACATAAGTTGCGTTTAAATCTTTTGGTACTTTGAGCTATGTTTCACAAAGCCAGAATGTTCCGTCTTACATAAAAATAGTTTTGAGGCATATATATGATTTGTATTTTGTAAAAAATAAAACGGCAATGACCATCCTCCAAGAGTGGTGATTCCATAATTTTTTGCCAGGGGTTGTAATTCAACTCAAGGAAGCCATTTGAACTGCATAGCAAAGCCAGTAATTTTGGAGTTCAGTATTCAAGTGATGCCATTCTGCGAAAACAACTTCCAGCATCCAAGTATTTGATGTGCTGTGTTCAGGGCAGTTTCAGACATTTATTGATGACAATTGTATCATCATTTTTATTTTATATTTTTCAATTCAACTACTACTAGTGTAGTGTAACTACCACCAAGTTTAAGTGGGTGTATTTCTCCACATCAATATATTTTAATCAGATTCTTTCCTAACAAATGGACTCCTTGGTCACCTTGATGGCAGGTAATCGAAAGGGGGGGAAAAACAACAAATGACTTAACTATAAAACATTATTTATTCCCTATCGAAAGATTTCCATTCAGATTGTATGGATTGTGTCAAAGGTACACTCAGTAGTCCTTTACATCAGTGTTTCTCAAACTTTTTCAGACGAAGGACCATATAAGTGTCTTATATGTGTAATGAAAGAGGTAATTAATTAGAACAGTTGACCAGCTGGATAGCTGATTTCTTGTTTCTCCTTGACCACACTCCAAAATAAGAATGGGCATTCAAAGTAAGAGTAGAAATCTGATCTAAATGTTACAGGCTTTTTTTAAGGATGCAACTCTATAATCCATGACGGGGCTTTATTTAGTCCTTGTCAGTGTAGATGGATGGACTCCCCAGGGAAACCCTAATGGACATGCAAGGCACTCTGGACAGTCTGTCTGCCAGGTCAAAGCCATTGTTAAAATGTTGTTTAAAAATACACATAGACAATGCCTGAAATGTTACACAAGCTGTAGCTCCCTTTTGTGTGTGTGTATCTTGTGGCCATTTTAGCTTGTTCTTGGAATCCGAATCTGAATGATGGACAGAATGGTTTAAAAGCAGATTTGTTCTTTTGTCATAACGGTACATTTCTGCATGGTCAGAAAATTCCTGCACTAATTCAGGCTGTGGTAAAAATGGACCTGATTGGGGGAGGGCCCTATAAATTAATAGAAGTACAGTACAGTGGATGTATATAAATGTGGACCTACTGTAAACTTGAGCTTTAGAAAAAAGAATAGATATATTTAGCAAAAATAACAGAGATGGTTTAGATCTGTAGGCTTGTGTAAAAGAGTCTCTTCTATACCTCAACCTGTAGAATATTTGCTGTAGAAATCCAAATATAAATGTGTAAAGAATTTTATGTGTAAATTTGTTAAGTGCCCTATTATAGTCCATCATCATGGTATGAGTAAGGGATAATGTATTGTCCGCCGATTAATATCAGAAATTATTACATGGCTCTTCACAATGCACGTAGAATGGGATTTGACTTGAATGGGATTTCCCAAAGTCCCAGCGGCCATTATTTTCGACTAGAGGACCTCTGAAAAAAATAATGACCGCTGTAAATGGCAGCAGAGTTTGTGCTTCTAATTCAGGTCTTTCATATCACTCCGCAACTACTGGAACTTCAGTCAAAAGTGAAAAGCAGGCATGTATTCTAAAGAATGATTGATTCAAGTTCAGCATGTGTTGTTGCAAACTATTTGTTTCTCAGCAAAAGCCACAATTAACGGTAACAAATAGGCTATAGCCTAGGCTATGTAGGCTAAATTGTCATATCGTGGGGAGTTTATTGTTTCGTTTTGGCAAGTAGCCACATAATAAGCGGGATAATGTATAGAATGCTGGTCATTATTGAAAAAATTAGTCCCTTCAGGGCGGAACAAGACACTTCTGCTGCACGTCGGTGTCCGGTTCGCTCTGTCGGGACTTATTTTCCCAATAATGACCGGCGTTCTATACATTATCCCTTACATACGTTTTGACAGGGCGAACATGACCCCAACCCCACACTACATTGAATCCTGACATTTGCCCTTTGTGCACCTGCACCTCAGCATCAGAACAGTTATCATTCACAGCAGCAGTGCCACATTTGAAGTGTGTAGAAACTCATTTATTTATAAATTTAATTGAGATGAACTGACTATCAAATATAAATAGGAAGAAAATGTACAATATGCTATGTGTTCGTCATAATTCAGTAATACTGTTTACTTTTTTGTTTGTTTGTTTTTAAAACCGTATAATTTAAGTTTAAGGAATAATCTCTCTTCATATGATTTCAGTCTTGCATTGTCATAACCATAGACCTCCTGTGATCTTCACAATGGCACACTCACCCCTGATATTTTGCTACTTTGGGCATGCTCAATGTCTTCTTCTCTTTTCCTCCCATCGTTGACCTCTTGTTTCTTCTCCTCTCCTATTCTCTCTCTTCTCTCTCCTCTCGTGTCTCTTATGGGTACTCCTCCTCTCTGCTCAGGACACTTTCCTCCCTCACGTGGAGTGTGGGACGGTCACACTGATCGGGGCGACCACCGAGAACCCCTCCTTCCAGGTGAACAGCGCCCTGCTTAGCCGCTGCCGTGTGATCGTGCTGGAGCGTTTGTCCGTGGAAGCGATGGGCTCGATCCTGAACCGAGCCGTGGAAGCTCTGGGAATACGAGTTGTTCCAGTTGTCGATGGGGAGGATGACCGTTTGGCCTCTGCAGCACACCAGTCGGAGTAAGTGTGTGTACATGCCCCCTTCCACCCGGGAATGCGCTCTTATTATTTTGGTGCGTGTGGAATTCTAGTAAGGCCGCATGGCATGTTGATGCTCATTCTGAGCTCCGATTGGTCAAGGGGATTTCCTGTGTCTCCCATGAGGCCCCCCCCACACAATATATTTTGGTAATTTATTAGTCAGCTGGAAGTATGATTGGTTGTGTCAGCTGACAGTTGTCCTGGCCCCTGTTCCTAACTGTCCATAAGTAGGCCATCCCTGGGGAGGCGGGAGAAGAGGGTAACTGAGAAAGCTGTTAAGTGTTGGCAGGAGATGAATCTAGGCCTTGAGATTCATGGCAGCCTCTTCTGGTAAACAGAGGTCATCAGAGCTGGCCTGGGGTTTCAAATGATAGGGGACTGTCTGATTGTTTCACAGTATTTTGTATTTTGAAATGGGATGTCCAAAACTATAAACAGTTTAACTCTAAAATCAAAACTGTACAAAGTTTTTCCTACTCATTTCCTTTCAAGTAGTGCGGTCCAGATTCTTTAGTTTATGTATTTTATTTCCACATACAACTCTTTTAGTTGGTTTTGGTTAGCTTTTAAATGGGTCTGCTCTCCTAACACAAAAGGGTTTGTTTTCCCCTTGGGTTGACTCGTAATTGAAATTAAAAGCACAGACATTGTGCCTCTATGAGCATGAGTGGCTTGGTAACTCCATCTCACTGGACTGAAGTTGAAGCCGTGTTGAAACAACGGTCACCATGACCTTTTTTTCCTTTTCTTACCGCTAGCTGTCAGCTCGCAGCTGGCTGTCAGCAGGTGATGCTGTGTTTCCATCATCATTTTACAATGGCAAAGTATCAAAGTATCAGGGTCCACAGGTTATACCGGTAAGCTCAAAACTGTTGCCATTGTAGATCATGTCTCAGTCGATTAAGCTCTTTACAGCAGGGTATTTGGTTTTGTGGTTTTTGTAATGCTGTTCATCACTCATCAGTAAGATGTTCCCTCGGACAAGAGGTGTCCAGATTTCAGATATTATTTGTGCGTTAGGGCAGGGTGATATGATTGAAATTTTATATAAAAATAATTTCCCACATCACCTAGTAACAATCATTTCTCCTGTGCTGGCAAGTTAAAATAACATATCTATTTCAACTAGATGAGCAGAAGTCTGCCATGTTAAGGAAAGTGAGAAAAATGTTGTTATTTCTGTAATTTTAAAGAAAGTGGGGTAAAATGCCTGGACTTCATCCAGATCCACTCCAAAATCCAGTGGATCCCTGCTTGGCCCATGCTCCACCTCTTAACCAACTTTCATGAAAATCAGCCTGTTTGTCTTTGCATAATCCGTCAGACGGGTTCCAACAGGTAAATATGGAAACCAACAATGTGCAGTAACGAGAAACTGATCTGCTTGGTGGTGGTAATGAAGGTTTAGACTCTAGAGTGTTTGAACATTGCACTTACTGTTTGTGTTTCTAATGAACCACTCATGTATTTCACCCTAACTCATTTCCTTAGCATTTCTATCCAAAGAAACGTACAACTCAAGTAAGGTTTAGATCTATCTATTAAGGTTTAGATTTTTAGATCTATTCTCTGAGATTGAATGTATGAACTTGATATTTGAAAGGTTATGCTGTGCCAGCTGTGGTAGAGGAACTTACCATCGGTCATACATAGCTGAACACTTTTGTTGCATAGACGAACATGCTCACATGCCCCACAAAACAACTCTAGCAGATGTGGAACACAAGATTAGGATTTATAGAACCAAACAAAACACGCACAGGGGTTATCAGATATTTTCCAGTGGACATCAGCAAAAAATGGCAGCTTTTGGCAGCACTTCAGCTTCCCTATCAGATTTTACAGTCCTATCAACTGTCATGGGAGCTAGATGGATGGTGTCTAAAAAGGCGCCAGGCATTTTGGCTCATGCGGGGTCAGCCCAGAGCCCAGCTGAGACCGTGAGATTTGTTTCCTCTGTGCACGCGTCCCCAAAAAAAGGCCTCTACGCTGGCACTATTGACGACCAGTCTGAGGTTGTGTCTGTGATGGGGATGCTTGAATTTAATGAGGTGTGTTTGAAGGTATTAAGTTCAGATGCCACTTAGCACATTCAACGTAAACAGCTTGTTCTTCAATTTACCCATGTGCTCTTTGTGTCTATGCATTATGCAGTCGTTGCATAAGGCATGATACGATATTGATTTATTTCAGATGGTGTTGTCTAGACATTTTCTTTTTTTGGTGATGGATTTTATGCTTTTGTTGACTTCTGAAGAAGCACTGAAATGTAACGAGAGTACAGGGGGGGGGACACAAACATATCGTAGTCCATGATTTTTTAAGTGTATATTTCACAACAAAAAAATATGCAGTAGTTGCAATACTTTTAAAGAATTTCCAGTCAAGATATTGTTGCTCGGAATAAAACGTACTTCATGTAAACAGATGACACAGTTTAATTTTTCATTTCATTTGGAATAGTTTAATCGTTATGACAAAAAAAATGTAAATCCACCTAGTGTTGCTGTCTGGATGGCAAGGCCAGCCTTTTTTTCAGACTTTGCTGATTTGAAGAAAGCAAAAGGGCAATATCATTCATAGTCTTGTGGGAGGTTATTAATGGGATGACAACTAAACACCCACCAATAGTGAAAGTATGCCGTTTTGGATATGTATGCATAGGCATTGCATTCTCCACTTAGCTGTGGTGAGATGTTAATTATGGTCTGTAAACAGTATGTTAGTCTCTGATTTCAGGTATTCAGACTTTGGGTGACACTAGCACTGAGAATGTGACTGGGAAATTTGACAGTTGTGTTTATCTAAACTGTAAATGTGCAAGTCTTTCAATTAGTCCTGAAGAATGAGAACCAGAGGAGGAGAGTTGAGAACGTGTAAGACTGTGACCCACATTGCTCCTGAAGGGCAGAGTTCCAGATCGCCTGCCATTCTGACTTTGTCACAGCACCATGGGGTCATTCACTCAGCGGGACATCCTGTTCCACTCACGCCACTCGGCCTTTACCCTCACATGCTGCTCTCCTGGCAGCACCTACTCGAGCCCAGCTCCATGTCAGGGAAAATCCGCTGAGCCAAACAAGTTGTTTTTGGTGGCTGATAGACTTTAGAATCATCTGCTACTAATCACAGCTCAATGGTACTGGATACTGAATGACTTCACACAACTTTTTATATGTAACCTACTGCCCTAGATCTGGCAAACACATTCATTTTATAATCTGTATGAAATTAACTTTCTGACTCCTCATCAAGACACTTAATTGTGCTTACCGGTACATGTTTAGGTAGAACTTATGCTTTTTGAAGTAGGCCTTTGTCCTTGCTTATGTGTAAATATTTAAGTAACTACTAGGGTTGGGCAACATAGACAAGGGATATATATCAATGTTTCACTGTATTTTTACATTAACAATATAAATTACTGCACTAAAGTGTTAACATTTGACAATGCATTTTTGGCCACAAATCATGCAAGCATAATATTGTAGTTGAGAGTCATGCAAAACGCAAACAGGATTCCAAATAGGTAAAACTTAAACCTATCCATTATCAATTACTAACCTAAACACAGAATGAAAATGTCAGGGAAAATGCACCACAAAAACACCACTACTGTAAAGTAGACCAACAAATGAAAATGTAAACAGTTCTAAGAAAAATCCAGGATACATTGTCCAAATAAGTCTTAACCAATGGTTAAAACCTTAAATCCATTAAAAACTCATTATATAATTATCAAAACTCAAAATCATGAGAATCAAGTATTGGCTCAGAATTTAAACACTGATTCTTATTTCATTTCATTCGCTTATGGAGAAAGTGAATTTAAAAGGGAAAACGGATAAATAAATTGTACCCCTTCCAACAGAGCTCCACATTCTGTTTGTTCTGTTTTTAGGTACATGTGCGATGCCCACATTGATGTTGTCAATATCATAATATGAAAAATTCTCATCATGAGGCGTAATAGTCACGTTATAACATGAACAATACGATACAGCACAATGGGTGTGTGAACACCTAAAATCTCACAGATCATCAGCAGCATCATTTGCTAATCAGGTAATCTCCCAGAATTGTATTGCAGCAGGTGATGGCAATATATCACCTCAAGGAGGTGAGGGCCACCATATTCATTATTTTTCCATACTCCGGTTGCAATAGGAAAGTTTGCATAGTTTGAGTATAGCTCTGTAACAGCCCCTTTGTTTTTGTTTTTTTGCAGAGCCTTAGGGTTTGCATAGCTCTTTGAACTGTGGCATTGATGGTAGTTAAATGGATTTATTGCCCCCTAAACCCATCATGACGCAAATAGCACATGCTCATCCATCCATTTATATTTCACAAGCTTTGTCACATCGAAAGTTGAAACTCGCACAAACCATTTGTATATAACATAGGTTAAACAAACATAAACATAAGTTAGGCTTTCAATGTTTGATCCATCCATGCATTTCAGTGATGTTTTTGTCTAGGACAGCAATTTAACCCACACAAAGATCCCATTTCTCTCCATGTGCAAGAGTTTGTGAGGAGGCAAAAGAGAGAGAGGTATCGAGTCACTGGTCTCTGCCAACACAGGGTGTGGACATAGTTAGAATTATCTATGCTTAACCAGCGAAATTGAAGAGGTCTCACACAGCCCACGCCAAGGCAATCAAACACAAGTAGAGGAGGGCAATAGAAGTCTAAATAGGGCTTGTTCATAAGGTTGTTTTTATTAGGTATATCTGATTATTTATATTTTTTGGAAGGGGATTGCTAAATGGGTTAGAAGATGTGACCCACATTTTCTCTTGTGATGTATGCCACACGCTGATCTCTCTCCAGGATGTTAAATGTTAGGGTGATCTGGAATTAATCAGCCTTACAGATATAGCTCGCATGGGCTGCTCTCAAAACACTGTCTTACTGTCTGAGGGTCATGCTGCTAACACCGAAATGACCTGCCAGATGACCCACATCATACTTTATGGATAGAGTAGGCTTGTTAACCACAAACACTTTCAGAGAAAAGCATTTCTTCTGTTGTTAAGAGAAAATGGTCTGGTAACACTCACCATTGAGTTTTTCAAACATCACATTACAGTAAGCTGCTATTCTAACTTTCTCAGAGCTTTCAAAGGCGAATGTTTCATCTGCACTTTCATATCTATGTGTAACCTGTTCTTTGTGGGAAGTACATGGATAGTGATTTTTCTAACTATGTAATTGTCTGATGAAACAGTGTTGTTTCGATCTGCAGGCCTCAGGTGTACATTGAGCAGAAAGCCCTGGATACCATCGCCCACCTGTGTGATGGCGATGCCCGTGCTGGACTCAATGGACTCCAGCTGGCCGCGCAGGCCAGAGTGGCTGCCCACAGGGCGGGCATGCCGGACCCCAGCAGAGACGCCCCACATATCCTCATTCAAGAGGACCATGTCAAAGAGGGCCTCCAGAGATCCCACATCCTTTATGACAAAGCTGGTGAGCTTCTCATCTCTTCTCTTCGTTTACATGTTGTTTTATTCCTGGTTTGTTATTGTTCATTCATGTTTTTTTAGCATATTGTGTTATGTTGTGTTTAACTTGTTTTTGTTGTTGTTGTTGTTGACTTGTCTATACATCACATCAGAGGGGTATTCCAGAAAGGAGGTTTAACAAACACTGAGATAAAACTTAACCTCTGGGTTGTCTGAACCTGTGGCGACTAAACCCGAGCTGTCGGTTCCAAAACACCGGTTACCAGTTAGTTCAATCAACCCTGTGTTAGATAACCTAGAGTTGTAAAGGCATCATCTATTGAGAGTCGAAAGCATGAGTGAAACCGGCGAAACGAAGAGCACCGTATTTTTCAGAGGCGGAGTAGTCGAGGCTTACGAGGAGGAGAGAACTGTAATAGCAAAAAAGAGAGCAATACTTAAGCGCCTGTGTCCGAGACCTTGCTTGGCAGAGAATAGCCTAACTGACCGTGTAAATGCGTACGTTTAGGATAGCCTATTTAATGTTAAAAGCATTTCGGTGCACATTTAGAAAATTTAATAAGTGATGCTGACCTGCCAGTTGGTGAAACTACACATTAATGATCCTCGTGGGTTTGTGTCCAGGAAAACGAATGAAGTTGCGCAGGAACTGCTTTAGCGCAAGGCAAACTTTACGCACCGACCGACAGCTTGCCGATATGCTCTGCGTCTCCAGTCGGAGAGCGTGTGTAGCCTATTAAAAAAATATTTTATGCCAAATGCCATCAGCATTCTTAACCAAACTTAGTGACAACATGCATACCCGGCTGAGCTGTACAGCTATATTTAAACTTATTTATTAATTTTCTATAGGCTATGTTTCCCCTTTTTTGTACTGTACTTGTTTTAACTAGATGTACCGCAGAGCGGTACAAAATATGACCGCCACCCAGTCCAGCACATTTTTTCCACAAAAAGAAATCGCGCTGAAAGGCCTATATGATTCTAACTGTCTCACTAAATTGCATTATCCACACTCAATTCTCACTGGTATCTGCTAGACCAGTGTTTCCCAAAGTCTGGGTCGCGACCCACGGGTGGGTCGCAGGAGAATTTATTTGGGTCGCCAGCCCAGCACAATTTATGTTGTGTTATAGGTCTAACTGATACCATTTGTCATTTGATACCAGGAAAGTTAACAGTTTTCTATTAGGATGTAGTTTGTTAACTACCACAGTTACGGTTTTGTCATAAAAGTTCATGAAACTGGCGCATGAAACTGGGGGACGAACGCATCGCAGAGGGGAAGCCAGAGCATGGATATCTACCTCTCAAAATGAAACCGTTCTGTGGGGCGCCTGTACCTCGCAGTTGCAAACTGCAAGGGACATGAATCCGCCTATTTGCACGAACATTAACAGATACAGTTCCTCAACTTTACCGATTAAAATCTAGTGACCGTGCTGTCAACTAAAGCAGACATCCATAGACCGGATAAGGATATTCAATTGCATGCAGATAGTTTCGATTGTAGATGCAATCTTTAAAGTTAATAGCAACCTCCTCACATTCTTATTTCTGATTTAAAATGCACAACAGTGCATTATATTAGGTTACAATTTAAATAGATATTTTAAACACTATTTCCCTCGTTTTCTACCTCGCGAACTCCAAAGTAAAGGCGCATTCTTCCGGCTATTGCCCAAAAGCCTCTTGTTCTGATATAAAGACTATATAATATAATACAACAATACAATATAACGACTTGAGTTATTTGCTGTTTACATCGGAATTGACGTCCACAGTGTTATGGACCCATTTGTCTGCAACGCAACGTAGCCTACATGTTTTTTTAGAAATACAGAAACAGCTTTACTATGCTGACGAATGCGCAACATGCGAGAATTTCCCCAAACTCTCGGTTGCGCATTAAAACGTATCTTTTCAGTAGTCATTTCCAACTTTTCACGCTGATGGTGCTCAAAATGCAACACTACCGTGTTCAAAGCAGGATCTATCTATCTAGATCCTATAGCAATGTATGGTTGGGGGAGGCATAGAAAAGTTGGAGAACCTGTGACCTAAAACAATGTTGGTGGTTGCAGGGTAGATTTGAAGTGAAATGGGTCGCGATGGTCTGTCATTTTTAAAAAGTGGGTCGCCAGAAAAAAAGTTTGGGAAACACTGTGCTAGACAACAAGTACCAAAACATGATTAGTTCATAGATTTCACATGTAAAATTAATTTTATACAACCCCACCTCCATCTTGCCTGTTCATAATTCTGAGAAATTCTTGATTGTTTGTGTTATGTTTATGTTATGTGTGTGTGTGTGTGTGTGTGTGTGGGTGTGTGTGTGTGTGTGTGTGTGCGTGCTTGTGTGTGTGCCTGCGTATGTGCCTGTGCATTCAAGCGTACATATGTCTACTGTGTGAGTATGTGTCATACGTATGATTACTGTGAATTTGTGTGTGTGTGTATCTTTTTGTGCACATGTGTGCACATGAAATGGGTTAACATGACCCCTGGAGGCAAACATACGGAAAAAATGGTCATCCTAGGCCCTACAGTTCTCAAGATATTCACAGAGAACTGTGTCTGCCTACCCTCCTTTCGGGGGGTCCAGTCCAGCGGGGGGGCTACAGATCAAAACGAAAAATGACGGTTCCATGCTATCCATGTGGGGGTACATGCCCACCAAGTTTTGTGTACCCTGGTCTTTCAGTGTCCCGGGACTCATTGACGGAAATTTGGGCATTCGAAAAAAAAAAAAAAAAAACTGACTAAACCTATATGACCGCCGCTTCGCTGCGCGGCGGTCATAATGATATCTTCAATGTGTCTGAGATGTTGTTTGTCCATCTGTCTGGTGAGCCAAACACAAATGTCCACTATGGTGTAGGCTAGCTAGCCTACATTAAAGATTTATTTTATTCTATTCTAATCCACCATGCGTAATGCAGTTCAGAGCCTATGTTACCATAGTTACTTACATAGCCTGATCATATTTGAGCGTTCTGGAACTGAAATCCCAGGTTTACCGCTAACTCTGTGTTAACATACCCAGTTAAGCCAGTAAACCTGCTTTCTGGAATACCCCTCAGATGATTTAACAATGTTACAAAGACGTAGCCGACTTTAAGGCAAAACGTGTCACTTTCTATTATTGTAATTGGCAGAATAATTGTCAACATATTTTGAGATGAATTACAAAACCAAAGAACCAACAAAGTTGGAGTTGGTTGGTTGTTTGTTTGTTGGTTGTTTGTTTGTACTTTTTGTTTGTTTGTTTGTATTTTTTTCCGTTAAAGCATACACTCTGTCAGTTGATGGTCAGTCAGATCATCATCAGTCATAATTACAACTCTACACTGTGAGTCTTAGCAACGGATAAACACCATGGGGCCTTGCTTAAATCCAGGCCTATGTGTAGAGAGGACGTCCTGGCCCTAATGAGGCACCCTAACCCAGAGGGAGCTCCGCTGCCAAGGCCACGATAAATAGATACCAGCTGGCATGGCGTCTCTACAGAGGAAGGGTTCTACTTACGCATAGCCCCCAGCAGAGCTCAAGATTCTCCTCAGAGACAGATTCTGTATAAATAGCTTTGTCAACAGCACACACTAATGCTGACCCATGCTGTTTGGGCTATTGGATTGTTATGGTTTCTCTAACCATCATGCCTGTTAATTCCAGACAGTTCAGTGTTACCCATCTGGAAATTCGACTCCCATTGAATATTTTGACAAGGTGTGGGCCTGAGTTTACCCCCAACCCCCCCATTCCAGTCCACTTTCTCTTGTAGGTCAGTGGCTCACCTTAGGTAAGCGAACAATATTGTTGGATTGTGTGCACACTGGGGGCCAGATGTACTAACGATTTTGCGCCCCTTTCAGGCGTATTTGTTTCGCGTAAAATCATTGAATCATTGCGAGGTATGTACAAACAGGCCGCAATGATGTAAAAGCGCAAACTGCCTGTCGCGGGAGCTGAAAGTGGCAGATTGCGATTGTCATGTCATGCATATGCATTCATGGGAGGATCCAGGGGAAAGTGGGAGTTTAGCGTAAAAAGATGGGAGGGGAAGAGTAAAGAGCGCCTAGTTATGTGTTCCGCGGCAGATTGCGATTGACTGCCAGGACTGCCAGGACTTTTACGGGCTTTTCCCAAATCACGGAAGAAACGTCTACGCAGCAGTATAGTAGCAGATAATCAGGCAAGTCTTATTTAAATAAACTCCTGGTGCACTTACAAACTTTCTAATGCCTCGTTATTGGACTAAAGGTTGTAGTTGTACTACTGCAGACGTTTCGTACCATTCAGGGCATTATTAGTGGGGTAATTTACGAGATAAAAGTTGGTTCCATCACGACTGCAGAACGTCATTAGTTTCTGATTGCGCTACTCGACCAGGGTTCGACCAAGGGAAAAAAGGTTCTGGGAGGGTGTTTGGCTCAGAGTCATGGTGCAAAGGACCCTAGGGTGAAATTACTCCAAACCATTGCTTTAACTTTCGTTGGCTTTTCGAATGTCTTACTTTCACTTTTACGTCATTCACTTAAACTTTCCTACTTGCTAGATTTGACCAATCTTCCATTGCCTACGTGCACAAGTAGTTTGAGTAGAACTACTGATCTTCATTATCTCCCTGCTTGTTTACATCTTATCATGTATGGTATTATTTCATGATCGCATGATTCTTTTTAATGTTGTCATCAGAATGTTGTCATCAGTTAACTTCATTCAACTGCGCTTGTATGTAGGCGCTGCCATTCAGTTGTGGACGTTCGTAAATTGCGTTTATGGGCGGAGAAAGGCAGAGGCCCTAAGGATTGAACGATTGATAAATACGACGGAAACTTGGGTCTGACAGCGTTCACAATCTGCGGTGTGTCCATGACGCTGATAACGATACGTTCGCAAATGTACGTACATCTGGCCCTGGGTGCATACTTCACCTCATCTTCCTGCAATACACAGCCTCTCCTCCTCTCACCATCTTACAGAGCACCATCTCTCAAAGACCACATTTTGTTAGCCCTGTTTTACTCTTCCCACCATTTCGCCACAAGTCACTTTAATGATCTGTCATTTCCTCCTGCAATTTCCCTGATAAACGACTTACACAGACAGATGTTTCCCTGACTTTCATTTGACTCTCCCGCTGACTTTTTCAACTGCGTTCAATGTTTCTTTTTTTCCCCCCTGTACTCTGGGTTTTAAAAATGAAGAAAAAAAACTGAGGGGAAACCCTTTGAAGAGCGCTGAAGAAGTGTCTGGATCTTTCCACAAGGCTGTGTGTCATCACCAGCATTGAACTATGTGAGTTAGCCTGCATGCTGTGTGAGGCTCTGCCTTAACATTCATCCCCCCGCGGATCACTGGCTGTCAGACCTTGGGCCCCGGGAGATGAAAAACAGCCACATTATATAAGAGGAGTTGGGCTCTGCCTTGTGAGGGGAGATTTACTGTACCCCAAAGCCATGTCCCGCTCTTCAGAGACACCGCTTAAACATCCCTTTAAGGATGACTAATGAATTAAGGGTGCGTTTGTAATATTTAAAGACCTTCTTGGAGGACATTCAGTGTTCATTATTTATCCCCACTTCACCACCTCAGGTGTTATGTAAGGAAAGCACCTTTTATATCTTCAGGAGTCTTGAGGATTTAGGACTTTCGCAGTTTGTAGTTGATCTGACAGGGCAGAAGATAGTCTTCTCATGGAAATCTCTCAAAACACTTTCCCAGGAACATTATACTTGGATCCATATGCGTACATTGGGTTTTGGCAGTACCTCAACCATACTTTAATGTAATGTGTGTGCTTGTTAATGTTCTTTACAGGTGAGGAGCACTACAACTGTATCTCTGCACTTCACAAGTCTTTGCGGGGTTCTCACGAGAATGCTGCCCTCTACTGGTTGGGCCGAATGCTGGAGGGAGGAGAGGACCCGCTGTATGTGGCACGTAGGCTCGTCCGCTTTGCAAGCGAAGACATTGGTACGGGACTAGTCCTCTGACCTATTTGTGTTGCTTTTTAATACTCCACTTACCTTCTGGTAGTACATGATCGTAAATGTCTACTTATTTATAGCTATTAAAACGGGATACATTACACTGGTAGTTAGATATCCTGTTTAAGTAGATGGTGAAACTCTAGTCAGACCTTGACTGAGTTGATAGCTACACTATCACTGTTTTTGTGTTTGACTTTGAGCTGTGTATGAGTACACCATGTCCCCAGGTGTTTGTTCCCATGTCTCTTTCTTTTCCTCCTCTCACTCTCTGTTCCCTTCATCCGTGGGCTCTGTTCCTCTCTGTCGGTCTCATTGTTATTGTCTGTGTGTGTCTCCTGCAGGTTTGGCTGACCCCGCTGCCTTGCCCCAGGCAGTGTCTGCCTTCCAGGCCTGCCACTTCATCGGCATGCCTGAGTGTGAGGTGAGACTGGCTCAGACTGGCTTTGATCACCTACACACAATCCACAACCCTCTCTCATGGCCCAGACATAAATGACTGAAAAAGTTTTTTTCCATCACATTTCTCCTTATTTTCTTTTATTTATTGTTATTTTTTTATTTATTTGTTTGTTTTTTCACCTATTTTTTGGATATCTTTTTGCTACCCTCCTCATCTCACCTTTATTATCTCCCATGCTCTCCTACTCCCAGGTCATTCTGGCCCAGTGTGTGGTGTACTTGGCTCGGGCGCCGAAGTCGGTGGATGTCTATAAGGCCTACAGTAATGTGAAGGCCTGCCTGAGGAACCACCGCGGCCCGCTGCCCCCGGTGCCGCTCCACCTGCGCAACGCCCCCACCCGCCTCATGAAGGACTTGGGCTACGCCAAAGGCTACAAGTACAACCCTGCCTTCAGCTCTGCGGTGGAGCAGGAGTACCTGCCCGAGGAGCTGCGTGGGATGAACTTCTTCACCTGGACTCCCACTGACCAGTAATGTCCTCTTTGGTTATAGGGACGTTACTCTGGGGATGTCTGCTCTTAGTATGACACTTGAAGTGGAATGTCAGTGGACTGCTTGATGTGTGTGCATTGGGGAGATGACTCTTATTGAATGCATTACCAATGGATCTGTTCTTTGGAGTTGTTAAATCCTCTTTTGTTTGACATGGCTTTGCAAAAAAAGACAGATGCAGAATGCAGATACGTTTTCATTTGAAGGTATGTTATATCTGCCATTGCTTTTACAATGATCATCATAATAAATGTTTTCACAACAAAATGTGCAAAAATAAATTTGATTTTGCCTTCATTAGTCTTAGCCAGGTGAATAGTTTGTGTATAAGAATTTCACCGAGAGAAGCTGTAGTCTTTTCTCAGTTGTTGGCCATTGTCTAAAAGAGGAAAAACATGGGATATCAGAAATGATAATATTGCTTCTGCAATCATGTTTGTCTACAATGATACAATATATTAAGTCCAGTCTGCCCATACTGACCTCTGTGATCCAGGGGATGAAGGAGGCCACTCTGGTAAAGACACTGGGCTTCTTGGGGGTGTTACAGCTGTTGCCACTCACAAAGCTACTGACTCCTTCAACGATCCACTTTCCATCACGGCCCTGACAGTTCAAAGGCCCACCAGAGTCTCCCTGAAAACAAATATGGAAGTGATGTTTGAAACCTTTACTTGGAGGAAAAGATTCCCCTACCAATACTGGGCATTATATTTATTTTATATACTTATATCCCCAGTAGCCCCAAAAGCCCAAGATGCAATGTTTTTGCAGTGTTAAAAATGGATTGTGTGCCTGCTCTAGGCTATGTCTAAAATAAACAGGTTTTTTTTTTCACTTGAGCTTAAGTTATTCAGCAAAGCATTGGTCTGCAGCGGTGTGACTTGTTACATTGTGCTGTACATTTCCCTTAAGTCACTGTGGGAGGGCACAGGTCACTGCAGAATGTACTCACATGGCAGGTTGATACAGCGTCTCCCCCCACGCAGACCATGGTGGTCTTCACGCTGGAGCCCCACCAGTCACTCTGACGGCACACGTCATACTCCACCACAGGCACCAGGCCCTGCTGCAGCGTGTCTGGGCGGGGACCGCCAGCTGAGACACAGAGGGAGGCCGATTACTAACAGATGCGGGAAGAGCTCACACAGTTAAACCCTCCTTAAAAATCTCCTTACTGTCTGTGAATGTGCATTGCAATAGATAAGCATGTAGTAGATTCCTTAAGAATGGGAGCGCTGAGCTTTGTGAGGTGGATCAGGCTTACTGTAGAGTCTGCCCCAGCCAGTGGCATAACAGGGCAGATTGTGAGCAAGGACAGAATCGGGCTCGGGCAGGCAAGCTAACTGCACTTTGTCATTCAGGGTGGCACTTTTCTCCAGTTTAAGGAGGGCGATGTCATTCCTGAAGGTGACAACATTAGGAGATTAATCTGAAAAACACAATGTATTTACCATGTCTGACACAGTTGCTATCCAATCCAGTCTCATCAGATGGTAATCCTTATACCACATTGTATTTGACCAGGTAGTGGGGATGACCTAGTAAATGTTTAATCCATTTCAATTATGTAGTGTTTTGGCTCAGGACTCCATAATCATATTGAATCCCTACAGGCTTTTCCTGCAGCAGATTGTGGTTCCACTATATTCCCTGGAAGTGAACGTACACGGGTCACCTTGACATATGGGGGGGTGGGGGCTTACCCACAGGATACACAACCGTCATTCCATTTTGGATGTATGAACATTTTATCCACCATGATGAACTGTTCTGGGCCCTCTTGCTGGTTCTGATTGTGATCTCCGAGGACCACCCGGTATGTGTGGAAGCTAAGCATACAGACAAAAGTTCAGGCAATCTATTTTCACAAATCTGTCCTGAAAAAGTGCTTTGCACCTTCCTGAAAAAAAGTATATATTTATTAACCAACAAGCTTAAAAATTATGTAAGATTTTCATGACTTACTTGATGCAGTGTGCTGCTGTTAGAACCCAGTTTGGGGCAATAAGGGTGGCACCACAGACAGGGAAAAATGTCTCCAGTAAGGCCTACAAACAGCAACAAATTCTTGCTGGCTTTATTTTGTTGTATAAAATCCCAGTTAATCACGTGAGTTTCTGAGTGTGTGAGTTTAAACATCAGGTTTGTTGAACACCCTGCTCTTGCTGACTGTTGAACTCTCAGATGTTAAAAGGCCCATGAGTTCCAAGTAACAGAATAGTATGACCTTGAGCTCCCAGCCAGGTCTGTTGATTTAACACTGCCGTGTCTATTCGATATGAGCCTACTTAATCCAGAATAACTGATTTATAGTTTACGATCTTGTTTTGCTTACCATGCAGAAAATAAAGCTCTCTGCCCATGCAACTGAATACCAACCCCCCTCTCCCCCCTCACTAAATGGTGTACAAGCTAAATAATCATGGGAATTTTCCTATTAAAAATAGACACAATCACCTGCCAGGGCCAGCTGTGGGGCCGAGCCTCTTCCCCATTCACCACCCGGCTGGTGTTTGGAGTATAGGTGGGAGTACCACAACCAGACACTGGGAAACAGTATACAGTTTAAATCATGAAGTTATTTTCATCAGCCTCAATTAAATCAATCAGAAATTGTAAGTTAATGAGTGAAATGTATAACTTTCTATGTACCACTAAACCAAATACCAGGCAATGTTTCATTGTCTTGAGTTCATAAATATTCATTGCTTCATTTGATCTCTTGTTTATCTGGTCATTTATGTATTCTCATCAAAGGACTCTTCTGTCAGAGGAGTGTTCACTCACCCGTGGAGGCCAATAGCAGAACCAGGATCACTTCCATTTCCCCTCTTTATGTGTGTCCTGGCCTCTAAGGCATACATTGGCTTTATAGGCTAACTTATTCCTCTTATCTGATACATGAGAAAGGACTACCCACATGACAGGTGAATCAACATATTCCATGGCAAGATTCAGAATAGGCAGGTTAGACACATATTCACAGACACGTATTTTATTTGCTTGGACATCCTGGAAACTTCTTATATTCACAATAAAAAACGCCACCTCTCAATTATCTTTTCCGTTTTTTATGTTGCATTTCCAAGGGGCTGAGACATTCATTTATGTTTTAATATCAATCATCCTCTATTCCTTGTGAATTGGATTGAATTGCAGGATATATGCAGCTTTTATTAAAATTAGCTAGGTCTATGAGTGACCTAAATGCCCTTGCTAAATACAGAAATTAGGATATCACACTTGCATATTTGTTTCGCGTCGTAATGTGGTGAAAATTTTGTTTTCATTTTGACAACCGAAAAACTCTTAGTTTTACCAGAGCCCGTCTACGGAGAGCCTTGCCACTCCGTATTAAGTCCCATTGTACCGAATTTTGGATGCAGTTCCACCAGAGTTCCACTGGGGGCGATCGCCATGAGTGCAGAATGAATGGGAGTCAATGGAGCTAGACAGCTAAATTGGTCTCTTTCACCTGATTGTCGTTGACAAATCTCAGATTTGATTGTAGTTTGTATAACTTCAACATGGGTTATAGGTCAAAAGTTCAATGAACGAGTACTTATGTCCTTTTGATTTCTTACAGGTTGGGTCGTTGTTGCACATAACACGCTAGCATTGTGCTAATGAATGACGTCATTGACACATCTGAAAGGCTTTTTAGAACAATTAAGTGACTTTAAAAAATATAATACTCAACCAAGTGTATTTTCTTTACCTCCCCTTTTGAATGCAATACTCAAATTACTTGAAAAAAAATTATATCCCAAGAAAAGTGGATTTTGAGGGGTACAGCTCCATTGACCTCCATGCATTTTGCACTCGTGGACGAGCGCCCTCATGTGGAACCACAGAAGGAACTGCAACCAGTTCAGAAACCGGAAGTATTCCGAGAGTGGCAGTTCTCCCCTTATTAGACATTCTCTGGTTTTACGAAAAGCTCGCAGCAGGTACAGCCGAATTCCTCCGGACCAACAGATGGCGCTGTCAGCTTCAATAAGGAACTTCCGCAAACATTATTTTGTTGAAACATGGCGCTGCCCGGCTTTACACTCATGCGGCTCCGTGCGTTGTGCAACCTTGGAAGTAAAACGTTTGAAATTGGGAACCGGGTGGGAATAAATTGTACCTGGGCCAGTCGACACAGTACCAAAGTCGGTCCAGTTGGTACACTTGAAGGAACAGCTGAAACAACAAAAGGTGCGACATGACGTGAAGTTTTCAGGACCTCAAGGAGATGTAGTTATCTAACGTCCTTCCTGAAGTCTATTATCTAAATGTTTATACGGCAGGAATAATAGACAGTAAAACAGCAGTGAAAGTCACGTTGAAATATTGACAATTTTCTGCTCTTTAACCTCGTGATATAGCTATTCATGAATGAACTGTCGTGTTAGCCAAATACCCATTGGTCTGTGGGAAGGTCATGCTGGGATGCATGCATGTGGTTATATTGCACTGTAATTACGATGTCTCAAACAAGAGTACGCATTAATAATGTGAGTGTCTTTGTCCAGGTCATCCTAGCCTGCTGAATGAGTTCCCAGAACCAAAAGATCTTCTCTACCGTACCTTGGCCCGTTCTCTAGGGCTGTCCGATCCTTCTCATCTCATCCAGTACAACTGCACCGATGGAGAGGTCAAGGTCAGACCCCAAATCTCTTATCTTATTGTGCTTTGGTATGTGTGTATAACAGTATCAAATTAAGGAATAGGTAGATTGATGGGAAAGATATGTGAAGACCAAACATCCTGCTTTACTGATCCACTGCCAATTTGTTGTCTTCCTCAGAGGGCCACTGTGACGGTGATGTGGCCTCAAAAGATCGAGACTGTGGGTTTTGGCTCCAGGAAGATTTTAGCAGAGCGCCATGCTGCAGCGGCAGCTTGTCAGAAACTGAAGGCAAGCACTACCAGTGGCACTGACGCCGCCACCACTATCCGTCCAGTTTTGCGAGAGGAGTTGTGAACAGGTTAAATTATGTGCGACACTGAGTATTTTCTGTGGTGACTATCAGAAGCCCATGTCTTTGTAGGAACTGGGTGTCTTGGAAGCAGATAACCTTCCCAGAAGGAAAAAGGGCAGAGGACGAACTTCACCTGCATCTGTGTGGCAGGATGAGGATGAGGAGTGTGAAGTCCCGCTGTACAAAAGTGAATTTCTCAGCAGACCACAGAGCAGGACGAAGAGGCTTATTCCTGTTTCTAAGTAAGAGACATTGAAACTCAGACATGTGATGTATGTGCTGGAAATCATATTCTTTCATCTAAATGAAACATTTCTATTCTTTAGGATACCAGAAGATGATCCAAGAGTTCAGGAAGCTCGGTCAATATTCTCTCAGCCAAAAGCTCTCCTTTGGAGGGTCATTCAGATGGCTGTGTCGCCTAACAAAGTCAGAGTAAGTGTGCATTAAGACACATTCAGACTGGAAGAGACTAGCAAGGAGAAACCAGGGAATTTAATGAAATTATATGGTTTAGTGAGCAAGCAATACTGTGCATCTATTTGATTAGTGGGTGTATTGTCAGTCCCTAGGACTGCTACCTTTTTTGTGTAAAACTGTCCCGTCTGTCTCCACAGGAAACTGTTCGATACCGCACAGTGGGCGGGAAGTTTAAGACCTGTGAACTAACCCTGCACTGGCCCGAGAAGGTGACATTTGAGGCTTTTGGGCGTAACAAATTGGAAGCAGAAAAGAAAGCCTCTGCTCTGGCTTGTCTCAGACTAAAGGTTCGCTCTCAGTAGGACCTCTCACAGATTCAAACTATGGGGGTAGAGGAAATGTGTCCACCTTAACTGCTTGTGGTGTACATGCTGTGTGTGTGTGTGTGTGTGTGTGTGTGTGTGTGTGTGTGTGTGTGTGTGTGTGTGTGTGTGTGTGTGTGTGTGTGTGTGTGTGTGTGTGTGTGTGTGTGTGCGTGTGCGTGTGTGTGCGTGCATGCATGTGTGTCTTTCATATTCAGGAGCTGGAGTTGCTTGATGAGAACAATGAGCCTCTCACCCACGCCCAGTACCATAAGGAAGAGGTGCGAGAGGCAGGGGAAAGGATGCGGCGGCCCTGTAGCCTCGTCATCCCTGAGGAGCTGGAGGACAAGATGAGACAGTACCTCACTCAGGTATGCTGCCCTCACCCTTCACTGCTGCCCATAGTTATTGTTTTTACGACCCTCTCTGTCTCTGGCTATCTGTGCTACCGCGGAGCCTTGGCTGGCTGGAGATGGCAGAATGCTTGATTGCCAATTAAGCCACAACTGTGTGCAAATGGGCTTTAAAAGCCAGACCAACTTGCTCTCTCTCTCTCTCTCTCTTCAACCAGACACACACATAGACTCAGGCTCACGACATACATTCATGCACGCACTCACTCACTCTCATACATTTCCCTTGGACTATACAACAAACATTCACCACACTCACTCTGATTTTCCTGCCGGCATTCCAATCACTTACACTCTCAACCAGATGATCCCACATCCCCTAGACATACTTTTGTGATACCAATAAATATTTGTGGTAATTTCATTCAGTGTTCGTCTCCCTTTCATGTTTTCGGTCCATACGAGCCTGGGCCGTAACATTATATAGCTGGATCAGACTTAGTTGTAGTTATTGAGATGTCTCAACTTGCATGCCACAGTGGAGTGTTTGCATGTAACGTCGTAACTGTGTGTGCAGTACCCCATTGAGGCTGAGATGCAGAAACTCTGGGCTGAGGAAGATCAGCAAGCCGCAAGCCATCAAGCCTACGAGGAAGATGATGAGGCGGAAGAGGAAGCTGTCATAGATGCCATCACAGGTCAGCCGTACCGCCCCCTTGCTCCTGCCCAGGAGCAACGTCTGAGTGACAAGCTGTTGAACCAATGGGAGAGCGGCAATCCCGGCCTAGGAGTGAGCCTGCCCGTGGACGCTCATCGTGAGCGGGTGGTGTCGGTGGTGGAAGGGGCGCGCGTGGTGGTGCTGGCAGGGGAGACGGGGTGCGGGAAGACCACGCGTGTGCCACGCTTCCTGTTGGAGGGCCGCATCCGGGCTGGTGAGGGCGCAGGGTGCAACATCCTGGTCACGCAGCCACGACGAATCAGTGCTGTGTCCGTGGCCCAGCGGGTCGCCCAGGAAATGGGCCCAGCTCTCAAACCCAGTGTGGGCTACCAGGTAATAGACAGCCTCCGTACTGACACACTGCTACACCATGATCTCCCTCATCAATATAAGCTAGATAAGTGAGCTATTTGAGCATTTTTTAAGTTAAATGGATTTGTAATGTAATTTGTAATTTGTAGGACCCAACTGAAATGGTGCAGTGTTGTTTAAAAATAACTTCAAATGATTCAATAGTTATACATTAATTATATGTATTTATCACAGCATTTCACATTTGCTTAACCTACACATAACTCGCTATGGCTAACTAAGTATTAACAATGTGCACTAATTCTGTATTAACAGTGAGCACAAACGCTTTGTTTCCCCCTCGTCCATCTTGTGGTCAGGTGCGTTTGGAGTCGCGTCCGCCGGAGCGGAGTGGCGGGGCGCTGCTCTTCCTGACGGTGGGTGTGCTGCTGCGCAAGCTCCAGAGCAACCCCACGCTGCGCGGGGTCAGTCACGTGGTGGTGGACGAGGTGCACGAGCGCGACGTCAACACCGACCTGCTGCTGGCACTGCTGCGCGCGGTGCTGCCCCAGAACCCCCACTTGCGCCTGGTGCTCATGAGCGCCACAGGAGACACGCAGCGACTGGCGCATTACTTCGGCGGCTGCCCCGTGGTGCACGTGCCCGGGTTCATGCACCCGGTGCGGGAGCGCTACCTGGAGGAGGTGCTGAGGGAGATGGGCCGCCGGCCGCCGCAGCAGCAAGCTGTCCAGCAGAGCAGGGCACGAGTGAGTCTTCTAATATATCACAATCATTCCTAAGCATCCTTTACTGTCATTCCTATTAAATATCTGTTCTACAGAAGACTATAAGTTAGATGCAAACTTTCCCAGCACCAACAGTATGAAAGTGACATAGGAAAGACCCATTCTGTTGTGAACGTTGGAATGACCAGCTGGCTGCACTGTTTTGCAATATTAGTGAAGAATCTCTCTCTAGTATCTTGTGCTCTGTTTGTTGTCTGCTACAGAGAGGGGATGACGACGATGATGCTACTCCAGATCTCAATCTGGTTGCTAATGTCATCAACCACATTCACAAAACAGGGGATCCAGGTACTGATACGGCAGACAGCTGGCACTGTCAACTACTGTAGGCAAAACTGATGCACTAAACACACTTGGAAATGCAACTCTGTTTTCCGTATAAACACCTGTCTATAGCAGTACATACTCATTTATGTACACATTAGGGCTGCAACTAATGATTATTTTCATTGTCGATTAATCTGTCAGTTATTTTCTCGATTAATCCATAAGTTATTTGATCGATAAAATGCCAGTAAATGGTGAAACGCATGTCAGTGTGTACCATTGTATAAGCCCTGCTCCTATGTGCTGTTGCAGGTGCAGTCTTGTGTTTCCTGCCTGGCTGGCAGGACATTAAAGCTGTGCAGCAGAAGCTGGAGGAGAGTCCGTCGTTCCGATCAGGCTCTCAGATGATCTTCCCATGTAAGTGAATGTGGTCTTGTTTGTGTTAGTGGTTTCAGACTGAAGGTTGTTGGTCTGTCTGTTGTTGGTCCAAATATCTATCCACATTCCACTGCATTGTCTTGTTAAGAATTCTTCCTGTATTGAAACGTCCGCCTGACTCACTTTATTTTAAGACTTCAAATGTGAGCTAGGCTTCAATGTTTAGGTTAGATCTGATATACGTTACTGAATTAAAGTTGTGACTGGACAAGAAACAGGTGTGTCCTTTCTTCTTGTCAGTGCACTCCAGCATGTCTGTGGCAGACCAGCAGGCTGTGTTTCAGCGCCCCCCAGAGGGGCAGCGCAAGATTGTCCTGGCCACCAACATTGCAGAGACGTCCATTACCATCGATGATATTGTTCACGTGGTGGATGTCGGCTCTCAGAAGGAGCAGAGCTATGACCCCAAGACAAAGGTGAAATACTTGGACTTGTTATAACTGATTAGTTATTATATTATTATATTATAACTGAGTTAAGTTATATATTATAACTGAGTGTGATTAGATGTGTTAGAGGTTCTTGTTCTCTGGGTTTGTTGATCATCATCTGTGAACTGTACTCTTGGTGTGACAATGTTTTGTTCTCTATAACATAGGTTTCCTGTCTGGACACAGTCTGGGTGTCGCGGTCTAATGTCACCCAGCGTAAAGGCAGGGCGGGCAGGTGCCAACCCGGGCATTCTTACCACCTGTTCCCCCGCGAACGCCTGGACTCTATGACAACGTTCCCCATCCCAGAGATCCTGCGCACCCCTCTGGAGAGTCTGGTGCTACAGGCCAAGATTCACAGCCCACAGAGCAAGGTGGGCTCACTCTACCTCCATATCCTTCCTGAGCATATAGACACATGGTTCTCTTAATCTCTCTATTAAATAACTTTGGATGAGGATGTGCCCTATCTGGTGTAGTAATAGCAAGTGTCTTTCTTTCCCTCTTTTTCAGGCAGTAGAGTTCTTATCACAGGTGCTGGATTCTCCAGATCGGACAGCCATTAAGGAAGCTGTGAGGATTTTGCAGGAAATTGGTAACACTGCTGGATTCATCACTTGAAATTTTTAGTTAAATCTTGTCTCCATTTGTGAATATTGGCATAGTGGCATTTTATTATTTAGAATTTAAGGTCATGGTTAAATCTCATGAGAGTGTGTATTTCATGCCCTGCGAATGGTGTCAAACCCTTTAGGCCTGTGGTGTTGTAGAGTGCTATTGATCACATTGATGTTTTCCCAGGCGTGCTGGACAAATTGGAGAGTCTGACCCCTCTGGGCGAGCGGGTGGCCTGCATGTCGTGTGACCCACGCCTTGGGAAGGTTCTGGTGCTGTCCGCTCTCTTACGCTGCACCTCCCCCCTCATCTCGGTGGCTGCGTGCCTGACCAGAGACCCCTTCTACAACAGTATGGAGAACAGAGCCCTCATCCACGAGGTCAGAATAATCCTCCTTGATCCATCTCAGTCCATCTCATAGAGTTATATGTTAACCATATCTTCCCACTCTCAACATCTTAGTATTTAATTAGGTGACACTTATGTGAGTGCATGAAATAGGGATGAACAAGATAAACATAGCATTGTATCCCAATATTTCATGGTATTTTTAGTTACATTAACTACATAAATGATGGCTAAACTATTCCAGTTTCCAATTAAGTAGGCTAAAAATAAAATTTGAATTTTATTCACAAATGACTAAAATCCTGCGAAAAAGCAAACAACATTTTCTTTCATACTAATTACTATATCATGGACGATGGCAGCATGGCACATCCACAGTATGTAAGACTCTGTTGTTGCTCTGCCTGTCTCTGTGCAGGCCAAAGAGGAACTGGGAGGCTCCAGCTGCAGTGACTTCCTGGTGTTCAGTCGTGCTGTGCAGGGCTGGAGGGAGGAGCAGGACCGGGACAGCAGGAATGAGTATCTGAACAAGTACACTCTGTCTGGGGCCAGTCTGCGCTTCATCCAGGGTGAGGCCCTCTCTATGGTCACCTAGCACTCGCTACAGTACTAATGCTTTCTAGTGACGCTGCTGGTAGTCTGTTTTTATTCATTTATTAATTTATTAATTCATTCATTCATTTTCGAATGGTTGAGGTTTTAATGTTTTGTTTTTTTCTGACCTATCTTCCCTGTATAGGCCTGACTCGTCAGTTCAGTGAGAACCTCTGTGAGGCTGAGCTGGTCTCCAACCCCAATGACTGCCTCCGGCCCTCCTCCACCTACAACCAGTTCAGCCAAGAGGACGAGCTGCTCAAAGCCGTGCTGATGGCTGGTCTCTACCCAAACCTCATACAGGTACCCAACTATTAGCCGCGGCTTATACATTGATTTTGCAAAATTTCTTCAGCTGTGAGGTTAACACACGGGGGCCGATAATATGGTATTACTATGGTTTTGTTTCTTGCATAAAACTTGCATAAAACACTTTCCTGCGGCTTATACACAATGTGGGTAATACACAGGAAATTACTGTACATGCACCCCGACATCCACAGTTGTAGATGGAGAATGCGCCCACATAAAGGACATACATTGTTGATTGGAAGGCATTCTCAAAATAGCCACATTTTTGTATGCATTGACTATTTGTGACCATTTTGCTTTTGCGTCTGTTTAGGTGAAGAGAGGTGTTGTGAACAAAGGTAGATTTCGGCCTGACGGCATCTCTTTCCGCACTCAGACTGGGCCCGTGATAATGCACCGGTCTACCATCAACAGGTAACAGCCAGCAGGCCAAAGGCTTCATGGAATGAGCACACATTTTTTAAAAATTGTGAATAAAGTGAAAGAAACCTTTTCTGTGTGTGTGCTTGTGTGTGTGCGTGCATGTGTGTTTCCCCTGTTTCTGTTTTCAGAGGTAAAACCCAGCTTCCCAGCCGTTGGATGACATTCTTCAGTGCGGTCCAGTCAAACGGTCAGGTGTTCATCAGGGACTCCTCCTCAGTCCATCCACTAGCCCTGCTCCTGATGACCGACTGTGACCTCACAGAGAGAGGTAAACCAGTGGCCTATTGACCCTTTTACTGCCCTTTTTACCATTCATTCAGACCAGAGACTTGGCCACTGGCCCACCCTCCAAAATACCAAAAGGACATGGGTATTTGTTTCACTTTTGATGAAAAACCCATACTGTAGTTGTGGAAACTACAATTAAAATGTGAAGTTTTTTGATGATAAGCAAGTGAAAAAATAAAATTTGCCGTCTAGCCCCATGCACTCCCATTCATTTGGGGCTCGCTCACGACCACCCTTATGGGAACTATGGGTGAACCGCAACCAGTTTTAATCACAACCTATTGATTTCCAGTCAATAGGGAGTGAACAGGCTCTCCGCAAACAGGCTCTGTTCAGACCGATTAAGACAAGGAAGAGGAAACTACAGTTTTAAATGATGATTTAGAAGTGTAACTAGCATCAAATTAGGGGCAGCCGTGGCCTACTGGTTAGCACTTTGGACTTGTAACCGGAGGGTTGCCGGTTCGAACCCCGGCCAGTAGGCACGGCTGAAGTGCCCTTGAGCAAGGCACCTAACCCCTCACTGCTCCCCGAGCGCCGCTGTTGTTGCAGGCAGCTCACTGCGCTGGGATTAGTGTGTGCTTCACCTCACTGCGTTCACTGTGTGCTGAGTGTGTTTCACTAATTCATGGATTGGGATAAATGCAGAGACCAAATTTCCCTCACGGGATCAAAAGAGTGTATATATATATATATATATATATACTTACTTATAAATTGTCCAGTTGTGTGTTCAGGTGGTTTTTGCGATCTTTTGTGGTTAATCTCTTTGCGTAGCTTGACAAACTAACTAACTTCTGGCACCATGCTGCGTGTGCGTCCATCACTGTTTATAAACAGTAAAAGGGTCTATTCATGCCTTTAAGAAGGTGACAATCCCACCCTGGAGGAGTAGTGTAAAGGCACACTAGATCAAGAGTGTGCAAAGAAATTAGCATAATCCTCCCTACTCACTACCTCTCGTCTTTAGTATGTTTCAGAGTTTTACATGTGTGTTGTTTCATACAGTATCATAAAAGCATCATCTCTGTGTCCTCCTCTGTCCCTCTCAGTTTCTGGTGACCATGTTGAGGTAGCCCTGCCTGGACTGTCTCTCGTGCGCTGGGAGCTATCCACAGAGACGTGGAACCTGCTGTGGGAGTTGCGCACATCCCTACAGGCCATGTTCCATCGGAACCTGCGTCCCCACGCCGGGACCGACAGCCCTCAGGACACGGAGCTCATCTCCCTCTTGGTGGACCTTTTGAACCACACGGACCAGCAGGGGGAGGATGGACACAGTGATGCGGAGTGACGGCTCCTCAGACCTACTGCTCTCAGGTCATCTAAACGCATCTCGTCTCTAGTCTCTTGTTTACTCAACGCACAATGAAGGGCACTCAGATGCCGCACCAAGCTCATTTGAAATCAAGCTTAATGGTGCACATACAGACTTATAATTATCAAGATGACCGTATTTGGTTGGTGAGGCCTTTTCCTTTAATTTCAGTTGCTCTGGATACAGCATCACATACAGGATATTTTGCTCTGATCAGGCTCTAACTTTACACCCAAAATGAATCACAACTCGTATAACAAAGAATGTATTTCAGTGGTAGGGGTCATCTTTAATTTTGTTTCAATTGTTACAGGTGGAAAATGTCCTGTATGGCCTGTTATTGGAACTGTGTATTTTGCCTTATGGTAAAAGTGAAATGGTTGATGTGGCTAAATCTTCTTTTCGAAGAGTGTCAAGTAAAGTAAAATACAATGGTTTTGCCATAGTGGCTCAGGAGTCCAATATTTTGCATTAATCAATGCATGGCACATTTAATTTATTATTTAACTCAAACTAAAGAGTATTTATGTTCCTATGTTATACAGTATGTGTATATATATTTGTTGTTGAAATAAATACGGCTATAAAGACAATTCCATAAATCTTAAACTACTTTGTGTTTTTTTTTTTTAAGTTAAGGTTGTTGGCTCATTCAGCCTTAAATTTCACTGATTAAACAGCATTGCCATTCTGGAAGAAACCATCCATAAGATAAGATCGGTGATGTGATGTGTCTTTGCAAATGCCAGTCTAAGTAGGTCATCAGATCATGTGCACATAGATGGGCTCTGCTCTGCAGGAGTCATGTCCTCAGACTGGTCAGGAGAAGTGGCTCAGGAGGCTGAGGTGGAAGGTGGACAGTCTGTTCAGTACCTCCTCCATGTTCTCTGTCGGGGTTGCAATGCACAGTCTAGGAGCCAGATCAGAGCCAGCATTTCATAAATTGGCCATGTAGGGAGAAGAGTGTTTGATCAGGGAAGAATGGCACGCATGATTTTTTAATGTACTCAAGTGGTTACCTTCAAAGCTACATCTTTCCTAGCTAGATTAATATTCTCTGCATTTTGGCTGTTCAGAGAAAAAGGACTGAGGGACTGGTTATCTCGGATTTACACTGTCCGTGCCAAAGCTAAGTGGTTTCTATGGGACTGTACGTGTTTGTGGAGTACCTGATGTGGTGAGTGCCTTCGCTCTGGCCATGCTCAGAACCTGCTCCCACACACAGCCCAGTCTCCTCCAGAAGACGACTGGCGTAGAACACATCAGGCTCCATGCCAGCCTCCTGAGCAGGATTAAAACCACCCATATGAGAACAAAAGTCTTAGTTATTGGTGTATTTGAAACTATCACCATATGTCATGAATCATGAAAATGGTTTAGGTTGGAGAATTGTGGCAAAATCCTACAGTACTGAAACAAACAACTGTATTAAACAAACCACTATTTTTTGTGTTTTCGTTAAAGTAGTTTTGTCTGAGAGCAAGAGGGTGTGCTGACTTTTCTCACCTTAGCCTGCTGTATGGCACATGGTGGGATATGGAGTTGAGGGAAAGCAAATATGCCCCCTTTGATGGGCTGGCAACTGATGCCAGGTAGGGAACCAAGAACTGTTTGGACCCTCTGCACATTACTGGCCAGTGTGTCCTTTATGGCTCTGACTTCCTAATGGAAATGGGAGGAATGGTGGCCACACCAGGCTCAGATTGGAGCAGTGTAAGTATTATGATCACTATTAGAAATTCTATCTAAGCACTCAAAAAGTATCAAAACATAGGCTATAGTCTGTATGACACAGACAAATATTTGCCCATGCACTCCAACAACTGACTTCAGAGAATGTTGGGTAGGAAGGATCTCCTGGTTGTGGTGGATGAGCCATAATATCCAGAATGATCTGCCCTAAGACAGCTGCACAGGTGTCCGTGGAAAACAAGGTGTACACGTGTCCCATCACTGTAGGGTCCAGGTTCACAAACTCTACATACCCACCACGCAAACCACATCTGCAAAAAAAGAGTGGAGATCAGGAGTGGACAATAGTTTTGTGCCTCCAGTCTGACGTGCACAGACCATAGACAGCCAGACAATCAAAGCCCATCATAGTGAATTTCTTAGAAGCAGCTGAGCACTCACTCGCCAAAGTATCCTTTGGAGATGGAGTTGAAGGAGGCCAACTCCACAGAGCTGGAATATGGTGGGCCCATCTCAAAAAGCACTTTCTTATAAGACACAAACTCACACTTTGGATCATGCACACTATCCTGGTATATCTAGAGAATAGGAGAAGTATTCTTTAAGCTTTAAAATAACATGGACTTTTTACTTTTCCTGTTTCTCCATATTGCATTACATTACGTTTTCATTAGAGCTATATTGCATTGCTGAATAAACAAATGAGTGTTTATGTGTGAATTTAAAAATTAGGTTGTCCTACGTCTCCACATTGACGTTAGAATCAGCTTGCTCATTGATAACACAACATGGGAAAACCATCACCTCATCTGCCAGCAGGAACAACTTTTCCTCAGCAGCAAATCGAATCACGTCCTCAATAGACTTCCTGCTCTGGACTTGACCTTGTAGAAAAAATGAGAGCAAAAACAGTGAGACCTCTACACTAATGCCTGACCACATCAGGCTCTGGTCACAAACCCCTGCCCCTGCACAGATGGGGGAAAAAAGGCTACGGCAATACGAATATGAACTGAAATTTACCCATGGAAGGGACAATGTAGTCGCCGACCTACTCTCTCATTCCATCACAGTCCACACCAAGTCTCCTCCGACGAGGACACAGAGACTGAATTCATCCAGATGGTCCACACAGCCTTGCAGTCGGCCGTGTCGTTGGAGGAGTTGCAGTGCGAGTCAGAGTGTGACCCCAGACCGTCCTCGCTACGCATTCGCTCTGAATGGCCAGCAAAGGTTTGTGATGAACTTGTGCCATTCGCAAGGGTATGTGATGAACTCTCATGTGGTGGTGATGTTTGTGTCTCCAGGGGCTTATACACCGTGGTGCTCTGTAGCCTGCGGGCCCACATTCTATCCATGGCATACGAGGGGCACCTAGGCATCATTAAACTCAAACAGCGATGCCGAGATCTTATCTGGTGGCCAGGCATCGATCACGATATTGAAGCCCTTGTTAAAGATTGTGCGCTATGCCTCCTCAGTGGAAAAACTAGACCTCTAGAGTCAACCCCTCTTCAGCCAGTTCCATGGCCAGCTCGACATCTGTGGGGAGATCCATGGCCGTGGAATTCCCCATCATCAGCGTTTCCTGGTGGTGCTGTACGATCTCTATTTAAAATGGCCGAAGTGGTTCCGGCTGGGACTGTCCCAACACAAGCCTTGTTCATGCGTTGGGGCATGCCTCACGCCATCACGACAGATAATAGGCCCCAGTTCGTCTCTGTAGACTTCAGAGTTCCTCAGTGATAGGGGAATCAAACACATCCGCACAGCCTACTACAATCCACAAGCAAACGGCGGCGTGGAGCGATTCAACCAGAGCCTAAAGAATGGCATCCGAACCCATTCCAGACAGCACTCAACCAAACCGTAATGCACTACAGGGCCAGCCAACACGCCACAACTGAAGCCTCTCCAGCACTCCTCATGCTGGGTCGGGAGATGGAACTGCCACTAGACAGACTCAAGGCACAAGGCATGGCAGTGCCTACAGCCGGCAGCTCTCAGGCTCAAACCAAAGCCGCTGTAAACAGACACCAGGGTCAAGTGCACTGCTATTACCGCAGGTAACTGGGTTCGAGCGTAGGCCTCATCAGGGCAACAAGATGGCTTCATACTGGAGTCAGCCCTTCCAGGTGCTCCGCCAGATGGGCCCAGCCACATTCATGCTTAGTGACGGATCACGTTGGCATAATTAGAGACTGAGGAAAATGAGGAACCCAGGTGAGGAAATGGTGGCTCCACTGCCATCGGCCCCACCTCCACTGGTGCCGACACGTATAGGGCTACAGCAGGCTTCCCATACTCCTCAGGCTGCACCGTCACCAGCGCCCCAACAACCACAACCTGCACCTGACTCCTCTGCTTTCCCCTGGCCTCCAGTCAGATCCAGGGCTGGGCCGTGTCAAGAGTCCAGATGGGGGTCTCCCCATCTGCTTTGGAGGGCCGCAGCCGGAGGTCTAGGAGAGCCGACCCGTAAGGGCCAGCCCTGCCTACTTAAACAGTGTAGGCCTTGCATTCTGTATTGTACAATTGTTCTGGCAAAGACTTAGTTATGCAGAAGTCTAGTTTATTGGGAGGGAGGGGGAAATGTTGTGTACACACATAATTAACAAAACCTATTCATCTACACACTGCTAGGAAGGTAGATAGCTAAGTAAGGGGGCTACTATTATGAAGTTAGAGACTAGCAGTGTTGGCCCTGCGTGATGTTAGGTGTGTGCACATGTGATGTAGTGTGAGTGAACAAGTTGAGTAAAAGTGTAATACACATTCTGTGTGTCTGCTCCTACCTAAACATAATACCCTCACCTGTATGACCCTTCCCTTTATGACCCTTGAAGTGTGACATCGTGATGTGAAAGTGAATTCATGAGTTATGAATCTCAACAGAATCAAGACCAAGAGCATGATATATGGGTATCAAATATATGATGGTAATAGCTTCCTTTTTCTTTTGCTGCATCAGTCACATTTTAATATTTTAATACATTGCCTATTTATCATCATGAATGAAAATATCCCATATAATTCCTCTTATTTCAGTACTGCTTGAAATATACATTATCTGTTGATGTCCTGAGAATCAGCTATTTGAGACAGGCAATGAAAAGTCTGAAAATGTCTGAAATGCTTCAAATGTAACCCACATCTTATGACCCACAATTGTATAGCTGTATCTACATATTGGAAATATTATGGCATAACATTTACATTTACATTAATTTTGCTTTTAGTGCTATTAGATAAACATTTAAGCTACAGTGCAGAGGAGACCTTAGCTAGGATTTACCGCTGCATCTGTAAATACTAGTACTAGAGGATAGGAGGGCCTACATGTTAATACTAGTACTAGAGGATAGGAGTGCCTACATTTTAATATAGGAGTGCCTACATTTTACGTTCAAAGTAAGGTAGGCGGAGAAGTGGTAGAAGAGGAGGTAGAGGCGGGAAGAGAGGGAAGTGGAGATGAAGGAGAAGGGAAGAGGGGGAAATGGAGAGGAAGGAGGTAGAGTGGCAAGTGTGTGTCAGGTGTGTGAGGTTGTCAGAAGCAGGAGAGGATTTTTACACTTAATTTTAATACTTCTCCATCCCATTCTCAAATACTGAGAATCAGCTATTTGAGACGGGGAGATAAAAGGCTGACCCATAGTCATATCTGTAGCTACACATATGTATGCTGAAAATGTGTATTCCATTAATAAGTACACTTACAAACACAATACAAACACTTATTCTGCATTGTGACATACCTGTTGGGTTGCCAGGGTTAATAACATAGAGTGCCATGGGATTGCAGTGCCCCCTGGCAGCATGGAGGGCTCTGCTCAACTCATCCACTTTCAATTCCCAACCCTGCTCCTCACACAGGTGGTAAGGCACCATTACACCTCCTTGCATTGACAGTGCCATGTTGAAGTAGGGGTATGAGGGTACAGGTGAAAGCACACCAGTCTGTATGGAGCCTTCATTCTTGACAAAAATCTTCAGCACCATCTATATAGATTCACATAAGAATGTGATTAAGGTATGAACAGACATGTTACCAATTCATTAGTAATGGCAGAAAGTAGTAAAAGTTGATACTAAGACATGATTTTAGGAATCTCAGAGCACAGCTTTCATAATGAAGCTTGGCTTAAGATTAATATGACAGTGGATACATAAAACATTGAACATTATCAACTAATTTTAATACTACATAGGCCTATAATAAAGATAATACTATACACTTATAGATACAGTAGCCTAATCCTAAATCATACTATGAAAATAATTTCCGGCTGACCATAAGGGATCGCTGAGAACCTGAGGTGATAAAAATGTTCTCTGGTGAGGACGGCACAGCCCCATCTCTTTGCGAAATTAACTCAGACACACTCTGTACAATTTTGGGGATTCCAGCAGTGGAGGTGTATGAGCCTGCAAATGCACACAAAGCAATAAGAACCGTGGTGGCTAGTGGGCCTGGCACTTATACCCAATTTCTCATGTCAAGTAAGTCAGTAAAAAATCTACTTTACAAAACTTACAGAATATTTAAAATCTTACCCACGCTTCCACCCCCGCACTCCCCTAATAAGCCCTTGGCTCTCAGTTGTACATCAACAGGCAGCACCTCACTAGTTAGCAAAGAGGGGTACAAACAGGCAGCAACAACCTTCAACACAATAAACACAGAATATGAAAAATGGGTTAAAATAAACAGAGGCTCAAAGGACACGTGTCCATTAAATCATGCCCCCAGAGGGGTTCGTACCGACAGTACTCGTGACCTCAAGAAACAGAGATCTATGTGAAAAAATGCCGGAGTTCTCCTTTAAGGTAAACATAGCTGATTCAAAGCTAATACTAAACCAAAAAGACAGACACACATGCATCTGAAAAAGAACAGTAGAATGCACACTCGGGAAAACACACACACAGGAATAGAGAACTGCTGCACGTGTAGTAACATGAATTCTACCCCTGGTTAATAAATATTTCACCACTTATTCAGACATGGGAGAATATATTTCCAAATGTCAGTTGTACTAAAACACAAGAATGGGGTCTTCCTATTTAGGTAAGAGGATAAAGACAATTCAAGCATATTCCAGAACTGTACCTGACGGACAAAAGTTAAGGGATTTAGTCCTCCTCTGTGTGGGTCACTCCAAGAACAATCAATCACATTCTTGTAAGGCCTTGTCACTCCCTGAAAGAAAAAAGAAACACTGACAGAAAACATACCATGTTAAAATGACAATAGTCAGCAGTGTGTTTCAGCGCCTGTCTCACTTGTTGAAGCTCTGCAGTGATCTGTGCTGCTCTTTTGGCTAGAGCCACCTGCTCCGAGCTCCGGATACTCCACAGCCTAGAGCTGGCCTCTCTCAGGAGGGACATCCTGACCAGACAAACCCTCGTCCAGGTCCTCCTGATGCTCCCCTTCCCCTTCAAAGCCGCTCTGACCCTGGCTTCTTTTCAAGTTCAAATTACTTTGACACAAGGTGTACCAGACTGCTTATTTACTTTGCAAATATTTAAAGAGAATTCCAATCCTCTAACTCCAACTCCAACTGCTAGCCAGATGAAAGACTGCCTGAAAGACTGCCTGAAAGACTGGAAAACTGTCACTTCTGATAAAAAAAAGTGGGTGTGTGCCATTTCCTCTTTAAACCCTCCTCAAATAAGTGACTTTTATGTCGTGTCACATGACTGGTCATTTTGACCTTGAATTTGGGTGCTTTGGAAACATATTCCAAATGTGAGTTTTCAGTCTTGAACGTCACATATGTTGTAACATTGGATGCACTATTACAACAATGATTTATAGGGGGAGAATTGTAACTTGTCTGAGACTTGTGTAATAAGTTACAATGTTGGTGCAAACAGTCACATATTAGGCCTATATGGACTTTCACTTTATGCTGATCTTCTGATTCATTTTCTGGAAATGGAATAAAGAAATGTTTATGGAGGAACACTGGAGGGACTACTATAAGGACTTTTCTACTGACATTAATAAATGGATATTTTATGTTCTTGTTTACTGTTGAGATTACATCTCAGCCAAAACAATCCATAACGCCAATAAAATGTGATAGTATGGTATGATGTGAATGATTACATGAAATTTGAGCATTTGCTATTTTTGGCTGAAGAATGTAAATGAGAAAAAAATCACAAAAAATGAAAGTTATCATTCATATCATACAAATGCCAAGGTATTTCACTGGCGTTATGGATGTGACAAAAAGTCAATTTTCCGTGCATTTGCCCTGAAGTAAACCACCCTCTAATATAAATCGCATTTTAGACGCCGGGTGCATATCCTGGTTGAAGCCATGGTGAAGACACTTGTCAATGTTGTATAATATTGTGTTTGGTAGAGTACATCCTAAACTTTCATTTAAGCACAAAAGGTGAAGCCCTCTGACAAACACATAGGTCACTGGAGCTCTTTGAACCAACAAAAACACAACATTTTCCACCTAAACTATAGATAGATAGATAGATATACTTTATTGATCCCTAGGGGAAATTCAAGGTCACAGTAGCATACAGACAACACACACACACACACACACACACACACACACACACACACACACACACACACACACACACACACACACACATTCAATAACAGCAGAAAAATTAATTAAAAGTATATAATATAAAAAACACAACTAAGCAATAAGGACTGTAGAAGATAAAGAATATACTAAATATACAAAATACAAATTCTAAATAAAACTTCAAAATCAAAATCAAAATCAAAATCAATTCTAAAAAACAGTATCCACATAGTGGGTGAATAATCAACCAGGTGCGCTTGCAATGACTGAAGCAGGGACTGAGCCTGTGGATAAGGTAAGGTAAGGTGCTCTGTGTGAATGAGTGTCATGGTGATGGTGCACTCCTATACACTTTCTTTATGCCCTGTGGCATCAAAGAATATTACAGATACAAAAGACAGAAACTGAAATACTCTCTGGACTCCAAGGATTCTGGAAATGTATGCTTTACCCATACTACTTCATTGTTGGATGTGATTTCAGGGCTAAACTAAGAAGGATGACTTTGGCCAAAATTCCGCACATGGAACTTCATTAGGTGATAACCACTAAAAAGCTACTGTACCTATCTCAGAGGTCTATCATATCAAAACATAAACTAGGGATGTGTAGGTATAAAAAAAATCACAACTAGAATTTGCCCACCCAGATGGTACCGGTATGCTATATTTTGGGTCTTTGGCCCAAGGACTATTAACTGACAAATGTAAGTTTGTCAATTTGGATAAAAGCGTCAGGCATTATATAAACAAACAAATAAATAAAGTGTTCAATCTATCCAATGCTAATTTAATAACTAGTTAAATCTGTGTGTTAATTTAACAACATATAAGACCTTAACTGCAAACTGATGAGTCAGCACAGTGTTTCCACTGTGACAAGAAAACTTATAGTATGTTCCAAAATACTGCATTCCAGGCCTAGTTCTTTTTTTATGAGGGAGTTCAGAAACACTTGTTGATAAACTTAGCCTACCATTAAAAATTATTTAAATTATTTTTAAATCCTGACTAAGAACAGACCATTTTGATCTTCATGGCAATTTGTATAATAATCTAAGAGAAAGCCCAGCCACACAACAAGAAATAATCTACACTCAGAAACCAATTCCTATAAATCCATATTGGAGTCCATGTAGTTGTAACAATTCAATTTAGTGTATCTGTTGTGATTATTCAATAGGCCTTACAAGTAGGCTATGCCCATAGGCTATGCCAGGTCGATATTTCTTTAGGCTTCTCATTTGCAGCATGTCCGGCGGACATCAACTTGCTGCCTCGCGGGATCTCTGCATAGGAGTATTGCGCATGTGCGCAGGCAAGAAAGAGACAACTATTGTGGTTGTGTCATGGCGGCGAAGCGGAAAGGAAATTTGTGTTGACCTGACAAAGTATTGGCATTAAATCGGAAACATCGATACTAAGGCTGCAGTTTAACGACTATATATTTCATTTGTTGTTTTTGTTAGACATTGTCCATTATGAATTGCAGTACAAACGTAGTTCAAGTGACCAACGTGTCACCAAGTACAACATCGGAGCAGATGCGAACGCTTTTCGGATTCCTTGGAACCATCGAGGAGCTGAAATTGTTTCCGCCAGAGTAAGTGAAACTAGCTAATGTTAAAATAGAAAGCCTGCAATGTTACACTGTATGCTATGGCCTTGTGGAGTCACACTGCTGCATAATTTGGTAGTGAACACAACTTGATCCGATTCCTCGCCTGTAAAATACATCTGGCCATCTGTTTGAACAGCTTGCGTTAGCTAACGATACATGGTCGCTAACGTTAGCTCATGTTAACTGAATGCTAGCTAACAAGATCCACAAGGTTTCCATGGGTTTAGGACGTTTCCTTGGCTTTGACGGTAAACTAGAGGAAAGGTTATGCGGCATTGAAGATCAGAGAAATTACTAAGTAAGATTTGAGCCGAAGGTCAACATGGATGCATCTGCGCTGCAAGTCATCTGGGTTACTTTATTGTGTCCAGCTAACCGTAGATACACAACGTTAGCTCGCCACCCAGTCATCAGCACTAGGTAACATTAGCAGAGCGTGCCGTTTCCCTCAAGCTAGCACCTAGCTGCGTTAGCTAATGTAGTTTAGTAGGTTCTGGCGCCCCTTACTACAACACTCTTATTGATTTAGTCCAGTTTAGGATGGGAACAGCAGAGAATGAATTTGGTGTAGCGTTATTAAGGTGTCTAGTAAGCCTGAGAACAATCTCACACACATAACCATCTCTACAGTGATAGTTATGGCGTATTGTTAACGTTAGGTCAGTTGGATTTGGCGTTGTTACTGAGGTCAGAAAATGGCTTGTTTTTTGTAATTCCATATTGAGTTTGTATGCATTCCATGTGTTTTCATGCAAGTGTTTGTTTCAGTGATGCTTCTCTTATGTGATGTTGTGATGTGATGTTTCTCTGATACCCACCCCCCACAGCGAATCTCCGCTACCAGTAACATCGCGGGTATGCTTTGTGAAGTTCCGTGAGGCAGAGTCCGTGGGAGTGTCTCAACATCTGACCAACACAGTCTTTGTGGACCGCGCACTGATAGTTGTTCCATTTGCTGAAGGTTGGTGTGCTACATACTTTTGCGTGTCTGTTGTGAACCATTCTTATGTGACCCCATACTGTTGGGAGAGTGAGGCCATCCTAAAACTCTGAGTCTGGGAACAATCTGTCATCTTAATTTGTAGACTTAGCTGGCTTTTTTTTTTTTTTTCATTTCTCCCTTGTCTTTGGGCTTTGTTGGGGGTGCGTCACTCTCCCAATACAGGTTCTGTCTGTCTACTTCCTATCAGAATACAGGTTCAGATTTGTAAAAAGTCATCTAGCTGGGTTCTTATTAAAGGCCTTTGGCACACTATAAGAACATAAGCTAAATAAGCAAGAATTAAGTGACCCAAGCAAATGGCGTCCCATTAACCTCTGCATAGGATCAGTTGCATGGACTGCACGTTAACATGGCACTGACACACCTAGTAGATGGGGTCAGTGACTTCGTCACTGATCGTCGTCTGTCTCAGCATAACTCAAGTCTATCAAAGGTCTGTTATAGGGTCCCTGGACAGAGCAACGCGGGGCCAGAGGCTTCCCAGAAGACAGATGAAGTATTTGTGCTAAAAGCATAACCATGTCTTTGAAATAATTTATTTTCTCTCTCCTCCCACAACAGACTTCTCGTCTATTAAACTTCTCTCTGTTATTTGTGTGTGTGTGATTTTTGTAGTGGAGAAGGCAAAAGCAGAGCCCGCTCCTTGATGGCTGAAAGTGGTCTTCTGCCTGCCAACAGGGGGATTGTAGACAGTTACAAAAGGCCAGCAAGCATTTCAAGCCCCCCCCCCTTCTCTCCATTTTTTAAATCTGTTCTCTCTGTGTTCTTTCTCTAATTCTCTTCTTCAGATGCATCATGCATTTTAGATGAACAACAGCAATAATTTCACTTCAGTTTAACGTCATAGAAACTATATATGCAGTCAATCGATTCTACTGCTTTATTAAGTTTGTGATTCCAAAATTGCAGTGCTTTTATCCGGTGTCTTAGTTGTGAATAGTCACATGAATTGGAATTTATTGTCAGAAGCACTGCATCCTTTAATGGTCACACTGTACAACTGTGCAGGTGACAATACAATTCCCAAATTGTGGTCTTGTATTCTCTTCGTCTCTCATCCCAAAACATTCTGATTTTTAAAAACAAATAGTTTGCTCTTACCTCAATTTGAAAAGTGGTCTGAAGTTTTACAATCTGTAGCACAGGCTCACTTTGTGATTGGACAGTCAGATGATGCTTTTGCACAGTTGTATTGTCAGTGATATCAGAAAGGTAAATGAGGATGTGAATGAGCCACTCCACATGTAATGCGTGACTGGTGTAGTGCCCTCTCTTTAACAGTGGTCTTTCTGTTTTTGTTGTTGTGTTTTACAGTTCTTTTTCCTGGCTCTGCCAGCCCTGTTTACCAGACCCCTGCAGAAAATGCCACCCAACAGTTTTGTCTCCTGCAGCACAGTCTTCTCTCTCATGTTGCCTGTTCTATGTGTTTCTCTGTATACTCTGTCCCTGTGCACTCGGTTTATTTTGAAGTCATGCACATAGCACACACACGCACTCACACAAACCCACAGCACACATACACACGTGCATACACACATGTATCATTTTGCATCGATCCCGTTTGCATCGATCCCAAGAATATTTTTATGTTCAGGATTCGTTTTCTCTTCCCATCCCCCTCTTCCCAGAAGCAAAGGCTATTGTTTAGCTCAGTGGTAACGTTGACGGGCTTTTGTTGGCTGTGAAACCAGAGAGCTTCCAGTTTTCTGAGCTCTCCACTTTAGGCCCAGATCCGGAGCCCCGTAGGTAGAATATGTGAGTGAATATGTCTTAGGTTTGTGTAAAGGGCTGGGCTATTTTGAATGATCCCATACTGTCAGGTAAGGATGGTTTCCAGCAAAAGCCCAAAACTAGAATTATGAATCCGAAATGTCAATTACATCTTAATTCACATGATGCATAAGAATCATTGTGTTGCTGGTAAGTCTCACCAAGACATGATGTACCATGTTAATGTTGATCTCCGAAATCTCTTAAACTCTTTTTGTTTTGTGTATCTCGATTTTTCTTCTGTGTGCTCTTTTAGCGAAGCAGCCAACGTGAGTCGCTTGTTCATAAAACACCTATATGAAAGTTGAGAGCACATCCCCTGTGGAGAACCGACTGTGCTCGCTAACGTTTGGTTCATGACTTAAAAAACGAGTTCAGGTGATCACATCTTGGCAGTCTCAACTGCAGTAGTGTGTATTTGTGACATTTTTTTATTTTTTTATTTTCCCCATCTTAAGTTATTTAACATTGATAGAAAAAAGAGGGTCCAGTCAAAGCCACATAGCACTGAAGGAACCTGTACTGAAAGAAAAGTACAAGAGCTTGTTATGAAACTTGTGGCTAGCTGTTGATCTGAGGTACTGACCTGAGTAAGATGTCTTCTTTTTTGTACTTTTCTTTTGCCTTATTTTTTTCTTTGTATGTCTTTTTTTTCTCTCTCTCTTTTATGTGTCTTTGGATGTCTACCTTTTGCTTGAGTCTAATGCTGTGTCTTCTTTATGTAGGGGTTATTCCTGATGAGGCAAAAGCTTTGTCTCTGCTGGCGCCAGCAAATGCAGTGGCTGGGATTCTTCCAGGAGGTGGTCTGCTGCCCACCCCCAACCCCCTGGCATCGGTGACGGTGAGCACACAGTCCAACACAACCTCTGTCCCGCAGCGGTTGTATATTAATCTCTGTTACCACTGGGTGAAATCTCTTAGATAAATGGCAAGGGTGGCTTGAGTTCATTTCATTGTCATGCCACCCAGCAGTCGGCTTCAAAATATTGATCGAACAATTGCTCTTGTTTGTTCATAGATGGGAAATCCTTTGGGTGGCCTGGGAGCACCCAACATGGACCCATCTCTGGGAGCCTTTGGACTGCCCGGAGCAAACATGAATCCTCAGGTGAGGTTTTCTTTTTTTTTTTTCTTCTTTTTTTTTTTTTGGTTACCGTGTTGATTGTGTGTTCCAATTGTATTCTTCAAATGGAGTTTCCCAGTTATGATACCCACCCAGAGTTCGACATTTCAAAACTGGAACACACTGAACTTGGGTGTGACACAACCCCCTGGTCCCAGCTACCACTTACACTGAATCTGAATTGAATTTTATTTGCCAATGTTCACACATACAACAGATTTGGTTTTGGTTGGTGTCACTCTGGCAACACCGTAAATGGACAGTGACAATAAATAGACATTACTCACATACATATACACGTAGATGGAACACAATAAACAAGCAATATACAGATTACATAAACTGACCAGACAGTGCATGTGAAGTGCAGTATGGAGTGCTATGACAATAATTTAGATTGTAAATGGTTAAGAGATGTTTTTATTATTATTATTATTATTATTATTATTATTATTATTATCATTTCAAAAAGTAATTTGTGCATTTTAATTTTCAGTCTCTCACTGCTGAACAGCTGCTGAAGATCATGACTTCTGTCGATCCAAAGTAAGTTAACAAGAACCTGGTACACAGTGACTATTTTCAAATAACTTTAACAAGATTAGTTAGCTGGTGACAGTAGATTTCTATTAAGACGTACCAATGCTGAGCGTATTCTCTTGCCTCTTGATTAGTACTGTAGTAATTTGTGTCTCTTTCACTCCTATAGAAATAGGAAAGTAGGGAAGTAATAGGATATAGGACGTCAGTCATGTCAGGAAGTCAGGGCTCGAAATTAACCTCAGTGTCCGCAGCTGTCCCGAATTCTACTTTATATTGTCTCGGACTTAACCACCAGTGTCCCAAATTCAAGTTCTTGTTTTTTTCCATTTTACGTAATAAACATGGCATAATAATCTTGTTTCAGTAACTCGCATCACTTCATTGACTGGTCCACCACGTAAGTTCTGAACACTTAGTGTATTAAACACCATTTCATGAATATTAATCTCCCACCTGCTGTCCTACACCACACTCATTTCCAGAGGTTGCGATATAGACTCATTGTACGTCATTTTAAGGTTGCGCTAGACTTTCTCATTATCCTTTGCGTCAATAATCTATTTTCATTTGTCTTTAATTTCAATGTCAGTTTGTTTTCATGTCATATCCCGCAAATCTCAGTGAAAAATTACCAGTACCCTGGGAAATTACCGTGACGCTGTCAGATACTCTCAGATATTCGTTGGTTTTCTCAGGATTATAAGCCTAACTTGGAATTGCCACAGGGAAATGTAAAATGCTAACTTTGAAAACTGTTTTCATAGTTATCTTGCAAGACTATTGTTTTGCAGTGTTTAGGTCATGGCTTTGTTGCCGTTTCGTCTGTAAGTGACAGTTTTTTAGTCAGGCACAGGACTAGCCGGTCATCTCGTTTTTTAGAACACCAACGTAACCTTACACCATCAGTCAAAAATGTTCACAATGTCATGAAATCAAATGCAATTTCCCAGCCTGCTTCAAAACCTGTTTTTGTATTATTTTATTCAGACAAGAAAGAAACATTAGATTCCCATCTGTGAATAGTTTAGGGGGGAAAAAATATCCATTTTGAAATTTGCTTTGACATTATTTCTAGTCTTCTGGAGTTGTCCCAGACTTTCTATGGTTTACCGGGAGCAATTTGTTTGGTCCCTGGGACAACGGGACACCAGTAATTTCAAGCCCTGGTCATGTCAGGTGAAGTTCATTTGTTCGCTAAGGTCTTTGCTGGTTTCTGTGCAGAATGAATCCCATGGCGGCTGGCATGGGTCTGAACCCTGCAGCAATGAAGGCAGACGCGGCCAGCAAAGAGATTGAGGAGGCTATGAAACGGGTGCGAGAGGCCCAGTCGCTGATCTCCGCTGCCATCGAACCTGGCAGTAAGTGCAGATGTCGTATCATTTGTAACCCACATTTCAAACATCTCGTTATTGCAGTCTTGTCTTCAAATGAGAGTTGTGTCTGTGTTCTCCTGACAAAGAGTTTGTGTTTGTAGATAAGAAGGAGAGCAAGCGGAGCAAGCACTCGCGCTCGCGGTCCAGGTCCAGGCGGAGGAGGTCCCGCTCCCGGTCCAGACACAGGTACAGAGTGGCCCCATGTGGCCAGGACTAAAATGTCTGGGTCTTTTTATTGATTGTGACAGGTCATTGACTTAATTCCCCGTGTGTGTGTGTGTGTAAGGCGCTCCAGGAGCAGGTCTAGGCGGCGCTCGCGGTCCAGGAGCAGACGACGATCCAAGAGTCCCCGCAGGAGGAAGTCTCACTCTAGAGAGCGAGGCAGACGATCACTGAGCAAGCCCAGGTTCGGTCTTTTCTCTTTGTTCTTTTGGGTTTTTTTTCCATTTCCATTTGATTCGTTCCCATCTGGCCACAGGTTTCTTGTTGTTGTCATTTCCCTGTGCATTCTAATGTGTTGTTTTGAATCCAGGGACAAGAGGAAGGATGACCGAGACAAGAAGCGCTCCAAAACACCCCCCAAGAGCTACAGCACTGCCAGGAGGTCACGCAGCACCAGCCGGTGAGCACACACACACACACACACACACACTCTGCAGTTAAATTATTCATGTAATACCCTCTGTTGATGACTCACCCTTGATTCCATTCACAACCTGGTGGAAATGAGGGCTGGTTCACAAGACAGCACCAAGGTTCAAACAATTCTGAACAGAACGCAGTTCAGTAACCAGTTCTCTGTTGGTCGATAAGCACCCCTATGAGAGCTGATCCGTTTGTTTGCGTCATCCTACAGGAGAAGGAGGAGAAGCCGCAGCGCTAGCCGAAGTCCCAAGAGGATTGTGTCGAGGTCTCCTTCGCCCAGAAGGTTAGTGTCGGATCACACACACAAGACACTGGAACATTACGTTGGGTTTACAGGCTTCTAATACAGGTTTTCCAATCTGAATGTTACTCATTGGCGAGACTGTCAATTACCTAATTCTTCTTCTGCACACTTCTTTATTACAGTTTTTAAAGGGGCTTGTGTCTCTCACATAACTGACAGTCAGTAGTTGTAAATATTTCATTACCACTGTGGGCATAACTGTTAATTCGGTCGTAATTATGCATGTGGCGTTCAGACATCATGACTTGATATTGTGTTTTAGTGCACTGAACGCTGGCGTCATTCAGGACTCTGACATGCTTTTGCTTTTAACGCCGACCACACTGCTTCGTTTCCATAGACACAAGAAGGAGAAGAAGAAGGAGCGAGAGCGTGAAAAGGACCGAGGGCGCGACCGAGACAGAAAGGTCGAGAAGGACCGCAACCGAGACAACCGGGAGCGATCCACTAGCAAGAAGAAGAAGTCCAAAGACAAGGACCGGGACCGAGACAGGAAGTCCGACAGCGAGAAAGGAGACGTCAAGGTGCTTTATCAGTGAATGTATTTCACAGCCTGACCTGACTCTACTAGTAGGTGCAGCAAAGGTTGTCGTTGCCAAAAGTAGCCTGGTTTGAAAAAGATGCGTTTTCACTAACATAGGAAGACTATGCCCAGACCACTACAGTGAAAATACACTTGCGTTAAAAATGGTTCTGTGTAAAAGTAAATTTTAAAATTGGACTCGGTTCCAGTTTTCCAAAAGAGTTTTTAAGTCCCTCATAAGGAGTTGATGTGTGTAGAATTAGTTTGTTGTCGAGTTCGATCTCTTGGCTTTATTTCTTCAACTGGAGTCGTCTGGCCCTCAGGTCACGCGTGACTACGACGAGGAGGAGCAGGGTTACGACAGCGAGAAGGAGCGAGAGGACAAGAAGGAATCGGACGACTCCGGCGCCTCTCCTGTCCACGCCAAGGGCAACGGCGTGGGGGTAGCCAAGGAAGCCAAGCTCAACGGCGACGACCACCATGAGGAGGAGGACATGGAAGTCAGCGACTGAGCCAGAAGAACCAATGTTACTGTTATCTCGAAAACCCCCCTCCTAATCAGTTCTGAGTACCAGGTTACACACCCAAGATGCGATGACTTAACATGGCATATCACTCACAAAAAAAACCTTTTAACCCTTTTTTTTTTGACCATTTTAGTTCATGTGTATAGCTGTTTTCCTCCTCTGACAGACATAAAGTCAATCCATTAGTAATGTTGTGGTGGATTGGTCTGTAGATGGAAAGTAATGTCATTTTTTCCATTTTGTTTTGTTTGTTTGCAAAAGAGCAGGACAGTTAAAAATTGAATGGTTGTAATTTTTAGTGGACCTTGGTCTGTGATGTTGGTAGCAGTGAGACCCATGTCACAATTTTTTTAATGCGTTGACCTTAACTTGATCATTACGCTTTGAATTATTTGAAGTCATGTAAGCTTGATACATTGTGTATAGCCCTGTCCCTCATGAAGGGGCATTCATAATCAGAAATCATTTCCCCCTCACATCATTTCTTGTCAGCAGCATTTTTTTTCACCTCTGGTGATCTTACAGAAGTATATATTCAAAGTGTGCCGTCATTCTTGTTAATGGCAACGTGTCGTTTCCCCTCTGAGACTCAATGGCTAATGTACAGTATAGTCCTATGATGCTTAAGATCCTAGTAGCCAATATTCAGTAGAGATGATTGCTGAACGTTTATTTGGGTTTGTGATGTGTTTTATTGTTGCCTCTTTTTATACTATAAATAAACAGATGGTTGAAAAATGCATTTGTTGTAAATATTTTATCAGAGGGTGAGCAAAGTTACTTCCATGGCAAAACTGCAAAACCTTTCTGTTGGTAGATACTCTTATGTACTAGAACGAAAGCATAAGACAAACCAAGCATTTGCTTTTGATATGTATGTTTTTATTACTGCTTGGATTCTTATGAAAATATTATAGCATATGTGTTAACTGTACAGTTTGAAGTTTCTAATGTGATGTTTCCATAGAGTATACATCAAGATTCCTCTGACTTCAGAGGAAAAAATAACATGCTTCAAGCTCTCTGCTTTACAGTACAAAATTGGGATGAACTACTGTCTGTAAATGAAACAAACTAAACCATGGATTTAACAGCTTTACAATAGAGCTATACCACAATTGTACATTAAATCCTTAGCACAAAACCTCACTGTGTAGTTAGTCACCATTGATTGGTGACTAACTACACAGTGATTGGTGATTGATTTTATTGGTGTTACACTCTGCGGAGGTGACTTCCCAAGCTCTAGTAAGGCTCTCCACTGAATGTTATAGTGTTATAGAAATGTATGGACTCAAGGACCCACAAACGGGCAACACAGTAAAACCACAGTATACTTACAGAATGTAAAATACAAAACAAATGATAAAAACTGGAGGAAAATAAATCAGTTTTCTAGTGGATCGTGAGCTGTAGTGCTGGTGCGTTATTTAAGGAGTACTGCACTCCTTAGTCAGATGGGAGGTTAAATGACTGCGGCAAAGTGCTGGACTGCTACATAGGGCTTCATTTGGTACGCTGCTGCGACTAAGTGGGAATGAGAGGCTGGAGTGGTCGGGCGGTGGCAACGCTGGCGTGAAATGGTTGCCTTTCGCGCTGGAGCGTTTGCATTTCAGAGCTGCACGTCGCAAGGCTTCTGCCTGGGAGACTCGCTCTGAAGCCGCAGTGTGTTTTAAGTCACTTGTCGCCGCAGCTCTGTAGCTTTACTGGAGGCGTGTTGGTGGTGGGGGGGCTACTTAGTGTTTTACGCACACCATGCATCAAGCACACCAGGTGCAGGGGGGGGGTCAGTACAGACTACATTCACACGGAGTATAACCTGTTATCTCACACAAACGCAACTCGCAGAACGCACTATGAGGACAGACAGACGGACAGTTACACTGGCAAACCAAAGGCAAGCACTGGAGTGCACAGCCAGACGGGGACAGGTGAAAGGGTTCTAAACGTATGGCTGTCAAAATGCCCTCTACGGTTTCTAGTTAGCTCGGCTAAGACATCCCTCCCAGCACAGGCATCAGATTCAGTAGGTACAGTGTTACATCACTTGAAATCAAAGGCAGATTCAATTTAAAATGGAAGGTACATCACATAGAATGTTTTAAGAATTTCTACAAAGGGTCTCTTTCTTCCTCCACATTTAACAGGGTTACAAATTCAGTGCACTCCCCAAAGAGGAAGGATGTGGTGTGTGATTTCATCCAAGGAACACGATCCACACTGATCAACACTGCTAACGGTGAAGACTTGTTATGTGGTAAGGACTTGAGAGGTAAATCTCCTGAAAATAAGAATGGCTTCTTTATAACTTAAATACTAAAAAGCCATCTTAACATGAATGTCAGACAATATCCCACAAGGGGATACGCAGTCGGTTTCACCTTCTTAAAATCACCAGCGGTTATGGAGAGGTCTTTATTTGTGTTGGTTGGTTTTAGGAGTAAAAAGTGGGGGCTGGAGGAGGAAACAATAAACTATGTGGCATCTCCCTTTATCGCATGACCTTGCTTTAGAGGTCAGGAAAGCGGCTTGGGTCCTCTTTATAGCTGGTTGGGATGGTGAAGAGGGACTCCTCAAACTCACGGTAGCGGAACTCTTGGAACGTCACAGTAGCCGTGATGGTAGGAAAAACCGGGATGTCTGTAGCCCAGAATAAAAAATAAATCAGAAACAGTCATGCATTTTAACAAACGGCTCATTACATCTGTCAATAATTCAGTCAGTGACTTTCACTTCCACATGAACACAGAGTCGACAAGCGAAAGTGCCAAAACAGCATTTGATGTGTTTAACAGTCCTACCCAGCTTGACAGGAAACCCTGGAGGAAGCTTCATCTGAACAAACTCTCGTAGCTTGTTGAAGTGCTTAAAGGGAGCGACGACCTCCAAAACATTCAGTAATCTGCAGGACAGACAAGCAACAATACAATGTTCAAATGTACGCTTCAACAGCAGCGTGCTGAACTCTGAATCTCAAGAGGGGACTTGGAACAAAAGGAAGGGAGGATACATACGACTCGATGCCCAGAGGAAAATCCTGGCTCATGGCTACCGTGGCCTTGAAATTCTTCTTGCTCTCCTTGCACACCAAGTCACGGCCAAGATGGGGGGGCCTGGATAAGAGGAAAAACACACACAATTACTATGTTAGTCCCACAAGTACCAGCATGATGCATGGCTTCTGCTTACTTTCTTTTTCTTTTTTCCAGAAACTGTGCAGCTTCTGAATAATGCTATCAAAGCTAATGTCATGCAGTTCAGATCTCAAGGCAGAACAAGTGCTGATGAGCACAGCGATGTGTGAATTGGCTGTGCGGTGCTCGGCCTCACACAGCTTCGGTCAGAACCGTTGCCCCTGTGCTGATGCATTAATGATGAAGTGTGTGAGCGGGAGACCGAGGTAAGCTGGGCGCTTGTGTGGCTGCGGTAGTGCTGCTTACTTTCCCTGCTCAGCACTGATGTACTCCTCCCAGGAGATGGTGTTTGCCTCGGGCGCGCTGAGAGACTGCCTTCGGACAGGCTGCAGTGGACAAGCAGCAGGAGAAACGCCACGTTAGCATCCATTCATCACTCACACACACAACACCTGAGACAATCCTGTTTAAAACACGCCGTGTTCCATGCGGCTAAGAGGCTGCCAAAGGAGAGACTGAAACTGGCATCGGCAGCAGTCTGAGAAAAGAACATCGTACCCCTCTTAGTTTAGCGAAGCCTCTTAACGGCAAAGATAACAAAATCGGAGAGGGCGATGGTGGGAATAATAAAAAAATGTAAAAAAAAGATTGAGGCTTTGGACGCACGCACGCACGCACTCACCTCGAAGTTCTGCTCGGCGAGGCTTCCGCCCTTGCTGAGGCTCTCCATGATGGCCTTGTTCCTGAGAATGTCCTCCTCGCTCAGGTGCTCGCGGCGCTTGCGCGATTCAAGCATAAGGCCGTTCACTGCATAGAAGTCCGCCACGAAGTTCCCCACCCTCTCCTGAGAAAGAGAGAGAAAGAGACAGAGAGAGAGAGAGAGAGAGAGAGCACACCACATACAATCAACATGGGTGAGATGCTGAAAGTCTGCACTGAGAAAGTGTGCTGAGGCCAGAGGTGAAATGGTTCAATAATGTGTGAGTGCTGGAATGTATCGATTTATTTTTCAGATATTCTAGGAAAGAGTTCTTCAGCAGAACTTTAGAGTGACCAGGGCCGTGACCTGAACTTTCAGGGAGCCCAAACACTGATGAAATATGTGCATGAATCACGCATTGAAAAAATAAAATGCTGATGAAATGCTGCACTCTACACAGCTTTAGGTCAAATAGGTGTGTTACTGTGTGTGTGTATGTATGTCTGTGTCTCTGTCTGTGTGTCGGTCGTGAACCTCACTCTGAATAAATGCTTCAGCCAAATAAATAAATGTAAATGTATGTAACTGCGAGCGCAAGTGAGAGGGGTTCTCACCGTCTTGTCCTCCCTGAAGAGCCAGCCACTCTGACTGCGAGAGAAGCTGATGGACTTGGTGGAGAGGGTGGCTGAGTAAATGTCACTGCTCATCAGAATGTCCACCTCCTCCTCCGTCTCCATCTCAGACTCCTGTAACCACAACGCAGTCCAGCATGACAACAACCATCAGACTACAGTGCCAGCAGCCTTGCACTGGCTTCCAGTGCATTTCAGAATCCAGCATAAAGTGACCCTGATTGTTTTTAAAGCTGCATACAGGCTAGGTATGCCACACTCTTATACTTTCTCCAGCTCAGAAATGTCTATGCCTCAATCACCTTTGACTTGCACAAAAAGGGGACCATGCCACTGCTACCGTTGTGCCAAGACATTGGAATGGTGCACCAAGTGACCTCTGAGATGCTTTATCTGTGAAACCTGTTGGCTTCTGGAACTGTGATTTGCACAACAGACAGACTGAGAAAGTAATTTGTCCCCAGGTATATTGAACTGTTCAATGCTTCACTCAAGGGAAGAGGAGAGATAGACTTCTCTGCATAGTCTGTCTGCCTCTTCACCCCCTCCATGGTTGGATACTGGGTCATTCCACGCCAACTCAGCCACCCATGTACATGACACCTCTCAGATTTTGCTGAAAAGCAGTGAAAATATGCCTTATGTTACCAAACGAGGGAATCTGAAGTTTCAGGTCAATATCTCAAACGGTTTGCCCGTGGCGTCCATTTGAATTTTGGGTGCCACGGCCGTAATTGACACATTGAAATAACCCCTTATCCCCCATGAAAGAGACCCGCCATCAAACTTTTAAAGAACTAAATAATAAGAATGTTACATAGTGTAAGAACTAAATAACAAGAAGGCTACAATGAACTACCACACCAGTTTCCAGCCTTCTACCACTATTAGAACAGACGTTATGGGCTTCCAAAAATGGCAAAAGATGAAATGTGAAATTCCAATGTGTCAATTACGGCCGTGGCACCCGAAATTCAAATGGACGCCACGGGCAAACCGTTTGAGATATTGAGCTGAAACTTCAGATTCCCTCGTTTGGTAACATAAGGCATATTTTCACCACTTTTCAGCAAAATCTGAGAGGTACCATGTACATGATACCCCGATTTTGGCTGTTTTCACTTGGAATGACCCTACTGTCTGTCCACTAGCCACTTTTACCACTGTCTTTCTGCCTCATTGTTTGCGTGCTATATTAGCACATTAGCACATATGCATATATGCATAACCCCTCCCTCCATGCCACAGCCGAACTGTGGCCACACTTATACCTTTTCTTAAAATAGTTAAATATATAGATAGACTTTACTTTATTTCTGCATTGTTGCACTGTTGGACTTACTCATTTGCACTATCACCATGACCACTATCACCATTGCACTATCACCATGACACTCATTCACACAGAGCACCTTACCTTACTATGCACAGAGAATCACAGGCTCAGTCCCTGCCTCAGTCATTTCAAGCGCCTCTGTTTGATTAATCGCCAATATGTGGATACTATTTTTTAGAATTGATTTAGATTAAGTGTTAGTTAGTATAATTTGTATTTTAGTATATTTAGCATATTCTTTATCTTCTACTGTCCTTATTGCTTAGTTGTGTTTTTATATTATACACTTTAATTACTCTTTCTGCTGTTTAAGAATGTGTTTGTGTTGTCTGTATGCTGCTGAGACCTTGAATTTCCCCTGGGGATCAAGTATCTATCTATCTATCTATCTATCTATCTATTTGAGGACACTATGTTGTAACGTCATTGTAATGCATCAATTGTGTGGCTTATATTGTACAGCTCTTTGGTTTTAATACACTATATAAATAAAATGTACGTACTTACAATAACATACAGGTTGCATCTGTGGCCATATGTGTAGGGGTAGGGCTGGGATAAACGATTATTTTTTAAACGATTAATCTAGCGATTATTTTTTCGATGCATCGATTAATCTAACGATTCATTTTTTCAGTCCGATTCGATTTCGATTCGATTCGATTATCGATTATCTCCCCATTAATTCACTAATAGCAACTTATACATGTTTATTTGCATATCTGAATGAAAAAAACATGAATTATTTAACATTGCAATATATGTTTATTGCTCTTAAGATTCCAAAATAAAAGACTGAAGTGCAAGTAACTACAAGTGCAAAGTAATGTATTCTTAGTCAGAGGTAGCATTCAATAAAGTTTCAGTTAGTCATTTTAAGACGTTCTTGTGGGAATCATGTGTGGATGCAATTCATAACGTAGTTCAAATAACAGTTTGTACTTCTCCTTTGGACAAGCACTTTTGAGTCTTGGAAAACACTTTTCCATTTCCATCTGGATTTTGCAAACAGAGTCAATAAAATGAGCCCTGCATGAGTAATACAAGCAGCTGCAAGTAAGCATGCTAAACTTGACATCCAAACAGTATTCTAACGTTAGCTTTGAGATAAGGTTACTGCTTGATTGCATACTGTAACTTAACTTCGTTTAGTCTCCTCAATGTACTATGTTGTGATAAGACCTTAGCAGAGTTTACTTTAACTTTAATGCAGCGGTTTTGAACAAATTTGCGCAGCATGGTCACGATGCTTTTAATAGCAATGTAGCCCACTGTGTTCTATGCAGTGCTTCTATGTGGCAACAACAATCCTTCAACAATCGTGACTATTTTGTTAAATGCACATGCAGAGGAGGAGCAGCGGGCTCGTTACGAGAGAGAGCGGGCGGGGCGAGGAAAGACTGTGTGAGTAAGTGGCAAGTGCAGCTCAATGAAATTATTTTATCTTATCTTTAATTTAAATAGCAGGCCTACAACATAGAACATCAATGTGTGGTGGCCGGTTTTGATTTCGTGGTGCCCAGCCACAGATTAGTCAACGTATGAAAAACACTGAAGGTGTAAAATTAAAAATATTTAGCAGCACACGTTATGCTTGACGAATCGACGCTCATATTTTGCGTCGACGTATTTTTTGCGTCGACGTCATCGATTACGTCGACGCGTTGTCCCAGCCCTATGTAGGGGAGATCATAAAAACAAACCCAATTGGCAGGAAGTGTCTCATTTGGGTGGATGGGAAGAGTTCTGAAGAGAGAGCAGGTGATCACTCACCTCATGGTGAATGCGCTGGTACACTTTCTGCTCGTTGTCAAGGACAACAAAGGCCTCGGCAGGAGGAGCGTCCCCGTTAAAGATGAAGCTGAGGTCACCACGCTGGCACTTCATGTCACTGAAGTCAATCAGGGTGGTGTCCAGTCTGAAAGACAGAGACAGACAACATCAGTATTTCTGTATGCCTTCAAGCATTTTTTGATTTATTTACATAAGTTAATACATATTGTATATGAATCTGTAAAGGGATGAAAAAAACCTCCACCTGATATTGATCCCTTGCTTGTAAATCTTGCAGGCGTCAGATGGCAAAATCCGTGACAGGAGAGGCACTGACGGGGTTAAATAATACAAGTCACACACATACACACACACACACACACACCACAACAATAGCAGCAGCTGCTTGAATAGTGAACAACACAGTCCAGACAGCAACAATTCAGGCTAGCTGGGAAAATAGGCTACACAGACCATTAGCAGTCCAGATAATCCACTGCGCCACAAATGCAACATAACCTCAAAGCAATTAGCTCACTCTGATGGCAAACAAGAATAGACTGTGCTAATTAGCCGAGTGATTAAAAGAACTCTTAATGGCATTTCCACGGGCACGAGGAATGGGACCTGAGCCAAACTACCGTGCGATGTGACATTTCCACTGGGCTGTTAAGAAAACTGTTGAAAACTAAAGAGAGCAACAACCTCCTGTGAACCTCTGGGCATTTTGCCCCCTCACTGCTCTAAGAGCCTCTTCGAACATTTGGATGAATGGGTGGCCTCAAGCCGACCCTCACCTCGCAGGCTTCCTCTAACAGCTTTGATTAACAACTTCCTTCACGCAAGTGTCGGGGTGAGATTTGCAAACACTTACCCCAGCTCTGAAAGTCCCAGTGAAGCTCTAAGTAAAAGTCTCCAAGCTAGAGAGATAGAGGTATGAGAATCTAATCAAGAGGCAGCAGACACAAAGCACTTCACTTGTAAGGATCACTTGTAAGGCATTTTGGATTGACATTCCATTTGTCTGTCAGTGTGTAGTGTGTAGTGTGTGTTTGTGTATCTAGTGAAATGGAGTGTGTGTAAGTGTAGTGTATGTACTGCATTTTAGTGCAGTGTGTGTAGTTTACTGTAATGTGTGTGTCTAGTGTAGTGTAGTGTAGTGTAGTGTAGTGTAGTGTAGTGTAGTGTAGTGTAGTGTGTGTTGTGTGTGTGTGTGTGTGTGTCCTTCACCTCTCGCAGTGCTTTGAGCAGCCGGGGCCTTTTGTCCTCCACACTCTCCCTGGACTGCTGCTTCAGCTTCCGCAACAGAGCTGTGACTGGAAACAAGAGAGGAACTGCTTAGCATGATGTGTGCGCACACACACACACACACACACACACACACACACACATATGAACCACCCCCATCTGCACCCACACGCATGCACACACACATGCACACGGAAACAGAGAAGTCAGACACATAAACCGCCCCCATCTGCACGCGAGCACGTACACACACACACAGAGAGGGAGGTAGTTACTGTACAAAACTACATATATATCCTAGTCAGACACACATAAACATGTGCAAAAACAAACATAATAAAACAAATATTTGCTGAGCTTAGATGGGTCAACAAACTGGAAAATCCAAAGTTGCCATTTTAACTGAGTCTGAATATCTGGTGCAGATGTAAGCATCACTATACAAGTGGCACTAGTGTCACACAAAATACCGCAGCGATTTAATTTGATCTTGTATATCAATGAGCCAAGTGGCATGCGCATATGCAAAACACGTCTGTATACAACACGTACATGCATTTCATACCAAGAGGGGAAAAGCGTTATTGTGTACGACGCGCTGAGCACGCTCTGAGAGGCCACTTCAATGGGTCCAGAGTCAGCACTGGACCCCAGGCCACAGAGCATGCCATGTGTTGCTCGGCAACAGCTCAGCACAATGCACGCTAGCTCACACTCGCGCACGTAGACACAAACACCCCCCCTCGCCGAGAAGAGGACATCCAACTACATATGTGCTGCTATGTGCTATGGGCTTGCACACATGCCCGGTGCATTGTGTGCTGCTGACGCAGCCGTTTCCAGCTGTGCCATGTTGGCGCAATGTACCAGGAGAGCTGGGCTTCTTCATGCATGAAGACTGCAGGGTGCGGGTCCTTCTATGGAACTCATAAGCTGCATATATAGAGGCCACGTTTGGTCAATATCACCTTGTTCTTCATGCCCCGTGGGACTTGAAGGGGAAGAGTGAGGGTGATGGGCGCATGTCTTGGGGTCACCTGAGCAGTGCTATTCTGAGCTGGCTTGATAGATTGGCTGGTTGGTTCTCTGTGAGAGGCATGGAGGCAGACTGCACACCTCCCAGCATCAGAGGTGTGCTCTGCCAAGCCAAGCCGAGCGTGACACGCACACGTGGGTATGTATATGTATGTGTGTGTGTATGTATGTGTGTGTGTGTGTGTGTGTGTGTGTGTGTGCATTGCGTAATTCATTTTGCATTACACAAGGGCATGAAGTGTTCAACTAAGAGTGCAATGATCGGTTGTGGAATTCGAAACACATACAAAGCGACCATGCCAGATCCCCCTTTTTTCAGTGTGTGGCTTGTGCGTGAGTGTGCACACACGGATGCGCACACAAACACACACACACACACATATATTTAAGTCCCCTGCGGACACCTTATGTTGAGACTCACCGATCATGAGGTGTGTGACCTTGGCGACAGTAAACCAGTTGAAGTACTGTTTCTCATGATTTAAGCAGGTCCACTGGTCAGAGCTTAGCTGCCCTTGTGTGTCCTTGATCGCTGTGTGGACACAGTGCTCCTGCCCGCCAACCCACCCCCCATCCCCGCCTCCTCCACCAATTACTGTCCCCCGAGGGTCCACTGTCCTTCCTGTCCTACAATACCCATAAACAAGATGGAGAGAAGTCCTCACTCTCACACACACACACACATACATTATTGTTTTACATGAGCACACTATGAAACCGACGAACACAATGGAGTTAGTCATAGCACCACTGAGTGAAACACTGCATTGCAGCTTCACGCAGCCTACTGCATCAGAGGCGAGGAGTCTGATGCTTTCCCATTCAGCCACAGTCAGTCCAATGGCCTTGAATTATTGTTGATTTAGTCCCAAATGCTCAGAAGGCCCATGACATACAAAAACATTCTGATTATTCCAGGGATCCCATGGCATCGTTTGGAACAAATATTTGACTGCAGAAAATTGTGTGACTGCTCCAAAAGTGGTCGTTTGCTCAAACTGAGGCAGTTATTTACATAAACATGCCACTAGGGATAGCACAGTTATAAAACCACCCTGCATTTCAATCCACTCAAGTGCTTTAGGAGACACACATTTTGCACAAACCAATAAAAAAAAAGTTAATTGGGCTAAACACAAACCCTTTCATGGGATTAAACAGCACATAGTGTCAATCAATTCATTGATTCACATTCAACCATTCAGAAAATACCGCCTTAACTGTGATCAAGGAGCACTGCTACAGGCCTCCACAGACAACATGCCAACCAACCAACATGCATTAACGTTACACGTGCATGGCAACCATGGAGGCAAAATCTCAATCTCAAAATCTCCCAGATTTAAGGTGATGGTTTAATCAAACACCTTGGTCTCCTGTGCCTGCCAAGGTTCTGGGTCTGGCACCCACTCTGATATATGTGGACAAAAGAAAACTAGGACACTGAAACGGTGCACTCATTCCTCTTTGTCCTTTCAGGTCAATAAAAGCAACAACCGACAACAACCCTTAAATCTGTAGACTGCACAGAGTGCTATTAAAAACACATCTGGGAGAGGGAAATCACCTCAGATCATTTCCATTTGTGCTATTGAGGATAACAGCGACGCATCAAATGTAATTAGAGTGTGTGGCAAGCGGCATGGGTGGATCCACTCATCATCCACAGCAAAGAGAGGACACACACACACACACACATTACCGTTTATGTGCGATGCAACTCGACCACCAACGGGAAAACACGGGGGGGGGAGGGAGGGTTAGGGTCAGCCGACAGTCGCGACATGAGCCATTAATCAATGGCATGCTAATGGAAACTAGTGGCCAGGTCTGGAATAGGATCATCATTAGCTAGTGCACACAGTGCCGACAGTGCTAAGCCGCAGGCGCCGACGCCACTCATGGGCTAGACTAAGCCGGCAGACAGGACCCATTTCTGGCTAGGCATGATCCAAAAGGGCCAAAAGCCAATCCCTCGCCTCGTCCATGCACCGCCCCAGTAACGGCTTTGGATGGGGAACGCAGCTAATGTCATGGGGGAGTCTAGAGCTCTGGGTGTCCCCTGCAGCTTTCACATACAGATATGTGGTGTTCCCTTGAGCCTATAGCTTATTTTGCTTAAGTATACAAACAGTGTGGAGAGGCTTTTCTTCCTTTGGGGGCCTCAATGTTCCATAGCTGCACCACCTTGAGTTCATATCGGTCAGCTCAGCACATCTCTTTATTCATCCTCCTTCTATCAAGGAAGCAATCAATTCCTCTTTAAACCACAGAGGAAGTCCCACGTCAGACAAAGGTGCAGCCACGTCACCAACAGCAAGGCTCCATTTTGATTACCAAAGGTGAGGGAGACATATGGAGGCATACTGAGAGACATGTATATGTTGTAGATTCACTTTGAATAAGAATGCGATTGTAAATGTGATGCATATACATATAAAATGTATGGCTGCTATGACAACATACTCATCTGTCTGTCTCCATAGCTAATGGCCTCAGCCAGAGGGCTCCAGCCTTGGGCGTTCTTCACCTTCACAGGGGCGTTGTGAGCCAGCAGCAGGTGGGCACATTCTGGAGATAGGACAACAGGAAGTCAAACCAGTGCTGCCCACAGAATTGAATTCTATTTGTGGTGGTAAGTTTGCAGAATTAACTTGAATGCAACAGTTTTTAACAAATAAGCAGCAGCGTGGTTATGATGCTAACCAGATTTAAGCACAATTTAGTACAACCTTTAGTTCAATGTATGGGAAACACTGCAAACTCTGAGAAAGGATGCAGACACAGGTATATTACGACATACATCGGGCACTTTCCTGAAATTGTGCTTGGTTTTTAGAGCTTGTTTTGTTGCTGGTTTTGGCTAAATTCTACATGAAAGTTGCTCGTCATGTACTGTTGTCTGGTATCATGTCTTGCCCTTGTGAGTCAAGAGGATACATGATTATACTTTATGGATTGACCAAATCTACTCAGCCTAAATTCAGCCTTCTCCCTCACAAGAATCCTGTAAGCGCTCCTTAACCCTGTGATAAAAACTATTTACACCTTAATCTTGGAACGCTTCCTTGTTGTTTTTTATTATTATTTAGTTTCCATTTACCTTTACAAAGACATAGTATTTACTGTTTAAAGAGTGTCTGGATTAACAAATCTGTTCATTAACCATAAAACAAAGCATGTGCTATTTAAATGTATCCACCTCAGAATCTTTTTTAGGTTGGGTATCTAAATGATCAAGCCATGTAGCACTTTGTACCCTCACACAGTTTACATGATGTATAATGCACTCGCCTACACCATCTTTATCTACTCATAACATGCTCTGAGAGATGCCCACGTCCCATTTCGGATAGTACAGCAAAACACTGTACATAAAAAAATAAGGATCAATCTAGAACATTTTAGGAAAAAAGAAGCCAGCTTTGTGGCGCTGAAAATCCTCAGTGGGGAGGAATGGGTGAGATGAAAATTATGGGTTCATATTAGGTCATTTCCTGAGCTGAGAGGCTATGGGTTGAAAAATGAGTGACGGTGAGCCAAAATTCTGCCTGACCCCCAGTCACACAGATGGCAAAAGGGCTGTGCCACCATGGTGGAAGGGGAGAAAACCATCCAACCAACTGAAGAGTTTACAAAGTGAAAACCAAAACACCATGAGAGTATTAAATTAGATTGGGCGTTATGCTATAATTGGGAATTGACTAATACATTAATCATATAGTCATACAGCTAGTTATGAGGTAGCTTTGACATGCTCTTTTCAACAGATCCGTCTACACCTGGCTTATAGTCGTGTAATACTGTGCATTTTGCTCACCTTTGTGCCCCAGCATAACAGCAAGATGCAGAGGAGTGTTCCCTGTTGACAAAATTGGAATATTGGAGAAAACATTCAAATCCATGCTCATGAGAGGGATTGCGGGTCATGATGACGCACTCACATGTATATTAAACATAATTCTTTAAATATTACAGGAGGTATTTTTAATGCGTGTGTAGATAGACGTAACCTTCTGTACTCACCATGAACATCTTTCTGTGTTATGTTCTGAGTGCGGATAAGGGATGACAAACGTCGCACATCTCCCTTGAACACACATTCGTGTACCGGGAATTCTAAATCTCCCGTAGTCAAAATAATGGGGTTCCTGTTATCGTCGACGATAATACTGACAGGTGTTCCAATATTTGAATTGCCATTTAACTGTGATTGATGATTTTCTGATAGCTGCAGAGATTTCAGTGGTTTATTGTGGTTATGAAATATCTTATTAGCAATATTTGTCTTCTCTGTGTCGACGGTGGTGGACGATGTAACCATATCTGTGGCATTTGTATTCTCCTCGTAGGATTTCAGAATGTTTTCATTTTTGCTTGGCTTGTGGTCCTTGCGCAGGGTACGAATCTTCTCTCCAGTCATTTTCTGTTTGCGAAATTCACTGATGAATGCTAAAATGCGAGACTGCTAGGTTCTGCAAATTGTGCTTAGCTTGCTAGGTTAGCAAGCTTCTTGGACCTGGCTAGCCCGAATAAGCGAGCGACCGATAATGTCGCAGGTTGATAATTCTAATCTTTAAACACAATGGCCTGTGAATTATTACGTCGTCGGAAAGAGTAAAATAAAGTGTAAAATAAGGTTACTGCGCCAAAAGAAAACCGCTACATTGCTGAGGTTGGCTACATTGTCTATATCATGAGGCATCCGTCACTGGCATCCATTCGAGAATAGGATACTTGCTCCAATGATGTAGAACTTCTAGCCAGCTACCAGCTGCGGCGATAACATTAGCTAGTTAGCTAGTTTGCTAGCAGCTGCTGCTGCAAATGTACGCTCTCTGCCATCTTAGATCCTTCTCGCGAGAAGACCAGTGTTTTTGGGCGTGTTCACGAGAATTCCGAACAAATGTCTTTTTAAAAACCTGTGTTTTGTGTAGGAAAAAATACACTTAAGGGTTTGTACTTTCTTGAAGACACATTTGAAGAACATTTGCATCAAAGCTCAAGTAATATTTGTCCCATTACACAAAACAGGCTAATGATTAAAGAAACTAAAACAAATCAGAGAAAACACAAAGTAGGCCTACAAAAAACAAAAAATAATAATAAAAAAGAAAGCACAGTATTCAATTATTCAACTGGGGATTTACAAACACTCACTGTCTCATAAATGTCTTAGCCAAGTTATATTATTTATTTACATTAGCCTATTAATTTAGGCTACAACTGTCAATACATAAATCAAATTCAGCACAGATGCAAATATTTGGTTATCTATATACATTTTACAAATACATTCTGTCCTTTTTGTAATGAAAGGTGCTATAAGCGATGTAGGTTAACAACACTTCTGTTGACGTTCAAACCATAGACTGTAAAAAATAAGTTCAAACTAAACAGAGCTAGCTCGCTACTCCCTCCCATGCAATAAACTCTCCCAAACGCGAATCTCGACGGGGATTTTATAGGCAAGGTTTGCCTAAGCTGTTTTGTGACCGTTTTTGTTTTCTTACAATGTAGGCCTATTCAGGGCACAGGCAGCTATCGGATGGTGAGGTGATGTTAGTTGTATGTGACAAAACATGTTTTAGCTTAGAAACCACGTTACATCGCTTATATCATCTTTAAAGTATAAAACAAATAAAAGTTTTTTTTGTTCATTGGGAAGGCCTTAAGCAGTGTAACCTTTGCTTTTTCTTCAAGATGTCAAAAAGTATCCTGACAAAATGTGTTCTCCCAACTGTGTAGGCCTATCCCAAGATAATACATGTCTATAGGGAAATTATAGGCCTAATAAAGAAAACAGCTAAGCTCTACTGATGGGGCAGTCAAGAGCTTGATGTTACATTGTACATCAGCTGATCAGCTTTACAGATTTGAGGGATAAGGTTTCTGACGTGATACAGCTGAACTGCAGACGTGTTTCACACTAACATGGGGTGGCTGGCTGCCTGATATAGGCCTAGAATTGAGTCATTGGTAGTGATACAGTCAAAGTAATGATTAGGCCTACATATTCTTGCAAAATGAATGTATTCCTTGAAAACTAGGCCTGCCTATGCTAATTTTATTACTAAATGAAGACATTTAAAATACAAAATCTGTGACACTTTACAGTTACAGCGCAGAAAATACGTCAACAATTTTTTCAGTAACTATACTTCCAATGAGGCTATTTGCATGAAATTTCCACCAGACATTATAGTAGTAACTTAGGTAATCCACACATATAAAAAAAATCCAACGTTTGTGTTTGATCAGGTTCATTGTGGAAATAAATTTACAATCCCAGCTCATCTCGTGTGCCCTGACTGCCTGGTAGCCATTACACTGCATTTGGCAGATGCTCAGTATAGCTTCGGTAAAGGTATAAGGGCTGATTTATACCATACATTTATACTCGACGTTCCCAACCTGTTGCGTGACAATGTGACGTCACGTGAGCGCCGTTGGTTGCGACACTAGTTACACAGGGCACACGAGATGAATGGGATTTTTGTCATCCCTGTCGTTTCTTGTGATAAAATGTTGTAAAAGTTGCATGACATTGGCTTTCATTGACCACTAATTTAAACTGCATTACATTTGCCAGAGAAAATATGTTGAAAGCTTGAATTTGAACATGAATTTTCTAAAATTTCTACAGAAAATGCTGGCCAGGGTAGAATATAGAGGAGTCCAAAAATACATAAAAGTTCCACAAAATGATGAAAACTTCTTCAAGCAGGTTTGTATCCACCTATTTTTTAAACTCAAAACAATAATGACTTAAAAAGGTCAAATCCAAATGATATGGTTGACATGGTAGCTAAATGTAATTTCTCTTTGTATTATCCTAGTAACAGACAAATTTAGCCTGCAGGCTGAATCTCTGAATGAAGGTCTCCTCAGCTTGACTGATACATCAGGTACTGAGGTCGACGCAGACATATTTGATGAGCTGATAAAGTCAGGGATCCAGAACTTCAAGATTGGATATTGTCAGTATCCAGTATCAGGTACGTTTAATAAATCAATATTTGGAAGACGTGATCTTGGTGTAAGTTATGTGTTGATATATCTTCTAGCAGTTTATGATTACTTATGAGAGTTAAGTTTAGAAATAGTTTTATATAAGGTCTTACACCTGTTTATACATATTCCAAAATGTGTGTAATTGAAGCTGTTTATTTCTTGCCAACTCTAAAATTCTTTGAAGTATTTTAAAATATGATTTCACTGTCATTTTGTCAAGGATATTTCTTCTCCCTAATCCTTATATGGAAATATTTATTTTATTTCCTGTGGAACATTTTTAGATCTCGAAGTACAGTATGTCTTGTGGCAGACGAGACACAGTCCTCAGTATTGCCAGGCCCATCAGTGTCACCAGTGTCATTGCCAGCATCCCCTGTGTCAACGTCAGACCAATCAGCATCACTTCTTCTGCTTCAACAGCTTCTACTGTCATTCTCTCATCATCCACTAAGAACAGGAAGAGGGGCCTTGGTGACCTGGACCGTGATGAAGCAAGACAGGTGAAAACAATGAAAGTCACATTTTTAAATGTAAATTAGAATGGAAAATTATTACGCCTACATTACTAGCACTTGAACTGCCACGATGCATCTCATAGCAGGTGATTGTTAGAAGTATATCTAAAATTAATTTAACAGGAGTTACTGTTAGAATAATTAATTTGCTTAAGCTGATATGTAAAAAATGTTTTTGCAGAAGATTGAAGCTGTCCTGAGGTCCAATCCAAAGGGTGAAGAAATCTTCAAAGAATATTACAAAAAGAAAACGCTGTCGGATGCAACGCGTAGACAGATGATCAATATTTTGATTGCAGAAATGACTGAATCCTACGGGTAAGAAATGGTTTGAAACGACCAAGGATAACATGCATAGACTGGATACAAATGTAAATATGCCGCATTATAATACATGAACAGCATGCATTCATAGTAGGTTGTACAGTTGATACTTTGTACTTTGATGAACACTTACATGCATTCTGTATAGAGGAGCAAAATGATGACTATGTAGTGATATGCATTGACCAGCTCACTTATTTCAGACCCTTTGATAAACAATACTCTAATGACAGTGACCGAGCATACATTGTTCCATATTGTTATATGTCTTAAAATATTTTTGTTAATATGTAAATATGTTAATGTGGTGCATGATTTAAAAATAAAGGTGTTTTAACTGAACTTGGCCTCATTATTTTAGCAAACTTTATCCACCAGAGAGTAAGAGTTAACATTTAACACTACTTTAAGTGTTGAGAAAATGTTACACTGGTTGGTGTTAAGCAGTGTTAAATGTTTTACTCTACAGAGAGTCAATAAGTAACACTGAATCAGTGTTAAGGAGCCAACTCTCCAAAAAGTGTTAAATTAACACTTTGTGGTGTGGACCCATATAGACACTTCAAAAGTGTTGAAATCAACTCTGACAGTGTTCATTTGGGTATACTGATTTTGCTGTGTAGCTGCAAGCACTGCATCTCCTTCTGACAGAGTTAGTGCGGCAGATTAGTGAAACAATCGTTCACTTTGTGATACAAGCATCAAACTTGGCACAAATATTGTTTGGGACCCACTTTATCCAAAAAGCACATTAGCCACGCAAAAAATCCAATATGGCTGCCATTTTTCAAGAATGCCACCACTGAAAGCCATTATATTTGGTTTTTGACTTGGATTGGGATTGGATAATCACATTTTGATGATCTTGATATCTAAATATAGGTAAAAGGGTCTGGACTTTCCAATTCTCATAATTTGGGAGCAATACAGTCGGTTTCTATTTGTCTTTGTAAATAGCATAGGCCTACTGTAAATAAAACCGTAATGTGGAGTTACAGAGTTTGTGACTTGCCTTTGTTTCAGTTGTGTATTTAAGCTATGTTAGGTAGCGCGCTATATAACGGTGTAGGCTACATTATGCCATGTCAACTCTATAGCCTACTGTTTGGCCTATTCTGGGTTTTGGGATATTTTTTTGCCCTCAAAGAACACCTTAATAATATTAATTTAATAATTTACCATTTTTATCAGAGCTTCCCCTGTTCCAAAGAGCAGCAATCGACACTGATATATATATATATACAGTATATATATATATATATATATGTGTGTGTGTGTACCATGTATTACCTCAATAGAACAACAAAGACTAACAGGAAATGTGTGGGAAAGAGACAGGGCCCCAGTAACGTCTAGTGACACCTCTGCTCTGTAGCCATATCAGAATGTCTGCATTACAAATGAATTTAATCATTGCATTTGCAGGCACACAACGTAGTACACTCAAGACTAATGCGGTAGCATTTACATCTTCCCAGACATTCAATCTTGACACAATTAGTCAATTGTTGACAGCGCTCAGCAATTGGTGGGAGTGTCATCCACACTACTTGCCAAATGTCACCTTCTTTCCTCCAACCCCAGTTGGCAGGACTCTCCATATTCATTTGATATACTTGCCTGGCCCGAGATACAGACAGCTTGATAGGTTGCATATACTTCACATGCTAAGAGATGCCCTTGTTGGTGGAATGGCATCATAGGACCTCTGCTTCCCTGCAAAACAGGTCAAGTCTTGTTTCACCAACTCCATCAGCAGTGCTGTTCTTGTTGAACATTGCTATGACAAACTTCAAGTGTGCTGAGATCCACATAATCCGTTACTGGTGGGTATTGACTAAGCTTCTCAAAGACATTAGACACTTCAGGGCACACTTCTCAGGATTGCCAGGCAGTCCATTTGCCTCTACCACGAAAGGCTAACACAACATCACAACCAGTGAGGGCATGGACAAAAAGCATGCCATCTGACAGACTTACCATGACCAAATTAAATCCATAACTCCTAAGCTTGCATCCCGTACAGTCCCCAAAACACAGTGCAATAGCAAGAATATCCGTGTCACAGGCCTTAATCAACACACATTTCTTCTGTTGCGCATGTAGCTTAGCTGTGTGTGTGGAACGTTGGTAAACCTCACTCCCAAAGCCTCAAGAGTGCTGCTGGCATGCGAGTTAGTAGCCTGGGCTTTTAGCTCAATTGTCAGCACGCTCGACTCCCAATCCGAGGTACTGCTGTTCGCAGGTTCGGGCGTGTGCAGGGCTGAATCGCACAGGTTCAACACAACGCAGGTTACACGCAACTGCATGAAGGGCATGCAGAAAGATTCTAGTGTCAGCCTCTTCATGGTTGCAAGGACTTAGGCCTTTCAGGCTGTCAGGTTTATGCAAAGAACATTTTCTTCTTTGGTCACAATAACCACATTGTCTGGACACCAAGTCACAGCTAGAAACCCAACAAGTTCAGTCTTGTTGTCATTGTCTTGCAGGAAGCTTTTCCAGTTAGGTGGTACTTTGGTTTTGTCAGACACTCTACGTCTGCCGCCCTTGCCTCATTTTGATCGTGTTTCAGCCTTCAGACTGAAATTGCAATATACGTCAAATACGATGTCTGTCCTAGCATACTTTGATAGGCATGTATCTTTGGAATAACCTCTTAAACAGCATATTCTTCAAATGTCACTGATGCATTTGGAGACAATGAATAAACAAGAGAAGACTCATCCTTTGTCTGGAGGAGAAATAAGAGTTTCCAGAATGTTGACAAGCTTCGACTTCTGACCCATGTGGAGTTTTCAATGATGCAGGGAAAGACTGGTTTTCATGCTTAAAGAATTTGCTTCTTACGGTCACCTGTACCTGAGTCTGACTCTTGGTGAAAGAAGTCAGTGTTGTTCTTTTTAATTGGTTTGTAGAAGGAAGCTTAATCACCCAAACCATCGGAAAAGTCTTTGAAAGAAACCTAATCTTTCGCAAGATGAGGGCCAACAAGCTCAGTGGCACTAGGGTGTGCAATGGCTTTTGACTCTAGCGTGAGAAGATCTCTGGACTCCTCCTAAAAAGGGTTGCCCAGGTCCTTCATCACACCAAACAACTTCTGGACCTTGTCTGTTAAGGATTTCCGAGACTGGTTAGTCTGTTCATGGTGTCAGATATCTTCACTAGCTACTTTGGCCTGAGAGGCAGACTCATACTGAGAAACCAAATAACTAAACTCTGGTCCAGATACCATTCATCGCATTAGGGCTGATGGGTTCTCAGTTATCCCAATGGCACCACCATCACCTTTGACAATTGCATTGGCCTGTTCATGGGCTTGATCAAAAGCCAATCCGGAAAACTCTATGGGTCTTGTGGACCACAAAGTTCCCTTGCTGAAATTCATTGGCCAACTGAGGATGTGTTTGTTGTAAAGAGACTTCTTTCTTTGCACCGTTTATTTTGCCATGTTAAAATACATATAAATTGATGCCTAGATCGTGTAAATACGCCCAGCCATTCAAGTTCTACAGCAAAGGATTTTCAGGTGGCTAATGTAGGTTCTAGTGATTATTCATGCCAATTTTGGTGCTTGTATCACAAAGTGAACGATTGTCCTGGAATATGGACTCAACCTGCCGCTCTAAGTAGCCTATGGGCCTAGTTGATTAATCAGGGGGAAAAAAACATAGTTGTCCAGAAAAATCACAATTATATTGGGCCCACCACATCTGGGATACAAAACCTTATCAACGTTCCATTTTGGGATGTAGGTTCAAGTTGCCGTGTTGCACTTGTGACTTCCTTCCAGAAACCATGTCCATTGCATGTCCATTGCATGTCTTTTCTGCCTATCTTCCCTCCTATAAATTACATTGTCCATTTAATAATAATACATTTGATTTGTATTGTATTGCACTTTATATTAAAACAATCTCAAAGTGCTAGAGCAACAATTTAAAACGTATGCAGTATAAGAAGTCAAGAATTTAAAAAATAAAAGATCAAGGTCAATAAATAATTAAAGTAAATAGTTAATTGTAATGGCAGATATTCCGAATTCACAAATAGACCATGCAAGTTAGTTTTAAAATGGATATTCATTGGATTGGCCATTTAAAGTGAGGGTCTAATGACTTTTAATGATGATGAAATGAATAATGAAATAGGCCAGGAATACTCTAATTGTTCTGAAATCACAATGCCAATGAGCAAAATGACATACAGTGCTGGCCAAAAGTATTGGCACCCATGCTAAAGTTGACTGAAAAGAGGAATATAAAATCATCTTTTGGAAATTGATCTTAATGCCTTAAGTGAAAAATGAGGAAATATCTAACCTTTAAGGACACCAATTTTCTTAGTGAATGAATAATGTATCATAAATAAATAAATGTTCTTCCTTAACTCTTTCCCGACAGCCCATAGAGAAATCAGTACGTACGTACTGATGACGGAAATTAATAAAAGTATCATTTTTCTTCACTGAAACCCCGTGAAAACGTCTTTGTATGTCAATGAGTGTCTAAGCCAATCAAATAAATAGGTTTTCCTTGGATATGTGTTGTATTTTTGCTATTGGTTAGATTTTATATTTTGTGATTGGTTGTCAAGCGCCAATCGCGATATTTCAACATGGCGAGTAATGACAATCGACCGAGGTTCAGTGGTAGTAATGACATACTGTTCAGCTGTTTTTAAAAGTACATATGCCCATGTTGTCTAGTGATATGAAACTGTGTGGTGTGAGAGGGTAGGGGCCAAATCTGTAGTGTAACTCCGTGTGGGAGGTATCTGAATCTGTTGGGTCATTTTCAGCAACACTGACTCTGTTGGGTCATTTTAACTGTTCATCTGTTTTAACAGTCTAAACTGTTGATGATTATTACACATTGACAAAAAAAAAAACATGATTATTAACCAAAATAATATGTATGAGATGAAATTGTAAGTTATTTTTTTTGATACAAATGTGATATTGCAACTAATTGATAATAAAACTATATAATGGTTATTTAGGCTCGTCTGTATACATAATTTCAAAATTAGTTATTTAGAGTTCCTTTCACCCAATTGCTACCAAACTTGGTATTTATTTAGCCAACAGGTAAATGCAACTTTCTGCTATTTCACTTTTTTTTATAACATGCTGTGTTGAAGCTGAGGAGCTTCACAAACTCAAAAAATGTGCCCGGAATATGCAAATGGTATGCTAATTTATGCTAATTAGTATATATAAATAATACATAATTGTCATGTCAAACATATATTTGTGTAGCCTAACTATCTGGCTTCAAGAGAAAATGGATGGTTTCTTTGATATGCTTAGGTCACCCACAGCAGAATGAAATATCAAAGGAGTCATTTTTGGCCTGTTTTGGCCCTGTCGGGAAAGAGTTAAAATACAGGGGTCATAAATATTGGATATATATGTATATAATATATGTATATGTTAAATTCCCATAGAGACAGGCAGATTTGTATTTTTAAAGGCCATGTATTAATGGATCCAGAATACTGTGCATCCTGATAGTTACCTTGGCCTTTGGAATTAAAATAGCCCCACATCATCACATACCCTTCACCATACCTAGAGATTGGCATGGGTGTTATTTCAGTTAGCCTATTAGCTGGTTTGATGCTCATTGGGCTCAATGCAAATCTATTTGTAATGTATTTATGATACATTATTCATTCACTAAGAAAATTGGTGTCCTTAAAGGTTAGATATTTCCTAATTTTTCACTTAAGGCATTAAGATCAATTTCCTAAAGATGATTTTATATTCCTCTTTTCAGTCAACTTTAGCATGGGTGCCAATACTTTTGGCCAGCACTGTATAGGCTATGAAACTCAAAAACACAAATAAAATGAAGAATGTTGACATGTCCCTGGTTATTGTGAAATATAACACACCCCTTGATATTTTTATCCTGATGATGTTTACGAAGTCAACCTTTACCAAAGATGTGCCCTTTACCACAGTGTTTCCCAAACTTTTTTTCTGGGGACCCACTTTTTAAAAATGACAGACCATCGCGACCCATTTTACTTAAAATCTACCCTGCAACCACCAATATTGTTTTAGGCCACAGGTTCTCCAACTTTTCTATGCCTCCCCCAACCATACATTGCTATAGGATCTAGATAGATAGATCTGATTCCTGCTTTGAACACGGTTGCGTTGCATTTGCAGTTGCATTGAGCACCATCAGCGTGAAAAGTTGGAAATGACTACTGAAAAGATGCGCATCCGAGAGTTTGGGGAAATTCTCGCATGTTGCGCATTCGTCAGCATAGTAGGCCTAAGCTGTTCCTGTATTTAAAAAAATGTTGTAGGTTGCGTGGTCCATAACACTGTGGACGTCAGTTCCGATGTAAACATCAAATAACTCAAGTCGTTATATTGTATTGTTGTATTATATTATATTGTAGGCTATCGTTATATCAGAACAAGAGGCTTTTGCGCAACAGCCGGAAGAATGCGCCTTTAGGCCTACTTTGGAGTTAGCGAGGTAGAAAACGAGAGAAATAGTGTTTAACATGTCCATTTAAATTGTAGCCTAATATTGTTGTGCATTTTAAATCAAAGATAAGAATGTGAGGAGGTTGTTATTAACTTGAACTAAAGATTGCATCTAGGCCTACAATCAAAACTATACGCAAATTGAATGTCCTTATGTCCGGTCTATGGATGTCTGCTTTAGTTGACAGCACGGTCACTAGATTTTAATCGGTAAAGTTGAGGAGCTGGTATCTGTTAATGTTTGTGCAAATAGGCGGATTCATGTCCCTTGCAGTTTGCAACTGCGAGGTATGGCAGCTAGTCGCCCCACAGAACGGTTTCATTTTGAAAGGTAGATATCCATGCTCTGGCTCCCCCTCTGCGATGCGGTTCGTCCCTCAGTTTCATGCGCCAGTTTCATGAGCTTTTATGACAAAACCGTGACAGGTAGTTAACAAACTACATCCTAATAGAAAATATAGCTGACAGCTATTTTAGATCAGGCGAAAATGTAGACGTTCTTTGGGTCCTTTGCCTAAACGTAATTACGTAATATTCGAGCGCCAAGATCTGCGCATTTTTGGCTATGATTTTGGGGGGTAGTTTTGTTATGCACGTAGTGGAAGATGTCAAATTCTAAGGTAAATAAGGGTAAAAAAGTAGTTAATCAGGAGGAGTTGCGTCGGTTGATGAGAGAGAAACAAAGGGGATCCGACAGAAAGAAACGAGTCGAATCGCCGTTTGCAAAATACAACTCCCTCGGTCACCTAAGCTGTGTACTCTGCAAAGTACCTGTAAAATCAGAAATACTATGGCAAGCACACGTTCTTGGAAAGCCGCATAAAGATAAAGTCGCTGAGGTAAAAGGAGCAAAGCAACCACAAGTTAACAATGAGACCCAGTCCAAACCAGACCAGTCATTACTGCTGAAAAGGAAAGCGCCAGAGACAAATGCAGCCCCAGGGAAAAGACTCAAGGACGCTGGTTCCACGTCTTCCGGGCTTCCTCCAGGATTTTTTGACGGGGGCAAGAAATCCAGTAGTTTGGGAATATTAAGTGGCATGTATGATGATGATGGTGAAGACGGAGATGAAATCGACGAACACGACAGCAGTGTTGCAATGTCTGGAAAAGCCGAAGAAGTGAAATTGCCCAGCGTCTCTGCAGGCGTTGAAGTACCAACTTCGGGACTTCCTGCAGACTTTTTTGACAGTGGTATCCCGCCTGCCCCAAGTGTTTCTCACTCGGGTTCGATTTCTAAACCGGACGAAGATGACAAGGTCACAGAGAAGAGAGAGAACTCAGCTGAGGCTTTACCAGAGGGGTTTTTCGATGACCCAGTGAGAGATGCCAAGGTGCGCAATGTGGACACACCCAAAGACATCATGGACAAGGAGTGGGAAGACTTTCAGAAGGCGATGCGACAGGTGAATACCGCATCCGATGCTATTGTTGCTGAGGATGACGAAGAAGGGCGTTTGGAGCGTCAAATCGATGAGATTGATGAACAGATTGAATGCTACCGCCGAGTGGAGGTGCTACGAGACAAACAGGAGGTCGTCAAAGAGAAACTAGTACAGGCGAAGAAGGGTGTTTCTACAGAGTGCTCTGGTGACAGTGATGAAGATGAAGAAGAATTGCTTCATGTGTTGTCCCGGGACTGGAGGGCTAAAGGAGCTCTTGCTTAATGTAGCCTACTTTGTCAGGTTACCAACAGTGTGTTTCTCCCGTTTTCCAAAATGTGTACATAGCAGTGGTGTTTGGGGGCTTATGTCTTTTGTTTAAAAAATGCGTCCAAACACATGTGAGGTTGTTGAAACATTGTGATGCTTTAACAAAATGTAGACTTGTGACTTTCAAAGTCCACCTTCAAATGTAGTCACATACATAAAACTGTTCATATCAAAAACTTTTCAGAGATGGTGTTGCATGGGAATCTTCTTTTGACAAAACAACTTGAGCTGATTTGTTAATTCATGGCGTAATAGCAACATTGCAGTCCCCCAAGGGCTGAATTTAGAAACATCAATACATGTAAGTGGTGGAGCTTACTTAAATACTTGTATGAAGTATTTATATTCAATGTTTTTTCTACCATGGTGAATCCTAGTGTCTAGCAAAACAGCCTGGTCCAAATACTCACAAATGCTGCTGGTAGGACTTGCGGTATGTATCCACATAAAGAATCTCATTAATGACCATTTTTAAGTTCTTTATTATAAATTAGCCATTTATTCATGTTACATTATACGCAACATGCAAGGTTTAAGATAGTTTGTTATAATTTACAATGTTTATATAAGATTTTATACATAACTGCCCTCCCTCCCTACCACCCACACGATAACCCCACAAGTTGCTTTTGTACACAAATTCTGCCATATTTACAGATTCAGAAGGATGTAATGAGGTGACAAGACATGATGACGTGTAATACAATCACATTCTTGAGTGCACAATAGAATGACTGAATTGGTTACATTGTGATCAGTGTTTGTCTCACTACCTGTTATAAACTCATTCCAGCAAATGATTAAAATACCTTTAGCAAATGAAACTGTGACATGGCCAGAATATTTAATCAAGAATTTAACTTAAATAGTTCATAAAATAGGGGTGTCAATCAAATATCTGGATTAATTTACAGCCTAACTATTCTGATATTGATATCCCTAATGAGTTATGTACATGCACACAGAATCATGGGAAATAAATAACTGCAAATAATTGTTAGACGTGGCCAGGTACTCGTATCTCAAATCTGTTCAGTATGCACATCCCTGTAATAAACTTACATTTCAACAAAGACTTGTGCCTCTAGCCCTTAGCATCTTAGAAACAACAATAGTTCTCAGAGTTGACAAATGAGAAGTTAAAATTGAGAACAAATTTAAAAAGTCCTGTTCTGCTCTGTCTGGTATGGAGACATAAAAACAAGATGGGGTAGAGATAATGTCTACCATCTGTGATGTGAATTGTGGCTAAAATTACTGGCATTTAAGAAAAAATATATTTTGGTGAAGTCATCACAATTAACTGTTTTCAAAACATGAAATGAAGGAAAGGCGCAGCATGTAGTTTTTGTTGTCAAAAATGTCAAAATGTAAGTATACCTACGGCAATGGTATATTTATAATGTAAAAACAAAATGATCTTCCTAATCACCCTGCACATTCCATGGATAGTGTCATTCAGTTGCATAAGAATATTGGAAAACAAGTTACTTATGTCTTCAGAATAACATCATTGCTAATGTAAAATAGAATTTTTGACAACAAAAGCTATTTCGCCTTTATTGTGGTAAAAACTGACATTGTAAACTTATATGAAATAGCAAAACTTTAACACATCAACCATAAAAGTTGACCATGTGATCCACATGGCGAACAGCCGACAAGTGTCTATGTTTATGACGTGCGAGTGCCATGGTCATGACGTCAACAACTTCAATACTCATAAAAACAAAAGGGAAAGTGCGGTAAAATTACTGAGGCGTCGAGTAGCATGTCATTTTCGCCTCACCCATTCCACTCCTTCCCTCTCCTGAAGGCACTCCTCTCACGGGGCTGCCGCGGGCCGCAGCTCAGCCAGAGAGTACCTGCCGTCCCCGTCCTGGTCGTAGGGCTCAAGAAGATGGGCGGCCGGTGTGTCTGCACCAAAGAACTCCTGCAGGTCCGTGTAGGAAACCCCGGGAGAGTCAGGGTGCAAGGCCACGTGCTGGAAGAAGGTTTCTAGGTCTGAAAATAGACGTTCGGAATGTGATCATTGCACAGCTGCACTGCACTCATCACATGTTGTCACTGACCGAGAAAATCGTCACAAGCCTAAAATGCTGAGAGGGTGTAACAATAACCTACTACAACCTCCAACACTATTGCAGCTGATGAGCAGAGTATAGATGCTTTGGCTGCGCCAAGCCATGATGTTTACTGAACCAGCGCCTTAATAAAATAGGGCAGCCAAGGGGTAAATTGTACTTATGGAGCCAAGAGGTAAAATCCTGATTGTTGTCCAGGAGAGAAAACATACCTTTAACTGAAACTACACTCAGATGAGAGGTCCTTTTTTGAGTGTGCTTCACCTCTCTCTTAGACCGTTTTGGAGAGAGGAATCTTGGTCGCCTAGTTGGCTTTGAGTTTGATTGAGGGGGGCCTGAAGGAAAAAGAAAAGAATAAATACATAAGATAACAGCTCACATGGGCAATGTCCTGCTCAACCAGCAGTTCTCAAAAAGCCCATAGCCACGAAGCATTCCCTATTCGTACCAGAGGTTTCGGAAATGGGCTGTTCCACAACTCCAATGCCACCAGCTGTTGGACCATGGTCATCGTCAGTAATTCTAGCTTTGACGGCTGTCACTGGGGAGTCCTAGACATCAGAAGCATGTTGTTTGACCACAAAATATCATTCTTTAAATATCAAGTGAACAGAACAAAGCCATCTCCCTTTTGGTGAAACACTTGAAATAGCTACTTACATCTGCCTTCACTTGCATAAATGGTGACTGTGACTCCAGAGAAGACACCCTTTCCGTGATATTTAACAGGGTGGACTGCATACTGTGCACCTGACTGGCAGCCCAAGACTGGTGAAGTGTTTGAGTGACATTTAATTCACTGAAGGACTCCTGGAGGTACATCATCTCCTACAGAAAGAAAACGGAACCAGCTATGATAGACCTGTTAAGCCATTTGACCTGACACACCAGATTTCATTGGTGACCTTTACCCTTTTTACCTGTTTTAAAGCACCACACGTGCTGCTGTTTGCGCCTTTTTCTGATGGGGTATCTGGTTTGGAGCTAGGTTTTACATCACTGCCATTCTGTTCCACAATACACAAAAATTAAATACAAGGTGTAAATAAAGGTGATTATATTAACTTGCTTGCTTGTTAACTTGCTGTTTGTTTCAAATTGAACAAAACCAGCCCCTTCTGTGTTTAGACTAATTAACTGTATTCAACTTGCTGGACCTTCAGATCTATAATTACATTACTCATCAAAGTGAGTGTAACAAACAGTAAGAAACTTCAAGGCACAACAAACTACACTTAATTATATAAAACAATCAATTAAAAACAATGTATCCTGCGCAATAAAGCTAAAATGTCCACTTTCTACTTGACATTAGCTGGATGGAAAGCTGAACAATACCATTAGTTTCTTTTGATTGTCCACTTCTTTCCTCTGGTCTTCTACAGCAGTCTGTATTGTTCTGACATCATGCTGCACACTGGTCAGTGTGCTCCCAATTGTCGCAACACTCTGAATGACATAATCCACAATTAACATGACCAAATCATGCTGGCGATAGTATTCTTGTACACCATTAAGAGACAGAGATAAGCGGATGACACTTAGACGAAAGCTGAAATCTCTGTATACTGAAGATTATGTTTCAATTTACCTTTTGCAGCTCTTCAACTGTGGTGGGAAGACTAATCAAATCTGAAGCAGACTTGATGTTTGCTTTCAGGTGGTTGACAGCGGAATCAAGGAGATTTATCTAAAAGAGAATATTCAAAATATTGATGTCTTGTGACATTCTCTTTTCTAAAAGAATTGTATTTCACCCTGTTAAATGTGGCAGCCAAAATGAATTAAAATAAACCCTTTATTCATTCTTCAATCACATTCAGGCAATGAGAGGCACATTACTAAATGATGTCCTTCTATCTGCACTTTTCCATCTGAATATATTGTACACCATAGATGCAGTACGCTAGTAGATGTCAGTGGTGGAGGAAGTACTGAATCTCAGTACTTAAGTAAAAGTACAAATACACAGAGAAATATTTACTTTAGTAAAAGTAAAAGTACCACAATGACAACCCTACTTAAGTAAAAGTAAAAAGTACCTGCTTTTAAATGTACTTTAAGTATTAAAAGTAAAAGTATTTTCATAATGATTTATTCTCTTAATATCTATATTCTAAAAGAAAAAATAGTATGGGCTGTGGCATGTTAATTAGGCCTAAGCTAGTTTTAGGTTAGGCTATATTCAACCAGATAGTTTTAAGCTAATGCAATTGTGCTTACCATCTGTGGCCCAGTTTACATTCTGACCTACAATTCTAGAGACTGTAATTCTGGTTATCTACTAGGGTGATCTGCTGAGTATATCATTCAGCAAAACACGAGAGCCTGAAGTTTAACGGGGTAGACCAGGGAAACGTCGGGTGGATCGTAATGCCAATTCTGCTGATTGAACAGAAAAGTTGCTGAGAAAGGTGTCTTTATGATTAGGTTCAGTTTCACTTGCGCAGACGCACATAGACATTGAATGAGCGCTCACATTTCTACCCCCCCAATTGTAGGCTATGCCTCTTTATTTGATCACACACAATTAAGAAATATTTCCTAATCTGGAAAATGCTACGTTTTTTTCTGCCAGCGGTTCTATAATAGTCTACCATTCATTTGTGGCGCAAATGATCAGACGTGTGACAGAAGCATGGGCATAGCCTGTAACTTCGCTGATCCGCGGATAGCAATCTCATCGGAGAGGAGGCCCTAACGCTGCAGATAACAGACAGAGAAAGGCACAGAACACAGTTGCATGTCCAGTGTAGCCATGGGTCTGGTGAATATAGCCTACCGAATGCAGATGGCTACAAGCTCACGCTTTGCCTGGTCTAGACTATAAGCTTATGTTTCAAAGATTTAGAAGCTGGGCACGTAGCGCTCCAGAATCTGTGGTAGCAACCCCGCCCCCTGGTAAAACAAACGTGTTTGTCAGAGAGAGAAAAAATCTGATCATAAAATGTATCGTAAAAAGGAACGATGGTGTTGTAGAAATGTAGCGGAGTAAAAGTACAGATAATTGCTGTAAAATGTAACGAAGTAAAAGTCAAAAGTATGCACTATAAATTCTACTTAAGTAAAGTACAAATACGTGGAATATTTACTTAAGTACAGTAACGGAGTATTTGTACTTCGTTACATTCCACCACTGGTAGATGTGCACTATGTGCCAGGGTATGTGGAGGCCAAACTGATGATTTGAAGGGCTATTTATCATCTGCATCACCTACAAGCGGGCCTTCGTAAACAAAGTTGTGTCTGGAATGCACTTTTAAAGGGCACATTTTTACCTTTCTGTAAATCTCTGTGAGATTTGACCACAATTTATCCAAGCCCTTATCACCATACTCCAGATCCTCAAGCTTCTTTTGTTTGGACTTCAAGTCTTCACTCAGCTTTGGAATTTCATGAGATGACATTTGTTGACTGGAATCCACTGAAACGAAAAGGCATTTTGAGTCACCTCAAGCTATAAAAGCCTTGCCCATCTGGCACCAAAGTATTCCGTTGCAGCTGCTTAACTGATAGGTCAAGTGTACTCAAAGCAACAGAATGTGAAGGCCGCCAAAGAGTATTCATGTGATGACAATGACATTTATAAAAAAATTCTAGAGGTGAGGGACCTGTGGTATCTAAGCCTGGTGTTCACTAAATCAGTGTTGCAATGACACTGTGACAAGGACTGACCGAAGGCCAGTTTAGTAATAGCTTACTTGTATGAATCTTCTCCTTCAAATTGTCCAGGTCGTCTTTCAGGGCTATCTGCATCCATATCAATCCAGCACAGGCAATCACACAAGCAGCCAGGATAATAAACACGCACAGTGGGTAGCAGATGTTGCAACACTGTGTATAACTTCGTCTTTAAGAGGGAAAGATTAAAAACATGTGACAGAATGTTGTTAATTGCCAGACACGCGCGTTTCATACACTTGTTAGATGTCCGATCAGATGAAAATGAGTTAATGAGGTGGAGTTGTGTCGATTGTGAAGATACTTAAACGTTACTTACTTTCCAAATGTACTCAAACTGCTGAGGTTGTTGAAGTCATCATCATCTGAACTTGTTTCGGACTGCGAATCTGGGGGCTCGGTTCTCAGAAGTCTGTGACCGGATCCTTTTTTAGTTTTCTTTCTTTTGCTTTCCCCACTCAGCCCAATAAGAGCATTGAGTTCCTTCCTCTTCTTCATCTTTTTTTGAGGGGTCAGCGCTCCGGCTGAACCCACTTTGAATCCTACTAAATCCAACGTTTTGTCCAGTTTGCGGCTACACCAGTAAATTAGCTAGCTAGCCAGCTAGCTAATAATCACAACATTAAAACAAGTCTTTACAGAATTAGCATGTAGCGAGCTAGCTATATCTCTGGTGGCAACAGTCTTTTACAACGCCACAACGCGTGGTGACAAGCTATTAAGTCAGCAAGGCAGTTTAATGTTTGTTAACAATATGGTCGCTAGCATTAATGCCAACCCTACGGTTACTTTGACCGACTAACGTGAACTTCAAGAGGACGTAATGAAAATTAGCTTAACTGTTAGCCAGCTAGCCACCTGTATACTCAAAGTATGAGTTCTGCTAATACAAAGATGGTCTTAGGTTAGATGCTAGATGGTCATTATAGGCTGAATGAAAACAATCATCCCAAGAGGAAAATTACACTCCAGACCATTTACAACTGATACAATTAGCTAGCGAAAGGCTTAAAGCTCAACAACGTTAGCTTTCCCTACGTATCCTCCTAGCTGTGATCAGAACAATCGGTTAACCTGACCTCGAAGCGGTCCTCTTTTCTCTGTTTTCCAAATATACTGATACCATCCTCTCCATGGTATGGCGATTTCAATCAATAAATAGCTTCAACAGACTGGTAGCGTGATATATATTAGGAGGCTCCTGTCAACAATGAGCCACAGTGCTGAAACAACTAACGTTAACCTCAGAGACGCAGAGTAGCACCCCCTAATCTCTTTTTTTCTTAGCGAACACGAACAGCTGACCTCATATTCCAACAAACGTTGTTCGTACTGGTCTTCTTAAAGGGTCTACGTACTACTGTGATTTCCCATTGGATATAGGCTATATGGGTATGAAATAATGTCCTATGAAAATTCGTACCAAACAATAATACCTTCATGTCCATTTGTTGCGGCGACCTCTCAACTGGCTCAACATTAACTAGATGTACCGCAGAGCGGTACAAAATATGACCGCCGCCCAGTCCAGCACATTTTTTCCACAAAAAGAAATCACACTGAAAGGCCTATATGATTCTAACTGTCTCACTAAATTGCATTATCCACACTCAATTCTTGGTATCTGCTAGACAACAAGTACCAAAACATGATTAGTTCATAGATTTAACATGTAAAATTAATTTTATACAACCCCACCTCCATCTTGCCTGTTCATAATTCTGAGAAATTCTTGATTGTTTGTGTTACAGTATGTTTATGTTATGTGTGTGGGTGTGTGTGTGTGTGAGTGTGTGTGTGTGTGTGGGTGTGTGTGTGTGTGTGTGCGTGCTTGTGTGTGTGCCTGCGTATGTGCCTGTGCATGCAAGCGTACATGTCTACTGTGTGAGTATGTGTCATACGTATGATTACTGTGAATGTATGTGTGTGTGTGTGTGTATCTGTTTGTGCACATGTGTGCACATGAAATGGGTTAACATGACCCCTGGAGGCAAACATACGGAAAAAAAAGGTCATCCTAGGCCCTACAGTTCTCAAGATATTCACAGAGAACTGTGTCTGCCCTACCCTCCTTTCAGGGGGTCCAGTCCAGCGGGGGGGCTACAGATCAAAACGAAAAATGACGGTTCCATGCTATCCATGTGGGGGTACATGCCCACCAAGTTTTGTGTACCCCGGTCTTTCAGTGTCCCGGGAATCCTTGTTGGTGTACGTCACTAAATGAACAAATAAATTATTTTATTGTAAGGCCCCCCATGAACGAAAGTACACAAAACTTGGCATGCATTCGGAGGGTGTCATAATGATCCTACACTTTTTAATTTCGTGCAGTTTTGACCTTGTCAGCCAGAGATATTGTGATGAAAACACCTAATGTTTTGCTTTTTAATTTTTAACTAGGTGGCGCTATACATGAAATAAGTGGTAATGGGATGGGTTGACATGCCCCCTTAAGACCAACATACATAAAAAAGGTGGACCTCCTAGGCCCTACGGTTCTCGAGATATTCACAGAAAACTGTCTCCGGCCACCTACAGGCCAGTTGGTGTATAGTAACATAAATTAATTTATTGTGTGGCCCCCCATGAACGGAATTTCACAAAATTTGGCTTGCATACAGAGGGTCTCATAATGATCCTACACTTCCAATTTCGTGCAGTTTTGACTATGTTAGGTCACAGATACCTTCAATTACAACACCTCATTTTTACTTTTTTGTGTTTAACTAGGTGGCGCTATACATGAAATGAGTGGTTATGGAATGGGTTGACATGGCCCCTTGAGATCAACATACAAAAAAAAAAAGGTCCTACTAAACCCTACGGTTTTCGAGATATTCACAGAAAACTGTGTCTGCCCTACCCTCCTTTCGGGGGGTCCAGTCCAGCGGGGGGGCTACAGATCAAAACGAAAAACAGTGGTTCCATGCTATCCATGTGGGGTTACATGCCCACCAAGTTTCGTGTACCCCGGTCTTTCAGTGTCCCGGGACTCATTGACGGAAATTTGGGCATGTGAAAAAGAAAAGAAAAAAAACATTCTGACTAAACCTATTTGACCGCCGCTTCGCTGCGCGGCGGTCATAATAAATCATTGTATTTGCAGACAAAATACTGATTGACGCCGTGTTTGTACAAAAACAATGAGTTTACAAGACCCTGAACATCACCAGTATGCTCAAAATCTAGGGACTTTAAGTAGCCTAGGGCCTACAAAACTGGCCTACATAAAACTAGATGTACCGCAGAGCGGTACAAAATATGACCGCCGCCCAGTCCAGCACATTTTTTCCACAAAAAGAAATCACGCTGAAAGGCCTATATGATTCTAACTGTCTCACTAAATTGCATTATCCACACTCAATTCTCACTGGTATCTGCTAGACAACAAGTACCAAAACATGATTAGTTCATAGATTTCACTAGAGCCCGACCGATAAAGGATTTTGAAGGCTGATACCGATACAAATATTTGTTGATTTAAAAACCCGATATTCCGATATATCGGCCGATATCTATATTTTTTTTCAGAAACGCGAAACAAAACATTAACAGATTTCCCTAACATTAGTTATTTGTAGTTATTTATGAGTATTGACTAAAATAATATGATAATGCATTTTAAAAACAAACTTGTTTATTTTTAAATAATATTGTCACAGTGGAACATCGAAATATATTAAAGTTCTGATAAATAAAATGTATAAAATTAGAAACTTAAGATATTAAACTTAGTCTTTTGAACAAAAACACAATAACAACAACAACCAAATCAAAGTTACCAGTATTAAAAGACTTGGTAAGCTTCATAAATATAACTTTGAACTAAGACTTTATTACTATCATCATCATTAGTGGGTTTGATCCAGCAAGACCACTATTGTTCTTCTTAAGTTTTCTTATTATTATTAGTGGGTTTGATCCAGCAAGACCACAGCATGGCTTTGCCATACTATTGTTCTTCTTAAGTTTTCTTATTATTAGTGGGTTTGATCCAGCAAGACCACTATTGTTCTTCTTAAGTTTTCTTATTAGTGGGTTTGATCCAGCAAGACCACAGCATGGCGAAGTATATATATATATATATATATATTTTCCAAATCCATTCAGCCCAGTTCAATGCCTTGCCAGCAGCCAAACCATGTTCATATAGGTCATTAAAAAAATAAATAAATAAAAGTATTTTCCCAATCCATTCAGCCCAGTCCTATGCCGAGCTAGCTCCATTTAAACTTAGTTATGTGTACAGTTGTATAGATTATTACATTGAGAAACACACTTTCATATAGATATTATGCACATCAACGCATCATTACTATTCATGTTAAGTTACTCATCATTGCCCGGCAAGAAGTCCACAATCAATTCAATTGTCTTGCCACGATCTGTGGAGCTTACAGACAACGTTATATTGCTATAGGGCTTATTCGCAAACACCGCCGCGGCCATATTGTTGATATGACATTCCAGTTCTATAGGCTATTCTATGTGACAATCGCCTGTAGCAAGTAGATGATCTGAGCAGAGCACAGTAGCCTAACGGCTTCATCTCGTCAATATAAGTAAATAAACTTATGGACCCATATCTAATAGCATTAAGTAGGCTAAAGATCCGTAATTATTGTCAACTGTAAATTACCCCGATATTTATTTATAGCCTAACTGTCTTGTTCATACATCGGCACACGTCGCAGCTGAAGGGGACAAGCGTTCAAGTCGCCTGAGTCAAGGTCGGCGAACTTATATTTGTTCCACCAATGACATCGTCTAACATTGCCATGATCGCAGAGAATAAAGTTGCATCTCATTGGACTGCCATTGTATCCTGCGTTTGCCTGTTGCTCACAACCTGAAGCCAAGGACTTTGCTAAAGTAGTTTAAAGTGGGTTAGCCAGTGATCGTTTTTGTCTGATAACTTCTACAGGAGGATCTATGATGCAACTACATGGTCGAAAGGGCTAACATATTTCTCTAACATTTCCAAAATCCAAGTGAACAAAACACTATACAAATCAGAAGTATCTACTGATATCTTTCTCCGCTGAGTTTGTTCCTACTATTTGCCACTCGCCGTGCCACTAAGACAAGCTGAAAAGGGCGCATCATGAATAAATATAGCCTATAGGCTACTGTAAACGTTGGCTAACATTGCCTACCTAGCAATGCTATCTATGCAAATGCATGTCCAAAGGTAATCTACGGTAGGCGACTACATCAGGCTACTGATGTCTCCGCATTGCATAGGGGCAGCTGTCTGCGCTGTGCGCTGTCTAAAACGTATTTAACTTAAGCCCACAGAGGACAATATAATATAGTATAATATAGTATACAAATATAATAATGGCGATGTGAGGAGTTGGCTGTAAGTTTAGCCTAGGCTATTTATCCTATGTAGCCACAAGTCTCTCCTGCTCAGTCTCATTATCTTTTTCTGACCATGTCAACATTGAGCAACGAAAATAAGGGAGATTTTCCGGGTTACTCACCCAAAATACAGGGAAATGTCAACATTCGTCTTTCTGTTGCTATCCCTCTGCTGAGAGCAAGAATTCGTAGGCCTACTACAAAACTGCTGCACTAATTAAACGAGATGTGAAGCTAAGCTAGGTCTAATGAGATTGGCGTCAAAGCGTGCTCTCCCACACTGTTCTGATCACTCTAAGGTCGCCTTCAGGCAAGCAAAACGATGCTTTAAAAACATATTTTTGCTGGAAGGGCAGGGGGTACAGGACAACAGCGGCTACAGAGACGGCCAAGTCCGATGGGGCTAATGTTATGAAAGTAATAAAATATGGGATATTTTACGGGAAAATATTAAAACAGGAAGACAGCTGGAAAAAAGTTGACAGGTATGTTTCTGACAGTGGGTGACTCTAGGGCTATTTGCTGTTGTTAGAACGGCCTGCCCTGTAGCCTAGGCATATTGCACAACATAGGCCTACCATCACGTTAAATTTTGTACAAATAAATAAATAGCCTACAGCGATCATACCGGCGCTTGTCAATTGACAGCTGCATTAAATAGACCAACCTATGCATTTTCTATATCAACAAAATGGCCGCTGCGAACGTTATTACCTGATTATTACGTAGATCAAATAAGCCTAATAGGTTCTGTATGCTATTTAAAGCCGACCTAAGGATGAGTCCCTTTAAGACGGTGTGTTGCAATGCATTCTGGGTGCTGTGCTGTGATCCGACGGCTCGTCACCTGACCCACCAAACACAACGATGCTTGAACCAGAGCACTTGAACTAAACGTAGTAAAAATAAATAGCTACCAAGGCTCCAAATAGCAACACACTTACACCGTAGCATAATGAGGGTATCTACATGTAAACCGAAGCATTCAGAACTGTGTAAGTCTACAGGCAGTTTATTAAAAAGAACGTCAACGGGTCAACGTCAACGATAAGTAAGTTAGGCTAACGTAAACGTTAGCTATTTGCTGTTGTCATATGCTAGTGCTATATGCTTTAGGCCATTTATCACACTCATTTTAGGTACTACTTTTACGAGGTCTGTAGTTCTGTCAAAATGTATCTTATCATTGAACAGACTACAAGGTTATCTTCCTTAGACTTCGTAGATGTAGTTACTACAATTTGGAAGCGAATTTCGAAGTGTAAATATGGTTTTAGTGTGTAAACAGACCAACCGCGATTTTGCAATGAAGTTAATGGAGCCTTTTATGTAGGGCTTCTAGGCTACTTTCACGAAGTCTGTAGTTCTGTCAAAATGTATCTTATCTATGAACAGACTACATGATTATCTTCCTTAGACTTCGTAGATGTAGTTACTACAATTTGGAAGCGAATTTCGAAGTGTAAATATGGTTTTAGTGTGTAAACAGACCAACCGCGATTTTGCAATGAAGTTAATGGAGCCTTTTATGTAGTGCTTCTAGGCTACTTTCACGAAGTCTGTAGTTCTGTCAAAATTTATCTTATCTATGAACAGACTACATGATTATCTTCCTTAGACTTCGTAGATGTAGTTACTACAATTTGGAAGCGAATTTCGAAGTGTAAATATGGTTTTAGTGTGTAAACAGACCAACCGCGATTTTGCAATGAAGTGAATATGGAGCCTTTTATGTAGGACTACTAGGCTACTTTCACGAAGTCTGTAGTTCTGTCAAAATTTATCTTATCTATGAACAGACTACATGATTATCTTCCTTAGACTTCGTAGATGTAGTTACTACAATTTGGAAGCGAATTTCGAAGTGTAAATATGGTTTTAGTGTGTAAACAGACCAACCGCGATTTTGCAATGAAGTGAATATGGAGCCTTTTATGTAGGACTACTAGGCTACTTTCACGAAGTCTGTAGTTCTGTCAAAATTTATCTTATCTATGAACAGACTACATGATTATCTTCTTTAGACTTTGTAGATGTAGTTATTACAGTTTGGAAGCGAAATTCAAAGTGCAAATATGGTTTAAATGTGTAAACAAGACGCCTGATGTTTAATATATGTTAATGAATGGGCACAGTATTATTGTGTACAGTAATGGGCTATCAGTAGTATGTAAACAGTTCATGTGTTATGTGATTTACATAAACTAGTAAACAACAGAAATGTTAAAAGCTGGTATTGTGTTTCCTGAATTCTTACATTCAGGCATTCAAATGAAATGTAATTAAATAGCATATCAATCATGCAACAATGCAAAAACAATGAAACTAGTGTAGGCCTAATTATATTTTACATTAGTAAAGCAGTACTCTGATGTGCATGCTTTCACAAACTTTTGTGAACAATCTTAGCACTTTAAACATTGACTGTTTTGAAGTGCATGTAGGCAATATAGTATAAAAATAATAATAATAATTGTGATATCGTTACAATTTGATGGGGGGGTGGGAGGAGGGGTGGGTTCATGTAGGTGGGCCCTATGACCCCAAAGTATGCCTTGACTGGGCCTCAGGTCAAAGAAGTTTGAGAAAGGCTGATGTAGACGACAAAGCAGCAAGGAGGCGTCGTGTGATCATTTAAACAAGTTTTATGACAAGGTCGATGAGGGTGGGAAAAATCGTACATTTCTGTGCAAACTTTGCCCGCACTTCAGTCACATTCAGTCACATTGTCTTTTAAGAAAATGCAGTCCATTTTTCGGTTCCAGCCATAGACTGTATATATAGAACTGGACAGTGTGGTTGCATTCAGCAGTGTTCTATGGAATTGAAGCCGCCGAGGCGACGCCATCTTGGAAAATTTGCAACCAATTTGAAGTGCGGCTGCGCAGCAGAAGTTGAAGCATGCGCAGTGAAGAGGAGTCGCGGTCAGGCACGCCCACTCAGTTGCCACTCAGCGAGTTAAACACGCCCCTTGTCAAGTGAAACCCGCCCCCTTCTCCTTTCCACAACGCAGGTCGACTTGGCGCCGAAGGCTAGCTGGCTGGATGAATTTTTTGCGGCTGTGAGTTAGCTAAAGAGTACAATCAACAATCGGTTTGTTCTTGTCTGGTAAGTGTTGCGTATCAACTGAAAAGTTTTTTTTGTCTATTGTTGTTCTTAAATACGTCTAAGAGAGCTTATTATGTTGATTATAGACTGTGACAATTTAGTATGGTGAATACTAATGAGCTAACAACAGAAATACGGACAGCGAATTACATGCTAACGTTAGCAGCTACAAGGCTAAGTTAGTCGTTGAAGTGAAGATTAGCACACAGCTCCCGTAACAGTCGATGCATGATATACTTGGTTTTATTAGTTGTTGCTGTTTTCAAATATCTCAATCTTAATGTATGCCATCTCAACATGGAGTAACCATTGACTGTACATGGGGATTAATAACACTAGACAGTCAGTACAGTATATGATGTGATAAAGCAACGGTATGATGTGATAAAGCAACGCAAGTTAACGTTAACGTAATGTGAAGCATGGACCTCATCAACCCGTCATGTTAATGTAACTACTAGCCAGTTTGCCAGCGTTGCATTTTTTCTAACGTTAACGACAGACACCTCTGTTAGAGCTACTTCTGTGATGGTAGGTCGGTAGCATAGACTGTAAAAAATAGATCGGTAGGTCGATAGTTGTAGACCGCATAAGTGAATGATTGATAAATGAAATGCCTGCATTAAACACTACGCCAAGAACCAGTTTGTCATCTAACGTCCATGATCAGTCATACTGATAACGTTATTTTTCAAGCTGACGCAAGTTAATAACATTCCCACCGCATATTTAAATGTGTAGTTAACATTAGGTAGGCTGTGAAGTTTATTGCACACATATATTTAATTAATTGGTATTAGTGGTGTTGAGTGCCTGATTAGATGCTTTGTAATGTTGTAAAATTGTCTGACTAACTTTATTGTAACTTTCCTTTTTGCAGGTAAGATGGCTGAATGTACTGGAGGTGGCGGCAAGGTGGTCTCCATGGTCTACATTAGTCTGCAAGCAAGGGAATGCCTACGTGAAGTGGTTTGGGTGGGGTGGTCTGAGGTGGCATGTCCTCCTCCTTTCTCCAAGTCCCCTGACATCCATCTCCCTGACATCACCCACCGTCACTGGATCGATCAACCTGAAGCCCCTTATACATGGGACATGGCACAGCACCACTACGTTATGAAAACACATGACTTTCAATAACTTGCGTGGCACCAAGAAAGGTCTGCCGCTGCTCTGAACCTTCTGTTAATGTGACATCATTCATACTTGAGGCTGTACACATCCCTTTGTTTCTATTTTCTTTATTGATGTCACCCAAACTTCAACTTTCTGTATGCCCCTGAACTCACACAAATTTTAAATTGCAATGCGCCATTTAACCAGTGGTGTAGTCTAGTTAGTTAGTTGCAGTGGTGGGTATACTGTGAGCAACCCCAAATGTTATTGAATACGTGTCCTTGCCTATTTTAAATGGGTATACTGAGATGATGATGCTTTTTAAATGGGTTTACTGTGTAGTCCTGTGTATCACGTAGACTATACCATACCACGGTCATTTAACTGCCTTGGTATTTAAGTCAGAGGCCATTGCTTAGTATTTAACTGTAGCCTACACAAAGATGTAGACGTTACAAGAATATTAATATCAGAATAATTATTGGTTGATACTAAATCAATATTGAATGTTTTTTTTTAATTTCTTTTGTGTGATATATCATTCAGAATGTTGCAACATGACTGGTCTTCAATCAGCCAAAGAGGACACATCGTAACTCCTCTCCTAGTTACTCTCCATTGGCTCCCTACAGTAGCCAGAATTAAATTTAAATCTCTCACTTTGGCCTATAGGACACTGACTGGATCTGCTCCTTGTTATTTTAATTCAATGATCAAGATATACATCCCCAACCGCCCACTGTGGTCTTCTGATGAGCTTCTGTTGTGTCGACCAGTCTTAAACGCTAGGTCAAATTCAAGACTCTTTTCCTCAGTGGTTCCATGTTGGTGGAATGAGTTGCCCAGTGCTCTTCGTTCTTGTGATAGTTTTTGGTCTTTTAAGCACTTCTTATACATTATGGTTTGTATGCAGTAGTACTGTTTTATTTTCATTATAGGCTGTTGATTAATTTGACATTGTTTATTATTGATATTCTCCTTAATGTAGTCTTACCATGTTATTGTTATTATATTATTGATTGAATGGGCATTATTATTTATTATTGCTTTCCCCCCTCATTTTAATTGTTTATTTCATTAGGCTATTGATTGATCCCTGTTTTAAGTATTATATTGTTTTGTATTTGTTAAGGGTAACCATAACCATCATCATAATGTGGTATTTTCTTATGCACTTGAAACAAAGAATAAAAATCTTTCTTTAAACGTAGTACCACTTTAAACACATCACACACTGAACAGCAAAGTAGCTTCCTGATGTTTACAGAGTATCCTGATGTAGTAGGTCCATGTTCTCATATTTTTACAGCGGACATGAAGTCTGCAATATTACATTTTTGATTTATAATGGAGCACCCTCTCTGACTAGCAAGCCTGTGGTAGAGGCATACGATTACAGACATATTGAGAGAGCCTATCAATGAATTGTCACAGTTTTACATTTAGGCGTATTATTTTGAAATGATGTACGTCTACGAGAGGATTACACATCACTGGCAAGACCTGATCAAATCATACCAATGCAAAATGCTTCTCCAGCAGTGCAATCGCAGGTAACAACGATACCTTAACAGCATTTTCAGATACCGCTGTTCTGAGCATACTAAGCATTTGTAACTTTGAATCCCTCCTCACGTTAAGCTATGGTCCAATAATGTGTTCACTAAAACACAAGTAACGTTATTTGTCAGGCTGATTCATAAATGGGCATACCGAGGTTGTCGACCTAGCAGGCTAGGTGGCGTTTATTGCCATTCGCAAAACTAAGCAAGAGTTAACGTTAATGAAACTTAACATCGCCTTCTCCAGTGACTTAAGTGTATTCAAATGAAGTTGCAACGATGATGGCGGGAATCACTGGTTACGTTAAACCATTTGAAACAAGTAGGACTGTAAATGATGGTGACTGGCTAACGTCCCTTCAATATAGCAGAGCCCTTTTACTTTACCTATCAACTGGCTAATGCTAGCATGATGTAGCATGCTATGAGCTAATATACTTAGCATCTACGAAAGAACAGCACATATCTTTTTTCACAAAGAATCTGTCACAACTAACAACGATGTCTCTTACAAACAACTACACAATGTATGACTATCAATTTTGTATTTAGTCAGACTGTGATAAGATATAGCCTAATGATAATGACAGCAACACTTATTTAGGTTAGATTATGTGTCGAAATCAGGTGTCGTTAAAATAAGTGAGCGATGACGTGGTAGTGTCTGCAGCCTAGACGTTAAAACATAATGGACAAAGCGTCGTGTCTGCAGCCAGGCAGCTGTCAATCATAGGTGTAAACACGCCCTTTTTAGATTTGTTAATATAACATTAAAAAAAATAATTTCAGCGAGAAAAGAAAAATTGTGTGTATTGAAGCATCTTGAAAACTATTTTTTCGAATAAAAAGTTGTAGATACAAAAATAGTTTTAGGTGAGAAAAGTGACACGGAAAGTTGGCTACTTGGCCATTGAAATACATGGGGATGGGCGGAGTTACACATTGTACTGCAACCAGCCACCAGGGGGCTCTGGACTAGCGCTCGCATCACTCTTAACAGACGGCACACTGTCCAGTTCTATATATACAGTCTATGGTTCCAGCAGCCAACAACCTCAGAACTGACCCTTCAGGCCTCTCAGGAGGCCTGGCCTTCTAACCTAGTGACCACCATAGCAACCAGCATGATTGCCCTAGCAACCAGCATAGCAACCACTATATTTATGCGTTTTAGCTTATTGGATGTTGCGTTAATGCAGATAACTTTTGATCCGTGTGCCCGATTTTCATAAATGAGGTACCGTTGGAATCCTTGGATGAGGCCGAGTTCCGTGCCCCAGATCAAACCCACTCTTGCAGTTCCTCGGAACCGCAATTCTAGTTTGTATTATCATTAAACAAGATAAAGGTCACTCCTAAATGTTTGCGTGTGTAATAATTAGTCCCTATTGCCTTATAAGCTACCTTATAATTACAATGTCAGCTTGCTTATCCCTTTACCTGCACTTTTAAAATTATTTCCATCAAGCTACATCAAACCATTTTCAATCATCAGTTGCTGCCTGCCTTCTAAAACCTACTATTTAGTGATCTAAATCCATTATGTAACTTGTTAATGCTGCGGCTGAACGACAGTCTAAAACGCACACTTGGCGTCACTGGATTTCACACAGGTTTAAAAGAAAAGCTAACTTTTATGCACAAGCTACGTTTGATACTTTTTCTCTATGTCTAAATGTTCACTCCTCGCACGTCTAACTTACATTTTACAATGCAGGGACTGTAACTACAGATATACTAGTTATAAATACAGTAATCATTACTTTATTAGGCAGAATAAGTTCGTTGTGGTTTCCAAGCTCATTAATGTTTACGTTAGCGGTCTTCCACTGATATTCATGGCATTAGCTAGCTTTGTGGTTAGCTAGTCTATGATGAGCCATAATTTAGCAATGGATAACGTCATACTGCAAATTGTAAAACATACGCTTTCAAAATAACAGGCAGGGGAGAGATGATACGTCTCACTGCTATAACTGTCACGCTATTAAAGAAATACAGTCATATTCAGTCACATTGTCAAAAGTTAAAAGGACAGACAGTCAACTACACTGTAACAACGTAACTTAATTACTAGCTAATTCCGCTTCACTCGGCTTATTTAACAGCAGCAAAACTGGACATTGTTTTCACAATTGTTATACCAAATCACCATGAACACACTTAACTGATGATCTCACTCGCGGATAACTGGTTCTCTCTGCCCGACTCTGGCTGGATCAGCAGGTTGCAGGATGTGTGGCGCGTTATAAACGAGTGTTGCCAGCAGGGACGGTGTAGAGTGCCCTCTGGTGGACAAACTATACAACGCCAACACTCATGACATGGTTGAAGGGTGTTTCGTCCGTTTTTATTTTATTTTTAAAATAGTCATTTATCGGCCATTATAAATGCCGATACCGATAGTTTGGAAAATGCCTAATATCAGCCGATAATATCGGCTCGCCGATAAATCGGTCGGGCTCTAGATTTCACATGTAAAATTAATTTTATACAACCCCACCTCCATCTTGCCTGTTCATAATTCTGAGAAATTCTTGATTGTTTGTGTTATGTTTATGTTATGTGTGTGGGTGTGTGTGTGAGTGAGTGTGTGTGTGTGTGTGCGTGCTTGTGTGTGTGCCTGCGTATGTGTCTGTGCATGGAAGCGTACATGTCTACTGTGTGAGTATGTGTCATACGTATGATTACTGTGTGTGTGTATCTGTTTGTGCACATGTACGCACATGAAATGGGTTAACATGACCCCTGGAGGCAAATATACGGAAAAAAATGGTCATCCTAGGCCCTACAGTTCTCAAGATATTCACAGAGAACTGTGTCTGGCCTACCCTCCTTTCGGGGGATCCAGTCCAGCGGGGGGGCTACAGATCAAAACGAAAAATGACGGTTCCATGCTATCCATGTGGGGGTACATGCCCACCAAGTTTTGTGTACCCCGGTCTTTCAGTGTCCCGGGAATCCTTGTTGGTGTACGTCACTAAATGTACACATAAATTGTTTTATTGTAAGGCCCCCCATGAACGAAAGTACACAAAACTTGGCATGCAACTTTCAGTGAGGAGCTTGGTGTGAGAAAACACATGTGCAGGATGGAATAATCTTTGTGGAAGAGGAGGCAAAGCTATTCAGAGGTAAGGTGTAGTTGCAATTTATCGAAATTCGGTTTGTACATTGTAAATAGTCTACTGTTACAGTAATGGAGTCAGATTGTTGGCTTAAAGGCTAACATTAGCATTCGCTAGCAACTTAGCCTAGGTTAGCTATGAATTCAGATATTTTTAAATGGAGTTCAAACTCCTTCAATAATGCATGACTATCGTGATAAATGGTAAGGAAATGATTTGTGTGTGTGTTTTATCTACTATTTCCCATGTCAATGTTAAGTTTTTGTGGAAGCCAACTTTCACTAGCAATCATTATCCTAACTAGCTTAGCCCATAGATATATGAGCATATCCTAGCACTGTTAGCCATACATACTTGCTAACATCCCTGAAAGGCTGGTTTAATATCAACGGTAGTGCAGGTGAAAGAAGCCTGGTACATGTCATTTTGTTTAGGTGAAAATGAATTAGTTGAGTTGCCTATGTTCACCAGAACATCCTGGTTGTCATTGCTTATCTAGTTAGAAGCTAGAGGGAGCAACTCAGAACCATTCTATAATGTTATAAAGTTACTCAGAGCTTGATAATGGTCTAACGTAAATCTAACGTTAATCCTTCTCACAGATACCCACCAAGGCAGAACATGGCCACTTGGAAGTAAGCTTACCTTTCCTAAAGGATCTAATGGCTACGTAAGTTAAGTTGGTGGTTTTTTTGTAATGGTATTTTTCTTATTGATGTTAAATACATATAGAAAAGTATTGCATAATCAATTATGCAAATTATAATAATACAGACAACTTTTAGAATTTTTTTTTGTCCAATAGCAATTTATATATTGGTTAAGATTATATTTGTGCTATTTCATTGTTGTGTCAATTTGTTTAATTATATTATTCTATTGCATGGCATTTGTCTCTCAAACACATAGTGGAGCAGGCAGCTTTCGTTCATGAAGATACGGTGAAAAGGAGTAAGGAGAAGTTTGGGAGAGTCAGCCGGTCCATGGAACTTGTAATGACTCAACGCTGATCTATGCCAGGGGAGCAGATTGATATAGTTACATACATGTATTAGACAAGGTATTTTACACAATCTGTCTGAGGCTATTTATTTGTGTGGTTGAAAAAAATCTTATTCTGAGGTTTGTGTTTGCATTTTGCTTCCAACAGATGTAAAACCCCTGCTGTCATTGGTGAGGCTACCACTGCTATTGAAAATATGTGAACGTCCTGTAGATCAAGTAAGGTTCCAGTCTAAGTCAAAGTGGATATATGCAGAGGAACAGAAGTTGAAGAGGGGGAAAACAGCAGCCTCTACTGCTGTTGACCTTTACTTAGCACACTCTCCTGAAGAATATGTTGGATTTCTGCCAGTTTTTGAAATTGAACTTTGGTGCCTTTTGAGATTCTTGCCTTTTTAATGGCTCGCCTCATGATTGGAAGGATTGGAGTGTGTTTTCTGATTGATTGATTTATTGGTGAGGTAATGAACATTGTAACAATATATTGTACATTTTTACAGGCTTGCTAATATTTCTCAAAGGCTTGCACATTGTTTTCTGAGATACTATAAAATGTCGCTATATGACTCATTACATCACACATATCGTTCACTCAATTCTATGGTGTATGCACTGTGAATGAGATCTAAGATCATAGCTACTAAGTTATTGCAAGGACTTTGTTAATTTTGCAACGTGTAATGGTTATGGCAAGCAGATACTGTATTTTCATCACTGTCACATACACGAGTATTAACATGAACTTGAAAGCATACAAGGTTTGTTGGAGTTATTACTAACTGAAATATTGGTATTTTATAGATCATATAAAGGTGTTATTAGTGCTATCGTGCAAATTAATATATTTTTTTCCTTCTGCGTATAAACACAATGTGGCTATTCAGGCAAAATATTGTAAACCAAAGTGTTTTATTATTTACACTTACATTAAGAGTCATAACATGTTTTACGTGAATATGTATATTGATATGGATATAAGATATTTTGATGTTTTGATATGAATGTGTTTTTAATATGAACATGTTAACATTTATTGTACCTGTATTCATGTGAAGTATTGTGTGTAATATCCCCCCAGAATAAACATTTAAATGTACTTATTGGTTGTGCATATATTTTAGTTATACCACCTTAAATTTTCACTGGGGTTGTACCCTTGAAGTACAGAATAGTACCTTTTAAGGGTATGTGATAATGATATATACAGGTACATTTTAGTCATTGCAGGTACACAAGTGTACCTTGATGGGTACAGATGGCTAGGGTACACAAATGTACCTGCATTCATAGGTACAGTATTGTACTTCAAAAGGGTACTGCCCCAGCGACAAGCATTTGTACCGACTTAGGTACACACTAGTACTTCCATTTCTTAGAGCGTGGCTGTTGGAATCTTTGTCATCTGATTGGCTGTTGGAATCCTACGGTCTAATTACATTTCTATATTCCCTTTTATTTTGCTGAGGAGACTAAAGAAGGTCCACCTGTCTCCTCAGATCCTAGTGAACTTCTACCACTGCACCATCAAGAGCATCTTCACCAACTGTGTCACAGTATGGTAGCCTATGGCAACTGTGCCTTTCTAAATCTAAATTAATCACATATATAATTTTTGCTATGAAAGTATTTTAAATATTTAAATTCAAATGAATCATTAAATAATCAGCATTAGTGACATTAAAGTTCAAAGACTCTTTTATTATTATTTTCACTGTTCAAATAATTGCCATAATAATCTATGCTATGACCTAATATGCTGAGGAAATAAATTCAAAAGTGCTTCGGGAAGAAGTTTTTTTTTCACATACAAGGCATTTCAGGCCACAGATATAACCTAGGGGACACAATGAAAATAAATTAACACTCCCCTCCATGTCAACACTTATTTCTTTGCATTGATGTGCGACTATAGAGTTGATATGCTCCTGTGATATGCAAATTCCTTGCTGCAGACATTGCAGAGGACTTTATTTTCAACACTTTATTTTTTATCAACACCATCAGGCCGTTTTTTAAAAGTAAATGTTCCAATCAATGATCCAGGCAGCACGTTTTCTTCTCTCTCCTTCATTTTACAGTGTAATTTTTACTGACTAGAACGGCTCAGGGTCAAAGGTCATACGGAATCTATTAATCTGCACTAATTTTTTTAATCAGTTATTTTTTCTCAAATTAATTAATCGAAATTAATCAGTTATTTTGACAGCCCTAGTTACAGGTCTCTCCTCTCCAGCAGGTTCAGAGGAAGCTTCTTCCATGCAGCTGCCACCCTACTGAACATTAACTCTGCACCTGCAACCAACAAACTAACCGTTTTTTTGCACTTCTGGTTAGATGTAACTGCATTTTGTTTTGCACTTTGCACAATGACAATAAAGTTGAATCTAATCTAATCAAACCTAATCTAATCTGATTGGTTGCTATATCCCTGCAATCTGCTGTAGCCTACATTCTGATTGGATGTTAAGAGTCCTGCATTGTGATTAGTTCTCAGAATCACTGCAATATGATTTGTTGCCGAATCCAATAAATTGATTAAGGTAAACTACCAGGTCCCACAGGTTGAAAAACATTTCACAATTTCCTCAACTCCACACTTGAAATGGACATGGTATCATTGGGGTTTAATGCTTCTTTTTTATGCAAAACTCAGACCATGTCCCTGGGTAAAAGAAAATTCCAGCGAAAACGGTTAAGCTGAGTTGTGCATGTTTGGCGAAGTGTGATCCATGATCAGCATCCATGATGACCAAGTGGTTTTGGGATGGGGTGAACATTTCAACCACCAAAACACCATACAGAAAAGCTATAGAAATGTATCAGTTTTGGGTGTTTCTCAGACACTGGGACCTAGTGTCCTTCTCAAAGTCAACACAAAGTTTTTTATAACACTAAAACAAGGGGCTACATTAAGATTTTAGAAGAAAAAGATCGGGCAGTCTGCCGAGAGCGCCTGTTTTAATCTCTTATTCATCCCTGATTTGGGAAGAATAAGAGATTAAAATGTTGATTTGAAAATAGCATATTTCTTCAATGGGAAGATCTATCTTCTGTCCTTTTTCTGTTTTGTTATGCTTTTGTTGAGTCTCTATTTCAACACCAACCCTTTTATCACCTCCACAACATAAAATTCTAACTGTCATACACTTTATAGCTTGGGCAATGTACAGTAGTGTGATTTATTTAATAGTAATATTGGTTTAATTATTTATGCTACTATTTTGTTGGGCTAGTTGTAGTATAAGCATGCTGTCTGAAAACCTAATGTAACAAGTTCTTCACACATTAACTGAACACATCATTAAAGACATTATAGACATTCATTAAAGACATTTCTCTTTAATTTCCCTTCCAAATTACTTTTTATTGTCTGAAGACATCGATTGCAATAATCTAACATTCTAAGCAACAGCAAAGCAACTTCACTTGCATTTGTAGGGTAGGCTACTACAAATGCAAGCTAACCAAAGTGCAGTCGGTTCTCCCGCCATGGTTTTGGAAATCACACACCTGCTGTATCTGAAGGCCCACGCATAATACGGCCTACGACTATTACTCTACACGCCCCCTGTTGCACGTCACATTTTAATTTGCTAGCTGATCCTGCCTCCTGGCTCCCTAAAATGCCGCATCATGTGAACAGATCAGCAGGCCAGCACATTTTCACCTTGTTTTCAGATACACGTTGCGGCAAAAAGACGTCTCCTCTTCCCGCAAATTTAGCGTGATCTCTGTGTGAAAAGGCCTACTAGGCCTTCATGCAACACATAGGCCTACATGTAGGCCCTACATGTCACAACATTCCGAGTTGCAGCGCTGCCATTGACTGTTTATCCAGGATGAGCCAACAGCATGCAAGGTTTTATCGTCATCGTCCTGACGCGTGCGTTATGATCTCCCCTACTGCAGAAACAGAAACATCACATTAGAAGAAACATTTTAATAAGTTTGAAGCAAATTTCACATACATTTAGGCATGTGTTTGAGCTCATACAAACACAGCATAATGTAAGGCTGCTTGGTTGGACTGATCATTCGTTTCATTTAGCCATACGCCCTTTTTTTACTAAATATTATTCAGACATTGATGTAGTTCTGTACCATTTCTTGTGTACCGGCCGCAGGCCGTCTGGGCCAGCGGAGCCAGGCAAACAATCAATATGACAGCTATAGATCTCTGTAGAAAAACAACACTGTACATCAGCTAGCCTGTAAATACTCTTGATACATTTACATCCTTAAATGTATTCATTGAGCACACCCTTTTATCCAAAATGACTTACTAAAATAACATTCAAGCTAATGCAGAGGAGACCTTATAGTATAGGTAGCAATTAATACTAAATCAATCAACACTATTACCAGAGTGAGAGTGAAGAAGTGGTAGAAGGAGGAGGAGGGAAGAAAGGGAAGTGCATGTTAGGTGTGTCAGGTTGTTTGAAGTGTAAGAAAATTAGGTACTCTCAGAAGAGTTTGGTCTTCAAGAGCTTCTTGAGGATAGATGGGGCTGCCTGGGTACGGCCTGATTTTTCTTATATTAAATAGTGCGAAGCAGTACAACCGTGCAACAGAGGCAACCTAGCAGAAAGGTGAGCTTGTCATCAATCATGACACCTAGGAGCGAGAAAGAAAGAGTCTATTTTGATGGTGATGTTGTGATGCATGGTCAAGATCTGCAGTGAGACTGTGGTGTCATCAGGTGAGAAAGACAGGTTGGGTATCTGCTCAACAGAGATATAATAACAAGCTGTAATAGAATGAAATAGCAAGTTTGGAGCCTGCTCTTTAGTGAGTAGAGAGTCAGGATGCACACACAAAAGCATAATAGCTTAATTTGCTAGAAATGCATGCAGAAAAACTTTAATTGTTTCATCACATAGAAAATACAGATATTGTGTGAAGGAAGTATTAGCCAAGAAAGCAACAGAATAATACAAAAAATGCTGATATATGACCTTAAGTAATTGAACATTTAAATTAGGCAATTTGAAATAAAATAAAAAATAATATACCAGGTTTGTAAGCTTGCATTTTTCATCAGATAACTGCACAATGGAGTTTTAAAGCAATACCATGCTAGTAAGGATGTGGAGCTTTCACTCCCTTATTGGCACCAAAAGAATGGTGTTTGAGAAAAAACTCAATGTGTATCCTTTGACTTACCACCCATCACATTAACTTGTTTTGTCTGTAAATAGCATGCTGTTACTTAAAATGAAATCATAAAGACAATTTCGAATAATGCCTGCCTGTAGAGCACTCATCTAAGCCGACACATTCTGACATTCTTTTACATTGTTTAATTATTTATTTTTCATTATGAGGGGGTCTGTCAAGCTTAATTCAACCACCTTGTCACACAAATTAGACATAGTGGAAAAGGCACCCGTTTTAGAAGGACTCTTTTGATAATAGAATTTGTCTATTTTTGTGGTTTACTCTTTAGTGTTCATATGTCCAGCATCAGTCATTAATGGGAGTGTTTCCTGTGTGTAAGGACATATTTTGTAGGCTATTTTTATGGTAATTTACAGCAATACAGTAATAGGCTTGTGTGCAAAAAACGAGCAGACCTACAAAATGTTGGTAAGCTTGAATACAAGTGGAGACAAATAAAACAGCTAGTTCCAACAGCTAAGCAGGCATATAACGCTACACTAGTCCGTGAACCCCCATGTTCATGCCACCAGAGTGTAGCGCTGTAGCTGCCTGGCTACTTTAGCTGTTGGAACTAATAACTTGAGCTAGATAAAACCAATTTTTTCCGTTTTTTTCGTAGATTACCGACAGTACCCGGTGACCTTAAGAAACAGAGATCTAGGGGGAGTCACGTGGGACCGCTGAGAGAGATGGCTGCCTAGAACTTTCCTCCTGACTAAAATCCTCCTATTTTCATGTACACTCGATAATAAAAGCCTATATTTTAAGTTACACAGAAGTGTAAAGTGTAGTATAACAAGTGTGTGCGAGTGCGAGTGTCTATTTCGCGTCTTTTCCGTCCCCTCATGGCAAATACGTCGAAGAGTAGAACAGCTAAGCAAGGAATAAACTATGCTAGCATGGCTAGTGGCACTACATCTAAGATAGGATCCAATTCAGCCGGTGTTCCCAGCCTGGCAACGGATGCTATAGCCGGACTTCAGGCTACTTTGGAGAAAACAATGCATGAGATGGCTCAGGTTAGTGGTATACTTAAAGAGCTACAAGAGGATGTTTCCCAAGTTAAGAGAGTACAAGCTAAAACCAGCATGGTGGAATTATGGACTTGGAAACTGAAAATACTAGGCTGGCCAATGAGTTACAGAAAAGAGCAAAGCATTGTGAGGAGATGGAGAGAGCCATGCAAAATGCAGAAAATAAGGATAGACAACTGAATTTGCGGCTGGTTGGATTAAAGGAAAATGAGGGTGAACATTTGAGGGAGCTAACTCGTCAGCTTATTGAGGACGTTCTGGGAGTGAAGCTAGACAATGAGCTACACCGGGTATATCGACCAGGGCCATCTCGGACGGATGAGGAGTCCCCTCCGCGACCGGTCGTCATGAGATTTCACTCTCTGCTGGAGAGGGATCGAGTGATGGCTGCCGTTAAAGGGAAATACAAGAGCAAGACTACGCTGAAATGGGAAGAAGCCAAGATCTCAATCTTTCCGGATGCGACAAAAGCCGTGACTGAGAAGAGGAGGAAATTCACTGACGTTCGGAAGAAACTTCACGCGATGGACATTCGATTTACACTCGCCTACACAGCAAAACTTTTCTTTACTTGGAAGGGGAAGAAAATTACTTTTGAAGATCACAGGAAAGCACTACAATTCCTTAACAGGGAGACAGAAGGCCCTGAGTGACTGTGGGTAGGCATGTTTTTTTTTTAATGCACGTACGTTTAGTCTGTGGATGACGGGTCTTTCAATAGTCTAGGGCTATATGTCTGCATCAGTGCTAGTTGGTCAGTGCATTCACCTGTTTTTTTTTTTTTTTCCTCTTCTGATTTTCTTTTATTTTCAGATCTAATGCAAGCCATAGCAAGAAAAAAATATTTTTCATAGTTGTGTTGCTATTATCATTTGTAATTACCTAGCCATATAGCAAGAATGTGACCAAATTACATATATTTTTTATTTTTGAAGTGACTAGATTTGCTTTAGCCTACATGTGTGGGCCATTTGTTGATATATTCTGATATAGGGCTTAAATATTTGGGTTAGGAGGGTTGAAAGGTAGCTATTGGATAAGCGCCTCATGGACCAGATCAAGGGAGGGGTTTCCCCCATGGAGCTAGATGGGAAGATTTCATGGGGGAATGTGGGCGAAGCAGGGTTCCCGCGGATCCTTAAAAAGTCTTAAAAAGTCTTAAATACAACTTTCGGTTTTTAAGGCCTAAAAAAGTCTTAAATTGTATGGGATGTCTTGAATTTTTGAAAGGGAGGTATTAAATTTGCGTATGGGACCGCCAGCAAGTGCAAGAGCGAGTGAAATGTCTCTATCCGGTTTTTCGTGTATTTAAAACGCAATTGTATAAGTGACTATAAGGCAACGGGAGGAAGTGTAGTGGTTACAGAGTGAAGATGTTTTCACTGGTGTGGTTAAAGGTGTGAAAACGGTAATAATATGTACAAATATGCCTGACGTTTTCGTGGTGTAGCCGTGGCCTGAGAGATATGCAGGTAGCCTACGTGAGGTAGAATGAGCGGGAGAAAGAGTTGGTAAGCCAGTTAGCGATAGGGCCATACGTTGGAATTTAGGCAGGACATAGCCTATGGATTTTAAAAGCCCTGTCCGGCGCAGCCATAAGCCGGACGCATATTTGTCCTTTTTGGAGTTGCGCTGGGCATCATGGTTTCACAAACTATGGACGTGAAGACTGCTGGTCAAATTATGCGCAGTGATTCTGTCACTCGTCTGATAATTTGCTGCGAAGGAAGGAACCACGGACTGACAGAAAAAGAAAACAAACGTTTTCGCAATCAGGAGGAAATATGTTAAGTTGATCTGTTTGCATCTTTCCAGCGTGTGTTGCTGGCCTAGCCTAGGGAAGAAAATATCTGTCTAAGTTATAATACCTGTAATATCTGTCAACAGCTTGTTTGCCAGCCTTTCCCAGTAGGCCTACTTCGCAAAAGTTGTGAAATATAGCTGCATTTTTTTTTACTGTCGGCGACTGGCTACATAAAAAAAAAAAAAAAAAAACGTGCGTTCATAATACGTGCGTGCTTCAGATGAAACCAGCAGGATCTGAGGAGGACCTGTCTCTTAATTAATTTAAAACAAGTCAATGGTTTTACAATGTTTCAGTCAAGCTTTGGTTGGTTTAGATATAGGTATGCATAGGTATGCAAAATGTAAAGTCGTGGATTAACTTTAATTTGCTGTGCTGCATATGGGACAATAGATGCACATAGTACATGATATAAAGTAGGCCTATTAAAATATTTAAATAGCTTAGTCTAACTTTGAAAAAAATATTGAAGGGAATCCAGTCCAGTGCACATGTCTTTGGCAAGTAGCCTAGGCTACTACAGACACAGGTGAAGAACAGTCAGCCTCAGCCAGTAAGCACAACCAGATATGTACAGCCAGCTTCAAAAGCAAGCAGCCCAGACCCTAAAATTGGGCATTTATAGCTTTGAAGGTAATTCACACACAATTATTTTTCTTTCGCCAAAATATATGTGGTAACTTCTGTAGACATCCAAAATGGGGTGGGGGTTAAAATTAGTAGGAAAAAAAAAAAACTATTGCATAAAACAGTTTTAAGTTGTTGTATGTATCTTTTTGCCGTGGTATAGTCTTAATTTTTCCATTTAGATGTCTTGAAAAGGTCTTAAAAGTCTTTAAATTTGCACTTGGAAAATGTGCAGATACCCTGGCGAAGATAGGGTGGTGTTATTTACCCTACGTTCAAGGGTATGTTCATGTTGGAGTGTGTTGTTGTTTGACTGTGGCAGTTTATGGGCTTTTGTTTTGGAAGATGATGTCTCCCCCCCACCCGTTTTTTTTCTTTTCCCTTTTCTTATCCTTTTTCCCTCCTTGCCCCTACTGGTGGGTGGTTGCAGTATGCCATGAAGGAGCATGATGTCTATAACTACACAGGGTAATTGTAACAGTCATATTAGAGTAATTTCCTGGAATGTAAATGGGACACAGAATCCTACTAAATTGAAAAAATGTATGGGCAGAATCAAAAGTAATAGGTGGAGACTCAATGTATCTCTCTTACAAAACACAGTATTTAAACAGTCACTCTCAGAAGATCTTACAAACTTCTTTCAGATTAATATTGGTTCTGTCTCTAAACTGGGCACAGTATGGGAGGCTTCAAAGGCCTTTATCAGAGGCAAAATCATTGCGGAAGCTTCAAAAAGGAAGAAACAGGATAGGGTGACAATCAGTCAGCTGGAGGATAAGATAAAACAAAAAGAGATAGAACTGCCAAGAAGCTATAGTGAAGATTTGTTGAAACAGGTGTGTGAGCTGAAGTATAGCTTAAATTATATATACAGCAAGAAGGCTGAGTATGCCATGTTCAGGCTTAAGGCCAGCTTCTATGAAAGCGGAGAGAAGGCTGGCAAACTGTTGGCTAGACAACTGAAAAAACGGGAGACTGCAAGTGCTATTCCAGGTATTAAAGGAAGTACTGGAAAGATAGTAACTTCAGCTAAGGAAATTAATCAGGTGTTTGTGGATTTTTACAAAAATCTTTACACATCAGATACAGTCTTTTGCTCTGAAAAGTTGGAAAAATGGTTTTCCAGGATTCAGTTCCCTAGTCTGTCACCAGAACAAGTGCAACATTTGGAAGTTCCCATTGGAGAGGAGGAGGTTAGAAAAGCCATTCAGTCAATGCAGTCAGGTAAAGCTCCAGGATTAGATGGTTTTCCTGTTGAGTATTACAAGCTGTTTATCGATATCCTAGCGCCTGTCTTAACAAAGGTGTACTCAGAGTCATTATCAGCTGGTCAGCTGCCTAACACTCTTAATGAATCAGTAATTTCGGTCATTCTTAAGAAGGGAAAATATTCTCTAGATCCGGCTAGCTACCGGCCCATTAGGCATTAGTCTGGCTAATGTAGACTATAAAATTCTCACTAAAGTTCTGGCTATGCGGCTCGAAAAGATTATTCCTCATATTATAGACCCAGACCAGGTGGGTTTTGTAAGGGGAAGGTCTTCCTCTGACAATCTGAGACGCCTACTCCACCTTATGTGGCAAAACAGAGAGGCTGTTGAACCTGTTGCTGCCTTCTCTTTAGATGCAGAGAAGGCGTTTGATAGGGTGGAGTGGCGGTTTTTGATTTATGTTTTGGAGACCTTTGGGTGTGGATCGGGATTCATCAAGTGGATTCAGTTGATATATGCAGAGCCAAAGGCATCAGTGTTGACCAATGGAGTAGTTTCATCTTTTTTCAATATATCAAGAGGTGCAAAACAAGGAGACCCTCTCTCTCCATTATTGTTTATTTTATTTCTTGAGCCACTTGCAATGGCAATCAGGTCAGACGCAGGCATAAGGGGGGTAAGAGCGGGAGGAAGGGAGCATAAACTGTTCCTTTATGCAGACGACATCCTTTGGCTGTCTGTAGATCCAGTCTCCTCAGCTCCTAGGCTCTTGGAGATTATGGAAACCTTCTCTGAAATATCAGGCTACAAGATTAATTGGCATAAGTCTGAAGTAATGCCAGTGTCTAGAACCTGTCTACCAACAATAAATAATGCACTTCAATTTAAGTGGATAGATTCAGGTATGCAGTATCTTGGGATCCGTCTTACTCCAGCTATCAACATTCTCAACAATAGGGGTACGGTTGGGGTACATTTTTGTTCTTTTAGGACCTAAAATTTAGGTACAACTTTTGACCCTGTACCTTAAAGGAACACGCCACCCAAAATCAGTAGTAATATATGTTCTTACCTTAACTTTCACGAGTTGAGTCATACCTCTCCCGCGCCGGTAGGTGCACTCAAACGCTCTGTCACACGGCGCGAATGTGTTAGCATGTTGCTATGCTAGCGGGCTCTGCCGTGGCCGTACAGAGAGGAACATAGCAGTAATCAAACACCTCCATTTTTTCCCTACTTAAATACAGTTGCACGAGTAGTTGATAAAAATGTGTACGTCACACAACATGAAACGTATAAACAGCGAATAAACAGGAGAACTACAATGTGTGGCGCAATAGCACTTGGGAGTACTTCGACCTAGCGTGGTAATATTATTAACACCTAATTGTAGATCCTATCCACCACAGAGTTTAGAATCCATGCTGGATCGTATGGAGCTAAATTTGTCTCAATAATATTTGTATATGCGCAGAGGGGGATCCACAAATATTTCTTGATTTGCATGTGTGTTTTGATCTACAAATAAAAAATCATATTTGTAACTCGTATATTGATTTTTACAAATATAGATGTGCATTTGTAAATAAAATGCCATTTGTAAAACCGAAAATTTCATTTGTGAAATGTGATTCTGCATTTGTGGATCACCAGCACACACAGTTTTCGTTTTTGGATCACGTATTTTTGAGACAAACTTCGCGGCAGAGCAGCCACCCAGATCCACAAGTAGCCTGCTGACACTTTCTAATCCAGTAGATGGCAGTGTTGTTCTATGGGACTCATAACTCACAGAGCTAGCGAAATTATTTCTTAAATCTAACAAGTTATGCCTTTTACAACAAGCTTTTTGATAGAAAAGTGGTGTTTAATTTCCATAATCTTTGTTTAGTAAACGCATAAAACTGTCAGTTTGCAAGCGAAATCAAGAATTACGATCTTTGAGTTTGTTTAGTTACCTAGCAACCTTTCACACTGTCAGTTCTTGCAGTTCATTCGCCTTGAACGTTCCACCGAGCCTGAGGGGTACACTTACCATTTCCGGAATTTCTCACACTGCTATGTTTCCCGATGCACTTCAACACACAGGAAAAAATCAAACAGAGGACAAACGTTTCCCCAAAGATCAGGGACTACGTCGACAATGGATAATAAACATCAGAAGGGATCCTGGTCGTAATTTTAAGGTAAGTTTTATTATATGTCTGGTGCTGTAAGGCTGAGCCGTCTCCATAACTAGCTTGTATCGCTAGCAGCTAACTAGAACTAGCAAGTTTTAATAGATAGATATAGATAGAAATATACAGCCTAGTCCAAAATTAGTAGTAGCCTATGTTATTAAAATCTACCACCACAGATGCACTAGTATAAGCATATGCTGAGTGACCTTGTTAGCTTCTAGGCACAAGCTAACCTAGGGAACACGTCACATCAGTTTTCCTAGCTAGGAGGAGGATGTACAGGAGTCACATTGAGTCTGATCAATACAATTATACATGTATAAATGCTTATATGATAACATTTTATTTGCTGATGCAGATAAACACATACACAAGTGTGCTCTGAGCATTTCCTCCCAGACTGCCTTGTGAAAAGCAAGACTGGCATGACCAAGTTGAAACAGGGAGCCGTGCCAACTGTGTTTGCATGGAGTTCTGTCAGACCAGAGAGGAGTATTGTTTAGATGAATTAAGTTACTAGTTTGTAATGCATTTATTAACTGTGTAGTGACAGTATTTCTCTGTTGATGATTTCCAGTAATGTTTCCACGGATCTCGATGATCGACATGGTGTAATTGGTTACATGAATTGAACATGAATATCCTTGTAAAAGACCTAATGGGACACATCAATATGTTTCTCTTATACTTCCAGTGAAGACACCCCCTCGGCACCCAGACCATGAATATGCTGCACTGCCTCCCTCACTTCTAGATCAACTTGAGGAAGCCCGAAAGATCATCAGTGATCAAGAACTTTTCATTTTAGAGCTTCAACAAAAACAGTTTTTGATTTCAAATTTTCAAGGTGACGATAAACAGATTTCATTTTATGATACATTTAAAGCTGTGTTTATGGCCCAGAAACCTACTGCAGAAAATATGGTGGGATCATTATGAATCTATACAAAACCTTTACCATCATTATTGTTCATCTTCATGAATCTATACAAATACTTTATCATCATTATTGTTCATCTTTATGAATCTATACACATACTTTACCATAATTATTGTTCATCTTACGAATCTACAAAACCTTAACCACCATTATTGTTCATCTTTATGAATCTATACAAAACCTTAACCAATATTATTGTTCATCTTTATGAAGCTATACAAAACCTTAACCACCATTATTGTTCATCTTTATTAATCTATACAAAACCTTAACCACCATTATTGTTCATCTTTATGAATACAAAACCTTAATCAATATTATTGTTCATCTTTACAAATCTATACAATATGCGAACTTGTATTGTTACCATAGCACCTTATCATGGTCAATGCATCACAGGATCAGTCCCTGTCAGACCTTATAATCACTTCTCATGCTCTTTACTTTTACATACCTGTGAGTGATGTGATTTTGTACGTGTATGTGTGTGTATGTATAATCTACTGGATGTCTATCTATCTAAAGAATAAAGTACAATTGTATTACACATGGATGATGTCCTTCATAACTATAATTTAATATACCGGAACCAGAACAGGCCGGAACATCAGAAAACATAAAAAAAAAAAAAAAAACATTGATAGGCACACTGGTCTAGGTTTGTAAAGGTAACTTTGTACTTAGAAGTTGGTATGGGGAATAATGTAAAAAGGCCTGCCTGTATACTGTAAGCATGGAAAAGGAACCAGATCAGAAAACAGGCTGTTCAAAAAACATTGATAGGCACAATGGTCTAGGTTTGTAAAGGTAACTTTGTACATAGAAGTAGTTGCACTGCGTCTTCCTTATCAATGGCTGCTCAAGTGACGGCTCCACCTGAAAAGATAGTCAAACTTTAGACACTTGACACTTCAGAGTTGATATTAACAAATATATGGCATATACATATGTGTGTGTGCGTGTGTATATATACACACGCACATACACTGAGTGTGCAGTGAATTAGGTACATCTGGCATTGAAATGATCTGCCATGAAAATATTACAGCTACATGCTGGTAGTGGTAGGTTGTTTACAGCTGTGATACTTGCGAACACAACTTGAAAGATACAGGTAATATCTTGGACACTCATTGTACAAAAAAGTCAGGGTTGTGGAAAAGCTCATATTAAGATTGAACAGTATGGATCCAATGTCAATTTTAAACAGACAAGTGATTTGTAAACTAATTACATTTTGAAGAACCTTCCTCAACCCTGGCTACACTGCTCCGAGAACTGAGCAACTCTTATCTTAACATGAATGTTAATACTTACCTTACCTTATCACTTACCTGATAGTTATACTGTCATTATACTATCATTGACAACAAGCAATAGCAACATGTTCATGCATTGTTACTTTACTGTACACATTTAATTAACTGTATTTTATACCATTTGTACCACTTTGTATTATACCATTTTGCAATAAAAATCCCCCCCAAATAATAGTTTGACCAAAAAAAAATAGCAACATGCACCTAGCCCTGTCTGGCTTTGCTAATAGGGTGTGGGCGTCATGACGTAATTACTTTGCGTGGCCGCCATGTTGATCGCCTCCTTTACCGCTACTCAGACTACTGCCTATGACTACCGCGTACTGTACTCCCTCTCAGCCGTGTTTTAATTTGATTAATTTCACCTTAACTTTATTTCAACCATGGTAAACCGTTGCTGTATTGTGGGCTGTAACAGCGCAACACATGATCGCCATGGGAAAAAGATAGAAAATGGGTTAACTTTCCACCGCTTTCCTGCCTGGAGGCGCAACCACGGAGACCAAGTGTCAGAGATAACGAAGAGTCGTCGGCTCGCTTGGATCGCGGCTGTAAGACGACCGAACATAACTTTCCACAGTATCCCGATGTCAATGAGAGTGTGTTCCCTGCATTTTCATTCTGGTAAGTTAAAGATGCACGGTTTTATTTTATAGCCTACATTTCTTTCCTTCAACCGCGACACCACATGCATGAATGCGCGCCCAGAGACGGTTGATATAGCATTTCATCCTCGTTGGTTGATATAGCATTTGATATAGCATTTCATCCTCTTCGGTAGAACACACTGCCAGTTCCTACAAGGGCAGGGACATCCCTCTCCATTTTCAAAAAAACTCCTGAAGACCCAGCTCTATATTAAGGATCTTTGATAACATTATGGTTATATATGTGTTCAACACTTCTGCTATGGATAATAATTTTAAATTGTGTTACCAGGAAAACCAGCAAATGAAATGTACAACTCGCATCCGGATTGGGCACCATCACTACACTTGGGCCACACTGAGACGAAGGCCACAAAGACTGCACGCTATGAGAGACAGGAAAACAGAAAACGGCAAAGGACTGACAGTTAGGGGTGGGCGATATGGACAAAAAATTATATCTCGATATTTTTTGTGATTTTGACGATAATGATAATTAGTCGATATCCTTTAAAAAAAATTGTAGAAGTCTGAATTACTTTACAGCTCATTATTTATGAATAGCATCAATACAATAATAACCAATAACCTATCCTGTGACTTTTTAACCAAATCAACCAATGCATTGTCACTCTATGACACATTTCCAATTTTGCCCACTTGTGTGTGTGTGGCAATGACATGGTCTAGCCAGCTACATTAAAGATGACTAGACCTAACAGTTTCCCAACAGTCTGAAGCTGAAGTTCCTTTCAAAAACCTTTACTTAGGATTCACTGTAAAACTAAGCAGACCAACAGAGTACATCTAGTTATTTCCTTCGATGTTATGTTTAAAGCTGATGATACATGGGGCAACTTTTTGAGCAATGTTGCTGGGCAATGTTCCTCATTATTGTGGTTCTGGCATTTTGTCATTGATATTGGGCAACAGTTTCTTTTCTGGAGAACTTTAATCATCAGTAGGCAAGTTGTCATGATTATCCAATCAGAATAAATGGAACTGGTTATGTGGTTGCCCAGCAACATTGCTCAAGAAGTTGCCCCATGTATCATCACCTTAAGAGAAATCATGTAGGCTAGCATTCCAAGTTACAGAATAGAAACTAATGCGTTAGCTTATGGCTAATGTATATGAGAAATCCCATAGAGATGCTAACGGTTAGCATAATCGATACACGTAGATATTTAGAGCAAACTTCAGTCCATTTACAAAAGCGTTACATGAGAAGAGTTCTTTGTTTACAACTGACTATTAAAATACTCAAAGGCAAATGTTTTCTCTCCATATAATACCATGTAGGAAAAAATGTTACTCTCATTAATGCTACGTGAACAGAAGTAGCTGCACAAAATCCCAAGTAGGCTACGTCTGGATCTCGCTACACAAAATAAACATTAAGCCTGCGTGTGACAACGTGGACCCACTATCATGTGACACTTGCTCTGCTGCAACGGGGCTTGCATACACCTCCTGGATTTAGTGAATGTATGGGGTTTCAATGCGTGATTTTGAGTGTTTTTTCCCCATAAGTAATTTAAATACTTGATAATGTAAATTTGCACATCGTTAAAACAACAATCACGATATTATCGCAGACGATATATATCGCCCACCCCTACTGACAGTACACCTGCGATGGATGAGACAGTTATTGATGACCTTGTTCCACCAGGTAAGCCTTACAGAGCCAGCAGATACAACACCTTAGATTGCTTTTGTTGCTGTTTCAGCTGCATGATGCCCATTTAGTCTGGTTTCTCCTTTATCATTATTGGTTAACTTTAAAATTGGTTTCAACAACTTCATTCTGCTGTTTCTGCAGTACTGTATTAAAACAAAGAATGTTGATCAATATTGAATTGACAATTTATTTGTACTGACAATATACTCTAAGCTAACATCTAACAAGTAAGTGGTTTTCAGCCATAAGTGTCTGTTGCATCCATACCCAAAAGCAAGAGGTGTCAGACAATCAGATGTTTTTCAGTGTTTATTTGCAAGTAGTGCAACTTGAGAACACAGTGCAGTGCAGTTGGAATGCTTGAAGGTAAAAGGTTACAAATAAAAAATGGACGCATAGAAAATGTAGTGCAATTTCTTATAACAATAACAAATACTATGTTTTTATAAAAAAAATTCAATACTATTAATAAATAGGTATCTATAAAACAACAATGGACACATAGAAAATGGAGGTAGTGCAAATTAAATAAACAATAACAGATACAAATAAAAAATGGAGGTAGTGCAAATTATAAATATAGTAAACAATAACATACAAATAAAAATGGAGGTAGTGCAAATTATAAATATAGTAAACAATAACAGATACACATAAAAATGGTAGTGCAATTTCTTATATAATAATAATAATAATAATAATAATGAATATACATTTCTTAAAATTTATAAATAAAGGTATCTATACAATATATAATAATATACAATAATATAATATATAATATTATAATAATATAATATAACAATATGTAATAATATAATATAATATACAATCTAATATAATAATATAATATAACAATATTTAATAATATAGAATATATAATATACAATATATGTCTTTGGACAGCTACTACAGACATGCATCACAAAACCAGGAGTCACCTGCTGCAGTGGTTGCATCAAGTCCAACACAGGAAAGGTGGAACCACTGCGTCGCACAGTTCTCGTTGTCACACGCAACCATGTCATCCAGTTCCTCAGGCCCTTGGCACACGCACCACGTATTCTCTTTATGTTCTGTGGTCCTCTTCCTCGCTCTCTTTTGCCCTCTTACTTGTGGGACTGTTACAGTGTTAGGAGATTTGACAGCCATAACTCTTGAGGTCTGCGGTGTGGAGGCATCTTGTGTGTAGTGGCGGCAAATGAGCTCAGGGAGGGAAACCTTCAGGAAAAATTCCTGTGCCTTCTGCAGACACGACTCCCAGAACCTGACATCTGGCATGACTCGGACAACAACGAGATCTTTCTGTGTCCACACCACAAAGTCACAGTATTTGGACTCAGTCACAAAGATCTGTGTCTGCACCTGTGTGTAGTATCTGTGGCCTTGTTTAAGTTGATATGTGTTGTCCACAAGTTGGAGACAGAAGTCCCTGTCACCATCACAAGCCTCCTGGACAGTGTTGTTCTTGTGCTTTGCCGGACACTTTATTTCCAGGCAGCCTTTCCCACAGCAGATACAGTGAAGTAATCCATCAGGTGAAGCGCCTACTTGAGGAAACTCAGGGTTGATGCAGAAACCAGACAGCTCAATTTTCAGGTCAATGTGGTGTGGTGCTTGCTTGGCCTGATACACACTCCTTGCAGTCTCCTCATGCTCAATTCCCCATCTTGTGTCTTGTGTAGTCAACAGTGCTGTTGGGTAGCACACTTTTCGCACCGTGGACACAGCCGGCTTCTCAATGTTGCAAACAACAACTGCATGCATTGCTGAGGCGGTTACTCTCCCTGCCCGTACTCCATACCAGGCAGATGACTTATGTTGCTGCTTTGTGTGGCTGCTGATGATGTTGGCTTGTTCCTTTGACACAGCTGCAATGTCTTTCACTGTCTCACAGTGCTGGAGAAGGACAGCTAGTGGAGCATTATCAAACTGTGGGTCACGCAGACGGTCTTGCAGGGGTTTTGGCATCACAGCTGGCTGGACAGGATCAGCATAGTCGTGAAAGTAGGTCTCCATTGTGGACATACAAACTGCCCTATGCTTATGAAGAACAGGGAGCAGTGACGACAAGTCGTCCAACGTGGCTTGGGGCGTGTGTCTGCTGGCCCGTGTCCGTAGGCCAGGCATGGGACTGTTGTCATTGATGACTCTGTCCAGAGCAATCCTCTGCGCTTTTGCTGAAGTAAAGTCCATCTTGTGGGCGACTTCTCCGTGGACTTTGTTAATTCCTGCTGGTATTTTCCAGTAAGCTGGCACATCTGTCACGGTCTTTTTTCCACGGATGCGGACTGCTGCCTCAATCTTAAACAATAGAGCCCCAACATGTGTACATGCCTCTGCAATGCCAGCCATGCATGTACAGTGTGCACAGCAAACCTGGCCATCGTTGGCAATGATGACCCATGGCTTCAGGGGAGTCTCATTAATGCGCTGAGAGTGCAAGACCTGAGGAGAAATAAATGGACATACATTATGCAGGTAAGGACACCACTTCATTATGTGACATCATCATATACATTCTATGCAGGAAACCAAACATTAACCTCAACCCCTCAGTAATGTGTATACATGACATATAAATGACATTTATACGACAGTAAAGTATAACATCTGAAAATTAATTTCAACATTCATCTTTCTGTTGCTATCCCTCTGCTGACAGCAAAAATTCGTACTACAAAACTGCTGCATTAACTAAGCGAGTTGTGAAGCTAAGTCTGACGTGATTTTGCTTACAGACTGGCGTGAAATCATGCTCTCACAACAACCACGCTGTTATCTTAAAAAGGACATCACGCAAAGGTTGCCTTCAAGTAAGCAAAACGATGCTTTGAAAAGCGTTGTGTTTCTGGAAAGGCAAGGGGGTAGCAACAGGACAGCAGTACAGAGACTGACAGGTCCGATGGAAGGGCTAACGTTAATGTTATGAGAGTTAAAATATGGGATCTTTTACGGGAAAATACTAAAACGACAGCGGGAAAAGGCTCAAATACGTGAGAAACCCGGAGGGTTTAGGGAGGGTTGGCAGTTAACGTTACTAACTACACCTTTGAAACACATAGCAGCTAGTTAAAAGTACATTACATGCGTGAGTGGTTGTTAGCACTAACGGTTAGCAGCTACTAAACTAGCAGGTGCCAGAGCCCGTCTGAGCACAGCTTACCTTTGTACGAATTACTGTGTTCCCACTGTTTGCTGGCTTTATGATCTGCAGCTCCTGAACCCATCCATTCGTGAACTGCACATGAGACTCCAAGGACTTGTAGCTTCGGAACTGTTCTGAAGTATAGGCGCTCACACCACAAACAAGGTAGCCGAAGACGTCTGATATGCAAAACAGTGGCAACAAGTCGTCGTCGGTGCTCCACTCATTGTTTGGAACTTCATATGGATCCAAATTATTAATAATGCTGATTTTGTCAACATACCGGTCCCTGGGTTCTCTATTTAATGTGTCCCGGTAAATTCCAGATCCTTTTCGGGATTTTAACATCTTTTTTCTATCTATTCTTTCTCAACTCTACTTCTACGTCTCTTCGTTCAACAACGTTATGTCAGAGTTATGTTAACGTTCGCGTAGCCATCAACATGGCAGCCACGTCCCACAATGCAACGCGGATCCCACGCCCTATTTGAAACAAAATCATATTTGAGTAGATATCAATGAGGCTTATGTGATACTACATCAACTACAGATAACATGTTAATAAGATAAAATACACATGTTATTTTCAGTCAGACAGGGAAAGGTACATTGTTGATATAAACTCATAATGAACATTTAGCAAGCTGGTTTAACTGTGGCACTGCTATGCGAACTGAGCAGTTTGTCCACTATGCTACCTGTAAGCTATGTTGTAAGGTGCCTCATTTTCTGCACCGAGGGAAAATACCTAGCCCTCGCAAATATGTGTGATGGGCTCCTATTAACTGTCGATTAAAGGCATGTTAAGTGTTAAATAAAATCTAACATAGTAACTTACAGTCAACAACTCCATATCACAGCTAAGCTTACTACCCCTAGCTGCTACAAGCTAGCAGAAATTGAGGCAAATTGGCGTCCATTCTTACTTTCAATGCCGTGGATAAAACCTTCAATCCAGTTACTGTATCAGCCCGGGGGATGTTGCAGTCGGTACTGGCCCACTGCTCCACATTTTGTATCGTTAATTCGGGCAGACAGGAAAGATTGGTGGTCCATCAAAAAGCTTGTTGTAAAAGGCCATCTACTGGATTAGAAAGTGTCAGCAGGCTACTTGTGGATCTGGGTGGCTGCTCTGCCGCGAAGTTTGTCTCAAAAATACGTGATCCACAAATGCTGATCCACAAATGCGAAAACGAAAACTGTGTGTGCTGGTTATCCACAAATGCAGAATCACATTTCACAAATGAAATTTTCGGTTTTACAAATGGCATTTTATTTACAAATGCACATCTATATTTGTAAAAATCAATATACGAGTTACAAATATGATTTTTTTATTTGTAGGTATCAAAACACACATGCAAATCAAGAAATATTTGTGAATCCCCCTCTGCGCATATACAAATATTATTGAGACAAATTTAGCTCCATAGGATCGACCCTCAGCCTCTCCCTCCCCTCTGAGCGAGAGAGAGGCACACACACTAGAGATGCGCTGATGGGCTATTATTTCAACCATAACTGCATAGCAAAACTTATCATCCATCAGCCATCCATCAGCACCAAAGTTAGTTGACCAATTTTCAAAACGGCACCCGCCCACCATCCGTTGGTTGTTTTAATGTAGGCTATGGGTGATGCAGCGCTGCTGACGTGAGGCTAGAAAGCCCTTGCCTGTTCTAGAAAGACTGATCTAATGCAGCAAATATATTAAAAGGCTGAAGTCGTAGCCTACATTGGCTAGGCCTATCCCCAGAATATCAGCAGCAAACTCAGTCTCTGTCGCGCAAAACAGTCTCCAAATAAAACGCACATCGGCCTGTTGCCTATTCTGCCATGCAGCTTGTGACAATATACACTCTAAAAAACATTGGGTTAAAAACAACCCAATTTCAACCCATCCACTGGGTAAATAGTGGTCGAGCCCAGCACTGAGTTATATTAGCCCCGAAAATTGGGTTGTTCGGTCAACCCAATGAGTTGGGTTGATAGTCTAACCCAAACATTGGGTTATCGTAACAAAACTGTTAGGTTAAACCTACATAATTGTTGGGTAGGCTCTCTTATACAACCCAGGATTTATATTATTTTCACTGTAATTTCTGGGTTATGCTGACCTAATTTATGGGTTATTCTAAGTATCTTATTTTTCTCCTTAATCCAATCACTATTAATTGATAATAATTCAAATAAATGTTTGCAAATCATTAATGTTACAATATAATGTTTTAAAATCCATCCAATGGGCAACAATAGCCATGCAATGAAATAAAACAGTTCGACATTTATTTATTTGGCAGTTTATTTTTTGAACAGATGTGATAGGCTACTTCCATGAAGGCAGGCAGATTCCACGTCCGTTTTGGGGATCACCCCTGTGAATCAAAGGGAAAAAAAAGAGTGCATTAATCACTGTTATTTACAGAACTTTATCTCAAGATTTTCATGAACCATTATCATTGAATGATGTTGACAAACATTAAAAATCCACCAGGAGTCAAAATATTAGCGCAACACACTCGGAAACCATGACCACCTATGCAGTTATAATAACTTGTAGCTTCTAGTTCTAAATGACTGTCTGATAGTGCTACTAGTACAACCAGAGCCCGTCTTCTCTGCTACAACCAAAAACACCCAGTAACGTTAAGTTACATGGCTATAATATGAAGCTACCCTGAATGAATTAATAAGATGTTGTTTGCCATTATTATTACCGTATGTGTGGCTTGTGAAGAGACTAACATTACTTCAACTGTGTTGGCTAATATTAGCTGACAAACGTTAGCTGCAACCATAGTCTAGGCTAAGTTACAACCACCACGAAGCATATTTAATTAGCATTGATGTTAGCTATATGGTCTGCTAATGTCAACCAGCTTGGTATGCTCATTTTAGTTCGTTGTAAAAGTTCGTTTTGTTTCTGTCAGCAGTTCATACCCAGTGAACAAAGAACTATGTTTTTATGAGTCTGTCTTTGTGTATATTTAACATGAACAGTAATTGTAAGTTAATGTTAGCTAACGTTAGTTAGCATGAATGACACAATTGTTAACCTGTTTGAGGCTGAACGCAGGGCCGGAGTGGGGCCACTTTTTAGCCCGGGAGTTTCAGGCCCAAGACCGGCCCACGTTTTTCATAGTGGTGGAAATTGGATAAATGAAGCAACATTTCAGCTCTTACTATCCTGTAGTTTTTATTAGTACCATGGTTCAACAAATGTGTAAAGGTTATATAATAATTCACTTCAACTGAGAAGTTAACAAAAAATATTCCACTATTCCACAAGTTAACAAAAACAGAAAGAAAGAAAGCCTTTGAAATGTAGCCTATCCCACGCTTCCACAAAGAAGCATATTGAACTAATGTTTAGGCTACATGTTTTTTGCATGGGTAGGCTATATTGTTGTTTGGTGATTTAACCTACTTCTTTACTACACCCTCTTCTAAGCAAACAAGGCATATAGGTTCATCATGTAGCATAAATATTTTGCTCTTTCACTAATTTCGGGCTCATCATTTTCAGTGGTCGACTGGTTGATCTGCTGCTCAGAGGCTACAATTTTTACTGCATAGGCCTACACAGATCAAACTTCAGTTTTGTTATTAATATTTGCATACTGCAAAGTCTATGAATCGGATACAAAAGGCTAATATTTTAAGAAATGTAATATGTTGCTTGCAAATAGCTTGACAACGCTACAATCGTCCAATATTAGCCCAATAACTGCTAATAATCATTGCCTATAGGCTATCTCTTTACCAGTTGCCACTTTTGTCTGTAGGCCTAATCTAGAAGCTTGGCACATTTAGCAGCATCTACCTGGCCGTTTCAGTACCTCCTGGCCTCTTTCTACCATCCATCCTTCCTGACGCTTATGGTTACTGTAGGGCTGGCCCGGCTATCCGTATCTGAGAAAAGTTTTTGGAAAAGACTGGCTATATGGACCCAACCAACTCTTTTTGGGAGGGGAGAACTCCCTCACACGGTAGGCTACAACCCATGCAGAGGCAACGGTGCCATGCAATGAATGCGGAATGTGTAGCCTACTTTTTGAGAAGTTAGACTAACGTGACAAATGTCAATATTTTTTTCCTCGACCGGCCCAAAAGTGAAGCGGCCCACCGGGAATTCTCCCGATTCTCCCGATTACCCACCCCGGGCCTGGCTGAACGAAATTGGCAGGCAGAATATCCATTCATATCATGAAGGGTAGCTTCTACATCTCTGGGTGGACTTTTAAAATCAGTCTGGATAAAACATTTTTAAAAAAATTAAAGATACATACCTTACGAAATCGCCTGATTTCCATTGCATGCTGACAGCTGGTGGACTGGACGGTTGGAAGAATAACGATGTTTTTTCGAACTCTCAAATAACTATGCAGCTGTGTTAAAGTCACCCAGGTGCTGGGTAGTGTACTCCACGTCAGGTGGGAGAGAGGAAGGGCGCTGTCCTAAACTATCAACCCAACAAGCTGGGTTACAGAAAATAACCCAACATGAGTAAAAACAACCCCACAAAATGCCCTGACAGCCTCAACCCAACGTTTGGGTTGAGAAAATAACCCAGTATTTTTTAGAGTGTATCGTCCAAAATGATTGATTGCATTGCATTCTCCACATTTTTAGCTAAATTTTCATGTACCGCATCAGCATTTTTGTTCAGTGAATCTTTTGTAAATTGCTTTACAATTACCGTCGGGCCTATATGCCTATTGCCTGGCTTGCCTCAGCTTCGGTCACGTCCTTTTACAATTTTATCATTGTAATAAAAACAATATTTGCCACATAATTTCAGCATGCTCCTGGCCTAATTAATGCCTATTGTACTTTATTTTTTGCAAAAAGAAAGAAATCCTTGATAAAATAACAAGTCATTCACATTATAGGCTAGCCTACTTTACACATATGTCAGGTTGACTGACAAGCCTGTTCTGAAGACTCCCATTCATTTTGACTGCACGAGCGCGTCTTTTTCAGACAGACATCGCAATTCATTTTATAGCTCCGACTCCATTCATTCTGAAAGTCAACCGCACAACAGTGCAACGTGCATGTTCACATTTTTAGTAACAACCGCCAAACTTGCTTGCTTGCCTTACACATCTAAGTTTTCCGACTATTTTTCTTACCTTCTTTTTCCGCTGTGGATGTTATTGAGTTTGTAGAAGTTTTAGCTCTTACGTTCTGAACATCTCGCACTGCCATCGCCCAATGTCATTTCTGAGTCATATCACTCTCTGTCTCTCTTTTAAATGCCTATTCCCTGAATGGTAGGCTACAATTATGTGTTTTATAGGCTAATATCTAAACAAAATAACCCAGGCAGTCTCATCTAGGATATAACACAGGTTGAAGTCAACGTCAAGTTGGTTCTATTTAGGGAGGTGAATGTGTGTAAACATCTGTAGATGACTCAGAAATGACATCGGAAGACAAGCAGTGAATAGTGGCAAGAGGCAAGCCGAAGTCTGCTGACAAGGGCCCGACGGTGATTGTAAAGCAATTTACAAAAGATTCACTGAACAAAAATGCTGATGTGGTACATGAAAATTTAGCTAAAAATGTGGAGAATGCAATGCAATCAAGCATTTTGGACGATATATTGTCACAAGCTGGCAGAATAGGCAACAGGCCGATGTGCGTTTTATTTGGAGACTGTTTTGCGCGACAGAGTTTGCTGCTGATATTCTGGGGATAGGCCTAGCCAATGTACGACTTCAGCCTTTTAATATATTTGCTGCATTAGGTCAGTCTTTCTAGAACAGGCAAGGGCTTTCTAGCCTCACGTCAGCAGCGCTGCATCACCCATATAGCCTACATTAAAACAACCAACGGATGGTGGGCGGGTGCCGTTTTGAAAATTGGTCAACAAACTTTGGTGCTGATGGATGGCTGATGGATGATAAGTTTTGCTATACAGTTATGGTTGAAATAATAGCCCATCAGCGCATCTCTAGTGTGTGTGCCTCTCTCTCGCTCGGAGGGGAGGGAGAGGCTGAGGGTCGATCCAGCATGGATTCTAAACTCTGTGGTGGATAGGATCTACAATTAGGTGTTAATAATATTACCACGCTAGGTCGAAGTAGGCTACTCCCAAGTGCTATTGCGCCACACATTGTAGTTCTCCTGTTTATTCGCTTGGAAAATCGCCACATTTCATGTTGTGTGACGTACACATTTTTATCAACTACTCATGCAACTGTATTTAAGTAGGGAAAAAATGGAGGTGTTTGATTACTGCTATGTTCCTCTCTGTACGGCCACGGCAGAGCCCGCTAGCATAGCAACATGCTAACACATTCGCGCTGCGCGACAGAGCGTTTGAGTGCACCTACCGGCGCGGGAGAGGTATGACTCAACTCGTGAAAGTTAAGGTAAGAACATATATTACTACTGATTTTGGGTGGCGTGTTCCTTTAAAGGGAACAAAATTGAGCCCCTAAAGTACTAATATGTACCGTTCCTGGATCATTAATGTACCTTTTCGCAAAGGGACCATATTTGTACCTAAGGGTACAAAAAGTACATGGCCTGTCACTCAAAAGTTGTTGGGGGAGGAGATTCAGGACTGGAGCAACCGTTATTTTTCCCCTTAACTTTGTTCATCTCACTCACCAAAAAGTGGAGCAACTTTCAGTGAGGAGCTTGGTGTGAGAAAACACATGTGCAGGATGGAATAATCTTTGTGGAAGAGGAGGTAAAGCTATTCAGAGGTAAGGTGTAGTTGCAATTTATCGAAATTCGGTTTGTAAATTGTAAATAGCCTACTGTTACAGTAATGGAGTCAGATTGTTGGCTTAAAGGCTAACATTAGCATTCGCTAGCAACTTAGCCTAGGTTAGCTATGAATTCAGATATTTTTAAATGGAGTTCAAACTCCTTCAATAATGCATGACTATTGTGATAAATGGTAAGGAAATGATTTGTGTGTGTGTTTTATCTACTATATCCCATGTCAATGTTAAGTTTTTGTGGAAGCCAACTTTCACTAGCAATCATTATCCTAACTAGCTTAGCCCATAGATTATGAGCATATCCTAGCACTGTTAGCCATACATACTTGCTAACTTCCCTGAAAGGCTGGTTTAATATCAACGCTAGTGCAGGTGAAAGAAGCCTCGTATGTGCATACATGCAGTAAGCTTGATCACTCTCAACACTGTCATTTTGTTTAGGTGAAAATGAATTAGTTGAGTTGCCTATGTTCACCAGAACATCCTGTATGTCATTGCTTATCTAGTTAGAAGCTAGGAGCAACTCCGAACTATTCTATAATGTTATAAAGTTACTCAGAGCTTGATAATGGTCTAACGTAAATCTAACGTTAATCCTTCTCACAGATACCCAAGGCAGAATATGGCCACTTGGAAGTAAGCTTACCTTTACTAAAGGATCTAATGGCTACGTAAGTTACCCAACTTGGTGTTTTTTTTGTAATGGTATTTTTCTTATTGATGTTAAATACATATAGAAAAGTATTGCATAATAAATTATGCAAATTATAATAATACAGACAACTTTTAGATTTATTTTTTGTCCAATAGCAATTTATATATTGGTTAAGATTATCTTTGTGCTATTTCATTGTTGTGTCATTTTGTTTAATTATATTATTCTATTGCATGGCATTTGTCTCTCAAACACATAGTGGAGCAGGCAGCTTTCGTTCATGAAGATACGGTGAAAAGGAGTAAGGAGAAGTTTGGGAGAGTCAGCCGGTCCATGGAACTTGTAATGACTCAGCGCTGATCTATGCCAGGTGAGCAGATTAATATAGTTACATACATGTATTAGACAAGGTATTTTACACAATCTGTCTGAGGCTATTTATTTGTGTGGTTGAAAAAAATCTTATTCTGAGGTTTGTGTTTGCATTTTGCTTCCAACAGATGTAAAAACCCTGCTGTCATTGGTGAGGCTACCACTGCTATTACAAATATGTGAACGTCCTGTAGATCAAGTAAGGTTCCAGTCTAAGTCAAAGTGGATATATGCAGAGGAACAGAAGTTGAAGAGGGGGAAAACAGCAGCCTCCACTGCTGTTGACCTTTACTTAGCACACTCTCCTGAAGAATATGTTGAAATTGAACTTTGGTGCCTTTTGAGACTCTTGCCTTTTTAATGGCTCGCCTCATGATTGGAAGGATTGGAGTGCATTTTCTGATTGCTTGATTGATTGATTGATTGATTGATTGGTGAGGTAATGAACATTGTAACAATATATTGTACATTTTTACAGGCTTGCTAATATTTCCCAAAGGCTTGCACATTGTTTTCTGAGATACTACTCTAAAATGTCGCTATATGACTCATTACATCACACTTAAAGACACATATCGTTCACTCAATTCTATGGTGTATGCACTGTGAATGAGATCTAAGATCATAGCTATTAAGTTACTGCAAGGACTTTGTTAATTTTGCAACGTGTAATGGTTATGGCAAGCAGATACTGTATTTTCATCACTCATACACGAGTATTAACATGAACTTGAAAGCATACACGGTTTGTTGGAGTGATTACTAACTCAAATATTGGTATTTTATAGATCATATAAAGGTGTTATTAGTGCTATTGTGCAAATTAATATATTTTTTTCCTTCTGCATATAAACACAATATGGATACTCAGGCAAAATATTGTAAACCAAAGTGTTTTATTATTTACACTTACATTAAGAGTCATAACATGTTTTACGTGAATATGTATATTGATATGGATATAAGATACTTTGATGTTTTTATATGAATGTGTTTTTAATATGAACATGTTAACATTTATTGTACCTGTATTCATGTGGAGTATTGTGTGTAATATACCCCCAGAATAAACATTTAAATGTACTTATTGGTTGTGCATATATTTTAGTTATACCACCTTAAATTTTCACTGGGGTTGTACCCTTGAAGTACAGATTAGTACCTTTTAAGGGTACTATGTGATAATGATATATACAGGTACATTTTAGTCATTGCAGGTACACAAGTGTACCTTGATGGGTACAGATGGCTAGGGTACACAAATGTACCTGCATTCATGGGTACATTATTGTTCTTCAAAAGGGTACTGCCCCAGCGACAAGCATTTGTACCGAGTTAGGTACACACTGGTACTTCCATTTCTTAGAGTGAATGACATGGTACAGGCTCATTTTTTTCCATTGCTTCAGCTTATAAAGGCTAATCTGGATAAGTGGAAATTGATCAACCTTAGTTTATGGGGAAAAGTAAACACTATTAAGATGATAGTTGCTCCACAGGTGAATTACGTATCCATGATGGTGCCATTGACTGTCCCAGAATCTTTTTTTAAGCAGTACAATAAAATAATTAGAGACTTCCTTTGGAACGGCAAGAAGTCACGTATAAAGCTTGAAAAGTTATATACACCTAGAAACAAGGGAGGGTTGGCTTTGCCTAATGTGGAGCTATACAGAACAGCTTTTGAGGTATTTAAAATAGCTAAGCACTGGTGTGGGGAGAGTTCAGCTCTGAGTTGGTTGGACATAGAGCGGGAACTGGTGTCTCCATTTGGGACTATTGAGGCTTTGTCACAAGCCTTTAAAAAGAAGAGACATCCAAACCCAATCTTGCAGTACTCTGGGGAGACTTGAGCAAAAGTGCATAAGCAACTACATATATCTCAATATAAGCAAATGTATTCATCCATATGGAATAACCCCTCAATCAAAGTAGGAAAGGAACCTTTTGTATGGATCACTTGGCTAAATAAAAGCATCAATAGGATTAGTGACTTGTATGTTGATGGTCTGTTCCAGTCATTTGAAGAACTCAAACAAAAGTTTTATTTGACGGATAAAGCAGACTTCTGGAAGTATTTACAGCTTAGGAGCTGTGTAACGAGTCTTAAAATCTCACTTGATAATGACACAAATAAGATGCTCTGTTATTTGAAGCTGCCAGAGCTTGTCCGTAATGCCATGGGAAAAGGTGGTCTCCAACGCTGGGTGGCCGGTGAGGGATGCAATTAGCAAATTCACACATTATAAGGTTATTCACAGGTATTATACACCAGTCAAGCTTCATAAAATGGGATTAATGAGGGACAATCTATGTTGGAAGTGTATGAATGACACAGGCTCCTACCTTCATCTTTTGTGGGATTGCCCCCTGGTCTTTCCTTTTTGGAAACAAATCATTAAAACTATTGCAGATTGGTCCTCAGCTGTGTCTACTTAGAGATAGGTCACTTTTGCCACCGGGTGTTTCTAAAGCGGAATCCGCTTTGACACTAGCAGGGTTTATCACTGCAGTACGAATCATTCTTAGGCACTGGAAAAGCCAAGTCAGGCCTAGTTTTACAGACTGGCTGAAGCTAATGACAGACACAGCCTCATATGAAGATCTTATTGCAAGACTGAATGATGGTAGGGGTAAATTCTATCAGGTCTGGTCTCATTTCCTGCATTTTATTCAATTTGAACTGACTAGTGCCCCATAATTAATTCATATTATTATCAAGCTTAATTCTATTTCAGCTAACACCCCCCCCCCCCCCGTTTTTTTTTCCCTTTAAGTGTATGTGTTTTAATTGTGATTTCTTTCTTTGACTTTCTTGCCCAGATTGCTGTATAGTGTGTGCTTAGTGATGTTACATGTTGTTAAATGTGACGAGTATATTGTGTTTCTCACATGGGAAAACAATAAAAAACTTTGATTACAAAAAAAGAAACAGAGATTCTATTTTAAGACAACAAGATGACTAACGTTCTACCATTTGCATTGAGCAAATTCAACTTTCAAAGTGAGAAAAACAGTTTTTATCGGAGGGCCACACATTGCTCCCAAGGGGGTAGGCGAACGTAAGTGTAGACACTGGGCGGCTCTGAGGCTAGGAGTCGACCGATTCCAGCTTGCATTCCATTGACCCCCATTTATTTTGGCGTTATATTAACTATTTTCGGAGAAATACAACATTGTGTGATTGGCATCATAACCTCATAACTCACTTTATGGCTGAGTTATAAACTTTTTTCCGAAAACAATGACGTAATGAGCATACGACTCACACAGGAGCGAAGTAACCGTATTCTCTGGATAAGAAATTTGAAGGCAGTCTGGGGAAAGTCCACCACGGGTAAGATATTTAGGAAAGCATCAAGGGGGTAAACAATTAAGTGATGTTTTGATGGGTTGGCACTACATCAGAACAAATCCTCACCAAAAGCTGCACTCGAAGTCGCAGCACTCTGCACGTTATCAATTTTCTTAGCACTGCTACCAGACGAGTTACTGACCCCATAGACTTCGATGGAGACAAGTGAAGTCAATTAGAAGCACTTTTCCGGTGATTGCTGAGTGTTCTGCGCAGCCTCAAACTGAACTTTACGACGTAGCTAGGACGTGAGCAACCTGTCTGAAATTTGTAACTCTTCTGGTAGCTGCGCCGAGAGAAATCAGAATCAAGCGTAGATCTGTAAATAAATAAACCGTTAACTGTGATTGAAATTGAGATGAGTTTTTTTCCATTGCCTGTATAATTAGTTTTTTTTTCTGTGATTATAGTTATAGCCTACCTTGTTACCCCAACTTCATTATTTAAGTAAGGGATAATGTATAGAACGCCAGTCATTATTGGGAAAACTAGATGTACCGCAGAGCGGTACAAAATATGACCGCCGCCCAGTCCAGCACATTTTTTCCACAAAAATAAATCACGCTGAAAGGCCTATATGATTCTAACTGTCTCACTAAATTGCATTATCCACACTCAATTCTCACTGGTATCTGCTAGACAACAAGTACCAAAACATGATTAGTTCATAGATTTCACATGTAAAATTGATTTTATACAACCCCACCCCCATCTTGCCTGTTCATAATTCTGAGAAATTCTTGAATTGTGTGCATGTGTGCGTGCACACGTTTATGTTTATGTGTGTGGGTGTGTGTGTGTGTGCGTGCTTGTGTGTTTGTCTGCGTATGTGTGTTTGTGCATGTGCATGCATGCGTACATATGTCTACTGTGTGAGTATGTGTCATACGTATGATTACTGTGAATGTATGTGTGTGCGTGTGTATCTGTTTATGCACATGTGTGCACATGGAATGGGTTAACATGACCCCTTGAGGCAAACATACGGAAAAAATTGGTCATCCTAGGCCCTACGGTTCTCCAGATATTCACAGAAAACTGTGTCTGCCCTACCCTCCTTTCGGGGGGTCCAGTCCAGCGGGGGGGGCTACAGATCAAAACTAAAAACGATGGTTCCATGCTATCCATGTGGGGTTACATGCCCACTAAGTTTCGTGTACCCCGGTCTTTCAGTGTCCCAGGAATCCTTGTTGGTGTATGGTCACTAAATGTACACATACATTATTTTATTGTAAGGCCCCCCATGAACGAAAGTTCACAAAACTTGGCATGCATTCGGAAGGTGTCATAATGATCCTACACTTTCAATTTCGTGCAGTTTTGACCATGTCAGCCAGAGATATTGTGATGAAAACACCTAATTTTTTGCTTTTTAATTTTTAACTAGGTGGCGCTATACATGAAATAAGTGGTAATGGAATGGGTTGACATCAGTGTTGCGCAGTCTGCCCGAAATTAAGCGGTCGCCCGCGGATGACCGCGGTCACCCGCGGTTATGAGTCATAAACAAAATATTTTAATGATATTCGGGTCATTTGCGGGCGGGTCAGTTAAAATTAATTAAATATATATTTTCTACAAATAGGCCTACTTAAAATATCACGAGAAAGCTAGCATCAATACAGTAAAGCATCAATACAGTAAAGTCAACAGTAAAGAAGCAAGACGCGAGTTAAAATAATAAAGACACCCCTTCAGGAAAAGCGATATAGGCTATGGTTATGGTCTAGGCCTACTTCTGGCGAAGCCATTTAAAAGTATGACAGCCAAAACGGGCAGCCTGCAGGAATAAATGTTATGGCACAGACTACACAGCCATATCTACCGGTATGTATAGGTTCGCGCATGCATAAAAGTTACCTTAGTTCGTTGTGTTTGTGACTTTAAACAGTGGATGTGCTTTAGTAAAGCTTTGTGTTTCATTCAGCATTATAAACCAGTTCTTACGCTAACGTTTTGACCAGCAATGTATCTCTCTTGCCTACCTCGCCTCACCATTTCTGTTTTCGAAAGAAAGATGTATGTCCATGGCCTTCAAATCTTATCCTAGTGTTCTTATCCTTTGTGCGTTGCGTGCGTGCTTGCGCTCTTATTCTCATTCTTTCTCCTGCGCAAACATTATGTCCTGCATGCTTACTGCGTGTAGTTCTACTGCATCAAGTTTCGTAAATAAATTAGTTTGTTTTTACAGAAATGGCCTACTGTCACACTGCATGCAGCCTATAACCAAAAGCACACATTTTGTAAATAAGCGGGTCGGATCGCGGGTCGGGTATAATTTTGTCCTAATTAATATTCGCGGTCCGAGTTGCGGTCGGGTTGATTAAAATATCGGGCGACCGCGGGCCGCTTGTGACCAAACCCGCGCAACACTGGTTGACATGGCCCCTTGAGATCAACATACAAAAAAAAATGGTCCTTCTAAACCAGGGATGGGCAAACTACGGCCCGCGGGCCGGATCCGGCCCGCCAAGCACTTTCATCCGGCCCGCCGAGCATTTCATTTAGGCTAGTTATCAGGCTGCTCGCTATTTTTTTCCTGCGATAGACGTTGGTTAGCTTTACTGCAAACTGCTTTTCACTCTCCTTAGATAACGTTTACAATGTCAATGTCAAAACATCATGTTAAATAGAGATAACATCATGTTAAACTAATTTAACTCTTAGTTATCTCCTTTGCAGCAGATCTAACGTGAACATATGCAATCCATTTAATTGGGAAAGCGTCTGCACTCACGAGAGGGAGAGAGAGCCGCAGGTTCCAGCTGGCTTGTGATTGTTGATAATTGATATCTCCTCCTTATAAGAAAGTTTTAAAAGGAAAATCATGAAGGCAACAGTAGTTCCCACTACTGACCATTTAAAAACTGTGAGAGGGCCCAGCCGTAGGTACAGCACTAGCCATAGTGGAGCAGGCAGAAGATCATTGAGAAATAAACGTGAATTAAAGCGACTGTCTTAAAGCGATAGTGTACAATTTATACATTTGTTTAATAGCATATAATTAGCAGTATTTTTAAAACAAATTAGCACTATTTTAAAACAAATACTTTTCATACTAAATTATAGGCTATAAAAAATGTATTTTTTTAGGCGTGTGTCGTCGGGGGGAGGGGGGGGGTTGTGTGGCCCGCCGGCCAATTTTCAAAACCCAATGTGGCCCTTGAGCCAAAAAGTTTGCCCACCCCTGTTCTAAACCCTACGGTTCACGAGATATTCACAGAAAACTGTATCTGCCCTACCCTCCTTTCGGGGGTCCAGTCCAGAGGGGGGGCTACAGATCAAAACGAAAAACGATGGTTCCATGCTATCCATGTGGGGTTACATGCCCACCAAGTTTCGTGTACCCTGGTCTTTCAGTGTCCCGGGAATCCTTGACGGAAATTTGGACATGCGAAAAAGAAGAAAAAAAAAAAAAAATCTGACTAAACCTATATGACCGCTGCTTCGCTGCGCGACGGTCATAATAAGTCCTGACAGGGCGAACAGGACCCCGACGTGCAGCGGAGGGGTCTTGTTCCGCCCTGAAGGGACTTATTTTCCCAATAATGACCGGCGTTCTATACATTATCCCGCTTATTACACGGCTACTTGCCAAAACCAAACAATAAACTCCCCACGATGTGACTCTTTAGCCTACATAGCCTAGGCTATAGCCTATTTGTTACCGTTTCATCGTGGCTTTTGGTGAGAAACAAATAGTTCACAACAGCACACACTGAACTTGAATCAAACATTCTTTACAACACAGCTGATCAACCGTCTGCTTTCACTTTTGAATGAGGTTCCAGTCCTTGCGCAGTGAAAGTATATGAATATGAAAGACGTAAATTAGAAGCACAAAGCCCATTTTCCTTGACAGTGGTCTGTTATACTTAGCAACGGTCTGTTATTGAGAATTAGCAGACTACCAAACATTGGGAAGGCCCATTCAAGTGAATGGAGCATTCTGCAGCACTCTGAAGAGCCGTGTAATAACTACATATAAATTTCTTAAAATATCCGGTTACACTTTACTTAACATATTGGCATAAGAGTGACATGACACTGTCATGAATGTGTCATAAACAAGTCATAAATGTTTATGACATAACGCTTCTGTTATTAAGTGACATTCGGTTTTTGTCATAACAAGTTAGGGTTAGGATTAGGTTTAGGGTTAGTCTTTTAACGCTTCAAACATGAAGTTATTTGCTGGCAAATGCTGGCAAATGATACCAAAATGAATGGGGTAGCAATTGTTGATGGCTTGTTAGCCTATGGAATCTCCCATATGGGATATGCTTCCCGGATGTTCGCTTACCTCCCTGGAACTTCCTAGGTTCTCGTGGGGAAACCAGACTGCACCACTATGGGTAAATAGAGGGGTTTTGTGGCTACCGTAATTTCCCAACTATTAGCCGCGGCTTATACATTGATTTTGCAAAATTTCTTCAGCTATGAGTTTAATACACGGGGGTATTAATATGGTTTTGTTTCTTTTAACTTTTATAAAACACTGTCCTGCGGCTTATACACAATGCGGCTAATGCACAGGAAATTACTGTAGTGGTGTGAACCATTTTGGCAGGGGTGTTTTAATGTGTATCACTAATACAAATACAGCAGTTTGGAGAAGAAATCAAAGTAGCCTACTGAAGAAAGGTAAACAGCTCAGTTGCAGCAGTTAGCTGTTCAAACTGGATCCGATTCTTCAAGATGGCATTTTGAGGGTTGGCGGAAGACTCAACAAGTCTGCCGTGCCAGAAAATGCTAAACATCCAGCAATTCTTTCAATTTCAATTTCAATTAGAACCAACGAGATGCCACGACATTAGGCCTTATAATCAAATTCTCAATTGAGAAAATGAATGGGACTTTAACTACCGACCCCAGGGTCCGTGTACCTTCTGTTCATTTGATTTTCAAGGTTGAAACAGTGATCAAAAAACGGATTTGAAGACCTTTACCTAAAACAGTAGCCTGGCGGGCCATCCTATATCATTGACATGTATAGTCTGGCATCGAATCATTCACCTCGCTTAATCCAAGGGGCGGGCAGAGAATTGTCTTTCAAACTGCCTAGGCATGCAATAGGCCAGCGCTACGACCATATCCGTATCCGGTCGGCAAAACGGCAAATACATCCTTCTTCGAAAGGAATGACTTAAGTGCATTGTGTTGATCTACTTTCAAAGAAAAGCACTTCCAAAGCAAAGTCTAACTCCTCCAAAGTTGACGCCAACGCCGATTCAAACAACCGCTCTTTGTTTGCCATAGCCACCTTCCTTGTTGTTCACCGTCGCAGGATGTCGTTATCCTGTTAAGCCCGCCTTAAGACTCTCTAACGAAATAGAGCGCTGTGATTGGCCGTCATCCACGGTGTTAAGCCAATAGAAATTCCTATGGTTCGATACTAGACGTACAAGCTGAGCAAATTAATTTGCCGCCGCTAGGGTGCGTCTAGATTTCTAGGCTACTAAAACAGTACTTCCCAGAGAAAAATAAAACACAAATATTGAAGCATTTTGTGGAAAAAATAATCAAATATACAACTAGGGTTTGAATTTCAATATTGTAATTTCAATTAGTCATTATTCAAGTTAAAAATGAAAACCCAGGCACTCACTGCATGCTGACAGCATTTTTTTGCCACTGCCCGAATGGATAATTGCTAGCCTATATGTTCATCAAAGGGAGCAAGATGGTGATGTTGAAGGACAGTGATCTGCACATAGAAAAAAAAATTCCTATGAACATTCCAAGCTTCTCATTTTGATCGATATGTAGGCCTAATTTATGTCCCAGGTGTGCTAGGGATGGGATTAAGGTTGCGTGCACCCTTCTAAGAAAGAGGGGAAATGTCACTGAAAAGACAATCGACATCATGCATTTATTTGCCTATGTTTTGTAGGTATAGGCTTAGCTTAAGCCTATTTAAACTGCAAAAAAAAAAAAAATTTGTAACATTGGTGCGTTTGACTCGTTGTATCGGACTCCCATATGTGCATGTTGGAATGTGATATATCGGTTTTAGTAGGCCTAGTTTAGTAGGCCTTACAAAATATCCAATCTGGCCATTGTCTTTACCTAATGGGTCTTTCAAAAGGTCTTAATCCAACTATAATGATGCAAGTAAATTCTCAAGCCAATTAGTTTATCAAGGCCAATTTTTTAAACTGTCGTTTATTTTCCCAAAGTAATTTTATTGATATCCTAACTGTATTGTTCCTGAGCAATTTAGCCCTAAGAACCCGATTGACACAAAGTGCGTCAAAAAACACACCCTTTCTTCTCTGTTACATTGCTCCGGAACTGTTCATCGCAGCGAGATGAAACCTTTATTGCATGACAGAGCAGAAGTGGGGCTTTCCAACGAGACTACACACTTGTCTGTACGATCAAGTATGAAAATTTAAAAAAATCATGAAATTAAATCAATTAAATTGCATCATATTTACAGTCTATACTTCTCTGCGTTCACCTGCACACCCATTACTCTCGTTTGAATTACTCACGAACCCGTGATCGCATGGATATGGCAAGCATATCAGATGAAAGGGGGCACAGGGCTATCCATTGGTACCATGTTTATCGATCCTTCTGGATCGCTTATAAAAACAGACGAAGTGACTGCAAAATAATAACGTCATGTACACAAACCAACGCTGCACACCCATTACTCTCGTCTGAATTACCCGCGGACCCGTGATCGCATAGATATGCCACGCATGTCAGATGAAAGAGGAGACTCCGAGCTATCATTTGATACCAAGTACATCCTTCTGGGTTATAAAACAGACGAAGTGACAGCAAAATAATAACTTCATATAGCTGGACTTACCCCACGTTTTGTCTGTTCTTGTGGCAAAGCATGTTTATAATCCAACGCTATGTTTCTCTATGGCAAAGCATGTTCATATTCCGGTTTTGAGATCCTAGCAAATTCCTGCATTGCATCCCAATTTGTTCAACAAATAAACACCTTTTTTGCCTTTACTTTGTTCATGGCAATGCAGTAAAAAGTTGAGAATTATTATGACTGCATACACATAGACACGCAGGCTAACACGCAACCTCGGGTCAAGTCAGGTCAGATCAGTTCGTGTCACAGATATGGAGCGCAGAAAGGTCATTTTTCATCACTTAATAAAAAATGGCATTTATTTCCGTAAATCACACAGCACATATTTCTGTAAATTGCTCAGCCCCAGAGTATCCCTCCAACATGGCAATTATATTGCCCGATTCAGGACAGTCTGCCTACACACACATAAAATGCATGTAGAGCTGTGAGCTTGCTGTGGTGAGATACATGTCGAAATATAAGAATTTTTATAATACACTTTTTATATTTTAATTCTTTAAAAATCAAAATAAAATCAATGCTAGTATTAATACATGAAATGATGGCAGATCTGGAAAGCCTAGACTCTCCTGAAAAAAAACCCCAATATATAATATGTGTGTGTGGCACTTACAATGACCAGAATAAATCCTTATGAATAAAGGTAGTGAAAATGCCCTAAAAACAGCTTAGGGTTCTAAGGGTTAAACTCCCCCATCTCACCATTCAATACATTCAAATGTATTAGATAATTATAATACAGTGTGTTCAGCTTTCTTGGTTCAGTATAGCTTGGTCACTGCCGTTACATTCAGTGTTGCAACCTCATCGCAGCACGCGCCACACGGCTGCCTCTCCTGCTGACTGGCACCAAGGCCTGCGTTGCACACCCCCAGCCATGCTCACGCTGGGCCTCTTAGAGGGTCTTCCTTTATCTCTCATCACCCAGAATATGCCAGTGTGCTCCAGAGGCAATATCTCCCCAGCCCCTCACGGGTTCCGCTTTTGACATTTTCGCTTCTGAGGGATTGTGGGGAAAACACAAAGCTCCGTGCTTCAGCAAAGCCCCACAGCAGGACTCTTCAGTTCAAAGTGCTGGAGATGTTTCATCTATTTTGTTGGGATTTTCCGTTTGTTTCAGTCCTGGGTTAAGACGAGGAGGGTGACACAGTAACACACTGACTCTCTCCCATCCATGACATTAGACAGCACATGGGAGGCTTTGTCAGCCAGTGAATCTGATTAAAAGGAAACACTTGTTTTCACACTTTGTTCGCAGCGGGGGCTTTCTCAGCCTCATCAAGAGTGATGGTTGCTAAATGTGTGCTTGTGTTCTCGCCTTTTTGTCGACCATGTGCAAAGTGAATATATCTTCTGGCCTGTGGCACACTATGGTTAACAGTAGACTGCTAATTGGTTTTGAAAAAAGACACCATGGTTTATCAGAAACAAGATTATTTCAGTTTCTGGGGCTTAAAGTTTCAAGAATGTAGAGGACTGTTTATTGCAAATAATTTATAGATACATTGATTAGTCCATTAATTTTACGAAAGAAGGAAAACATATGAGTCAGTGTAGACAATGAATTCCACCAAAGGCATCAATTATATCCCTCCCAATAGTTTCTGAGAAAAAAGATCCTTCAAAATTATAGCATTATCTAAGAGAAATGCCAGCCCAAAATACTCAAGGTGCTGCCCACAGTAGGGGTCTAGGGAACTCCTTTCTGAACTCTGCAGCATAACTCACCTCACGGACACATCTGGGCTTGAGACCCATTGGGAAGGCAACTGCAATAAGTTGAATTCACTGTTGTGGAACCATTCCAGGACAGTCACAGCTTCGAGGCCAGGGGCATAATCCTAGTGGAAAATCCATTCAGAGATGGATGCCCTGCTGCCATGGAGTAAGTGAGACAGCAGGAACCAAGATTCCAGACAATGTTGGCCTAGTTCTGTAGGGCCTGTTTTACTTCTGTTGCCTGCTACAGCTGCAGTTTTGTTTTTTCTGCTGAAAAGATATGGTACTGTGTAAGGTCATGCGACGCTGTATGTATCAGGTTACAATTAGATGTGTAGTATTTTATTGCTCCTTTGATGTGAGAGAAAGTGGAATAGAACATTATGTCCAATATTCCAATATGTGGTTTAATGTTCTGCATTTCCTATTAGTAGGTCACTTTGATACTAAAAGTATGATTCTATGTAATGACTATGTGATATCTGTACTGTCCCTGTGTATATCTGTGTGTGACTGTATTTAGAGATAATTTACCATCAGATGTCAGTGTCTGTGTATTGTTTTCAACCAATGTGTAGTGCTGGACCTTTGAATGGTGACATGATGCAAAACATACACAGATAAGCATTTGGACTATAGCACAGGAAAATGGTGTCATCTACGTGTAGACAGAGAGAAATATATATTTTCTACCATGTGAGTGCAGATGATCTAGTTTTTGTGAGCTGCTAAAGTAAATATGTTGCTCTTATTGCAGGATGCAATGCTTTCTTGGGGTCACAACATCTAAAAAAACATATGGCCAGAGCAGGGACACCCCTCTCTATTTTCAAGAAGCTCTTGAAGACGTCTCCACTCTCATCCTCTGGTAGTAGTATTTATTCCTCTCCTCAGCAATGTAGCTTGAATGTTACTCATCATTGTTGTCAGGGATGCACAGTATTTATGATACATGTATTTAAAATTACGTATTTCAAATACAAAAATAGTATTAATCATTTTTATTGGATTGAAGAAAATGGCTGTGTATTTTGTATAAAAATACTGCCAAATATTTTTGGTAATAGTAATACTTGCTGATGTTAGAAATGTATCCAGATTTGATGTGATCAGAATATTGAGATTCAGGAAGATGATCCGGTGCAAGACAAGTAACATGTAGGTTGCTCTCTCTCTCTCTCTCTCTCTCTCTCTCTCTCTCTCTCTCTCTCTCTCTCTCTCACACACACACACACACACACACACACACACACACACACACACACACACACACACACACACACACACACACACACACACACACACACAATACTCCCTCTCTCACACAACCCACTCACTCAATCACATGGTTACTTGCTCACCCACATGTATACATTTGGCTGAGTTTTGTGGTTCTGGCACATTCCCTTGGATATTGGACAACTTATTTTTCTTGTGAACTTCAATCATCAGTATAGGCAAATAAACATGATCATCCAATCGGAACACATGGCACCGATTATGTGGTTGCCCTGCTCAAAAAGTTGCCCCATCTCCTAAAGCAGTGGTTCTCAAATAGGGGTACGCGTACCCCTGGGGGTACGTGAAGGCACTCCAGGGGGTACATGAGATTTTAAAATATACATATATTTAAAAAGTAGAATCCATGCAAAAATACTTTAAAAACAAATGTTTGAATTTTGTATGTGTTTATCAGTTCCAACGATTAATAAATTAGACACTGATGGCACAGTGCTCTGTTTTAAGTCTTTTTTTTTCTCAACTAAAAATGCTTTGCGCTGGTTAGGGGGTACTTGGCTGAAAAAATATTTCACAGGGGGAACATCACTGAAAAAAGGTTGAGAACCACTGTCCTAAAGCATATATCAAGCATTCTGGGCATGCACTGACAATGTCAGAGACTTCGTTCTCTGTATTATGTGTCAGTGTATCATGAGTTTGTGGTTATTTTAAGGTATTAGTATTAGTAAAGTATTAGTATTATTGTTATTATTAACTAATAATAACAATAATACATTTTGCAGCAAGTTGTTGCGGTAGCTTTGCTAACAAATTCTTAGGCTAACGAATGCTTAGATTGATGTGGACTCTAAATTGGGTTACTGTAAGCCCACATTCCGTGGCTCTCAGTAGGTTCGGTGGTTAGTTTGACCACTTGACAAGTTTAGTTGTGACTTTTTGAGTACATCTCTGATACAGTGTTTAGGCTATGAGATGTAACAGGCAGATCTGTTGATTGTTGATTCATGGCATGTCTCATTTGCAGGGAAAAGTTGTTACTCTCAAACAATTTCCACTTAATCAACAGAGTCAGTGTACTGATGAAGGAATAGACTAAATAGACAGATATGGAAGGTTTGCAAAGTGATTTCCCTTGAAAGAGTATTTTTTCATATTTTGAAAATACAAAAATAGTATTTTATTTTGATACATGGTGTGGAGTATACTGTATTTTGTAGTTTATTTTGATTAAAATGAGGGTATTTGATCATTTATTTTCAAATACATTTTTATGTTGTAAATCACTTTAAATCAAAGCATCTACTAAATGAATAAATGTAAATGTTAGATAATCCCACTTTAACTCTGACCTCAGTCCTGTTTAAGAACCTTGGCCTAGGCTACTTGAAATTGTCCAACATGTAAAATGGCAGATAAATAGGTCATGGTATTATCATTTCTGTCTTTAGAAAACATTCTTCTGAAAACCATGTGGTATTATGAGATAACAAATAAGCTTGAATTCCTTTACTTAGACCAGGGGTCGGCAACCCGCAGCTCTTTAGCGCCGCCCTAGCGGCTCCCTGAAGCTTTTTCAAAAATGGGGGAGAGAAAGACGACATATGCATTTGGAGTATTATCCATCTTTGGATCAACATACCTGTGCGAGCAGATATTCTCAAACATGAACTATATCAAATCAAAATATTGCACCCGCCTCACAGATGAGAGCTTGCAGTCCTGCGTCAAGATTAAAGTTAGGCCTACATCTTACATGCCCGATGTTGAGAAGCTGACCAGTGATGTCCGAAAACAGAAGTCACATTAAACGGGTACACAATCCTGTCATAGGCACATTCATTTTTAGTAACAAAGTGGCTGTTTTTATAAAGTGATATCTGATTTTTGTCACTATATATTTGGAATGACACTTAGGGATATTATTGTGTTTTGTTGCTCAGGTCCGAGCATAGCTGCGTTGGTTGCGTGTCAAAAGAGAAGAGGATGCTGCTTCGTTTTACTCTTGCACTGACTTGCTTGGCATTTGGACAGATGTCAAACTTGAACTGTATTAATTTAATTTTATATACTTTACCTTTTCAAAAGGCTGATGTTTTATTTTTTTAAATGTAGGCTGCGTTTTATTGCACTCTGTTGCCCAGGGGCACGTTCCGTTTTGTTGTTGTTTTTTCGAATCCTCAAAATAAAAACGACATCAAAAATCTGATTTCTTTATTGCATTTCTTTCATTTCATCAAAGCAATTAAACATAATTCATTAATATTGTAATGAAGTTAAACTTGAGGCGGCATCGCACAACAGAGTAGTCACGTAGTGCGTCATTCTCTACAGAATGCACTGCAGGAAAAATAAACATTTAATCATGAAGGCTCATTATGTATTTGTAGTTAACTTAGCCATTTGGATAGTAGGCTAATATAGGCCTACTATAGATACATACAGCATGTGTTGCCTTCAATATAAGGCTTCTATAAGGCTTTTATTTTTTTGCGGCTCCAGACATATTTGTTTTTTGTTTTTTTGGTCCAATATGGCTCTTTCAACATTTTGGGTTGCCGACCCCTGACTTAGACCCATGTTAACAAACTAGCGTTACCACACCTGGGTAATAAGCCGACCTATAGGCTGGCGGAATACTTTGCTGGATACTTGGAGGAGTAGGCCTAGCCTATAACCAAGCTAGCAAGGCTGCATGAAAACACCCCCTCGTCGGATTTGTGAAAAGCCTCACACATCTATCGCTACTAGAAGTCCACAATTTCTGGAATTTTATATTTGATTATTTGTTATTTTGTAAAGTGTGTTGACATCTGTTGGCATGGTGATTTTGCGCTCTAAACTATTAATTGATTGGTTGATGTTTTGGCAGTACCAATTTGGTTTCAATTATGACAAAAAAAAAAGCCAAAGCTTGCACTAGGGGGCAGTGTTCTCACATGTCACTTTGTAACCTTTCCTCCATTTTGACAGGCAGGGGACTCGAAGGGCTATTGAAAAAAAACATGCACATTTTACAGCACATTGGATGTAGTGTTGGAGCTGACAGAGAATAATTTGGAACACTTATATTTAAGTGTTGTGGCTTTAGGTATGAATAGTGTAATGTGGGATTGATCTTCCAAAAAGGCCATGCTGTTTAATAGGGTCAAAACATTCCGTTTATATTAACTAAATGTGATTTTTTCAATTGCAGGTTTAATGCCCTTGTATCTTCATTATTTTGTTCCTTTTGTTAAGACACACACACACACACACAAAGAGAGAGAGAGATAGATGGAGAGAGAGAGAGCTTTTGACACATAATTAGGCTAAATGCAGTTATATTGATATTGACATATCATTGATCAAATTAGAATATAAAAAAATATGTTCATATTCTAACATTCTAATAAAAAAAATGATGTTCATATTCTAACATATATTTAACATTCTAATGTAAATATAATGTTACATTTTGATAGTTTGATTCGAGACATCAATAAATAAGAATCTTCAAGTAAATTCTCAAAATATTTTTTTCTGTCAAGCAAATATTAAAAGTGCATTAAAATGTATTAAATCTCATAATGTATAAAGTCATTAAAAATATTCCCTCTTGGATATACAAAATGACTTTGAGTAATCAATGTACTTTGAAATAGTAAATATATGGAACATTAAGCATTGCATATAAGAAAAAAATTGCTAAATAAATTCAGTGTCCCTTTCAATGCACCTCCTCTGATCTGGAAAGCATAATTCCAGGAGGGAAAAAAAATCTGTTTTTGATTTTTTTACTCTGCTGTTTTCATGTTCTGATGAGCTGTTCAAGATCCAAATCGACATGTACGTTGAGTGGATTAATGCACCTGACGCACATATCAAACTCAATTACCCCATATCTCACCAAGTGAAGAGCTGAGACAGGCTTTGTGCTTCAGGGTACTTCCTAAAGGCAAAGATCGGGTTGAGAACTCAACAAACCAGATGGACCTTCTGAATGAGGGGTGTGGACGAACCAGCCTGTGATTGTGCTGCCGTTGTTTGTAGATTGCTTTGAATGCACCACGGGGAGATATTTGCTATTCATCCGATGGAGGCACAGTAATAGAGGGCACATTAGAGACTGTAAAGTCTTCCGCTGGGAAATATCCTCTAAGCAAAGCCCCAGCCAGCACTCTGAGTTACTCCGCTTGCGTTGAAATGGCATTTACGCCAGCACCATAGGGCCAGTATTGAACAGCACATTGCCTGCGTTTAGAATGCTTTATTTAGATTCTCACACAAAACATGGAGGTCAGCCACTGTGAGCCTCATTTAGTCCTGGACAACAACTAAAAAAAATGAAGAAACCAACAAATTGAATGAACAAATCAATATTATAAAATGATAACGGGGGGGGGGGGGGGCACATTCAGTTAGTAACATGCAAGCTCCACCCTCTGCTACTAAATCTTAGCCAATAGTTTGCATTCCAGGCCATGGCAATCTAGAGCATGTGAGGGTGAGGGTTCTGTGCAGGGTTGCACACTTGTTTGCCAGTGCCGAAACTGCTATGCAATTCTCTTTGTAAAGGCGTCTCATTGCACAAGCTCAACATGCCGGAGGCAGAGAGGAGGCATGAGCACGTACACTGGGGAAACAGTCAGCACGTCTGGGCATTACCTTCAAAGTGTTGCTGCTGCACTGGATCATTCTGGCATTGACTTGATAAAAGCACTGAACGTTACCATGATGATCAACTATAAAAGATGAAGGACAAGCTATGTTTTATTTTTTGTTTTGTTTTTTTGTAGCACCAATATTAGCAGAATGATATTAGGTTGATTATGTGTAATTTATAGGCTGTTCCCCATATTAGAGCTACAGATGTGGCCATTTTAGTGTGAAAAATACCACCCAGTGGGATCAGCACTTAAAATCCAGTCAAACAGATGGCATGAGGGGGGGGGGATCATTGCTAATTCTCACAGAAATAGGCTCACACAGTCATGACCCTAACCTCTGACACCCTCGACTTGGGCACGTGGTGTGGGGTGGCATGCATGTGACGCACCCACCTCGCGCATTACAACTAATGAGGGTCATGGACGTCCTGTTGGGCTGGATTTTTTTTTCTAAGTCAGGGACAGTCACAGCTGGGGATCAGAGTCACCTGCCCGGTCCGCTCTCGAGAACGGCTCCGAAATCCGCGCGGCGTTGGTAACAGGGCCCATTATCTTGGTCCATAAAATAATCATGTGAGAGCGGAGTGATGGACAGCACTGAGAGGATTACGGCCCAGATGCCCCCTACTGGCATCATGCTGAGGTGAACACTTTTGGAGAGGAACTGCCGGGAGGCTGGCAGAGCAGGGGGCGAGGGATTAGCACAGGCGAGGTCATTCACACACTGGCGTAAGCTAGGAAGCACCAAACAAAGCAGACCACATACCTGGCAAGAGACTCACGCAGAGCCCCCCCCCCCCCGTCCCACTTTGAAGGCAAAACAATAGTAGTCAGCCGCTACTTCCTTGGCCTTGTACAACAGGTGTGGATCAGTGTGATTCCATTGATCATGACCCTGCTGCAGGATTTTTTCTTTTATGTAATCACCAATATGATTACCATGGCTGCTACAAAAGTATTATGTGGCTACATAAAAGTAGTTATGGAATAAAAGTACAGTATTTATTAGTATTTTCACAACTGTAGATTATGATTGTTTACTGGAGACTAATTATCAAATGTAGGTGCATAGAAAGGAGTTGTAGGACAGTCTATAACATAATTCACTTCTTGTAAGCTTTCATAAGTCCCTTTCCCACCGGAAGGATTTTTGCAGTTCTTAGAACATAACGTTCCTAGAACCCTTTTTTTCTTGTGTTCCGACCGGACCAATTTGGGGATTATTAAGTTCCTCTGACCGCAGTTTAGCTTAGGCTGGCCATTACACTAATCTTCATAGAATATAAGAATTACTAATGAAGTCTCATTTCTTACTAATGTAGAAAACTGAGACATCATGACTTTGTCCTTTGTCAGTAATACGGCAGTGGAAGCTCATGCATATTTATTCCAGTTAATCACATAATCATTATCAAGAAAACATTCCACAGATCTCTATTCTTAAATTGCAATATTGCCCAAGTTGAAAGCAGCATGGCTCCCACACATAATAGAAACACACAAATGTACAAATGTCATCCAAAGTTGAGCTGAAAAAACAATGCAGTATTTTCCATATTGAAAGTCTGTATTTGTTGTATTAATAGGTTTTGCATTATTTTCTCGGTTCAGGGCTTGTTTCTTTGTCTTGTAATGCCTCAGGAGAGAGTGAACAGTCCAGGACACTGTTGCCTTTCAGGACCTTGTTGTCGTGACAAAGTACTTTCAAACCAGTGACTCTACAGGGTGAGCAGGTGTTGGGAAATGGTTCCAACTTTGTCCTGAATACTCAATCAGTAGTTTGCTTGTTGTGCTGTGCTGGCACATAATTGCAAACTCTTTGGAAGTTGTTGAAAGTGAGCCCAAAGGGACCTGGACTGAGAAAGCTCAGAGTTCAACTTGGAGGAGCGGCAAAAGAAAAACTCTGTAGTCCTGAGAGAACATGGAAACCACACAAGCAAGCTGCTTGGCAGCAACAAAGGCAGTGGAGTGATCGAAAGATAAAAATGACAAAGAAAAAAAAAATCAAATATCTTCTTGAAGAAATGAAGTGCAGGCACCAAATCTGGCAAGTGCAGTGGTCTTCCCTGCAGTCCGGAAATAATGAAATAAAGAGCGAAATAAATAGAAGGCCTGAAAATCCATTATGGTTGCTCGAGGAGACTTTATAGTGGAAATGTGGTGACATCATAGTTCCAGCAAATTGTAAAATCTGCCTCACCATGGTTTCTAACAACTCCTCAAGCCATATCAATCAAGCCTCTCCAGTCTCTCCTCCGACTTCAAAGTGATGTCTCCTACCCACCCCGGGGACCACGCCAAGACGGAGCTGTCGTTCTAACCCCTATGAAACTGTCTCACTGGTTACCCCAGGAGCATTTGCGTTTAGCCTTGAGTCCCATGCAAGGCAACAGGGTCCTCTGGTGGGCTATGAACTACTGCTCCCAGCACAACACACAAGGTTTTGTTCCGCTAGCGCAGATATATGGTGCAGGTATCAAAATGTCTTCACACTCCATGGGGAAATGGTTTATATATTTTGTACAACTGATTGTAAATGTAGACATTGAGAGGGTGGGTCATGCATCACGTGCAGTCAAGCTGGCAAACTGCTCAACATCTGTATGGAATCACTCGTATCTCCCAAGAAATGCCATGCAAATAGCCTAATCATGCTCGAGAAATAATCACTGCGACTCTACTGTGAAATATGATATGCATAGCGTACATACAGTGAGAGATAAGTGCATATTCAGTTGCAGAAAGGACAAGCAATGCAATCCAGTGTAAATGACCATATCTTAGTATGCTGGCATCTGCGTTTCGAATAATCCCCTCAGAGGTCTACAGAGACTCTTTTGCAGTCCATCTGAATATGATGTCAGGTCTATTTTGTGGATTAACACGCAGCACAGATATGATAAAACATATCATAGGGGCACAAATAACATGATATGAAGTTATCAGATAGGAATGCATGGGAAAGTTTTGTTTCGTAGCTGATAGTCTCAGATTCACCCCAGCATTGTCTCCACTCACTGTGTGCCTTACCTAGCTTTGTAAGGACATAAAGGGTTCTCTTTTGCTACATGATGAAACTGTGGCAACAGTGTCGTCATGTGGAGAGATGTAATATCATGCAGTTCTACTCCCAATCAAGCTCAAGGACAGAAGTGAAGAGACTATTTATGTTGTACAATGCCTGCTCATAAAGAAGAAATTGGTGTGTTTCCAGAGAGGAGAAAAGCCTGCGGCGTGTCTAATTCTTTTATTAACCTCTAGAAAACAGCAGCATTCTCCCTTGGTAGTGCTGGAACCGCTCATTTTGGGACTTTTGGTGTCTTCGAAATATGAACAAAATAGCAAGGCCTCCAAATTCAATCGAAGGAAGATTAACCTATTTTATTTCCCCGTGAAGGACACTGTCTGAGCTTGTCAAATTTTGCAAAGAATATAGTTTAAACTTAAAATGAAAACTGACATGTTCATTTTTGAAGTAAACTAAAAGTACAGAAGAGGGCATTCCAGTCCGAATGTAAAAGACCACATTATAAGAGCCAATATTAGAGTAATGACATCCACACGGAAAGCACCATCTTTATTTTATCATCTAGAGCATATTTTAAGCAATAGGTTATGTATGAGCATTCAAACCGGTAATTAAATAGCCATGAACATATGATGTGAACCTTCCTTTTTTGTTCATACACAGTAGACATCATGCCAGATTGGATTTAGGCTGAGTTTGGTTGTAATGCCTGAGATTTTGGTGAAATACATCGCAAAGCTTTTGATAGTTTTTTAAAAGCAAACAGATTTAGCTGTAACATGTGGAGCTGATAAGCCTAAAAGGGATGTGCTTAGTTTAAAAAAAAAAATGGTCTCCTTGGCAACTGGACTTTTGAACTTACTGAAATGAAATTTTCAGGCATTGTGAGCCTAGATGAGAGAGTAAAAAATAAAGCAAACCTTGAGAGGACTTTGAAATCAAGAGCTGAATTTCAAATGCTGAAGTTGCACTGCATTATACTCCTCCATGATTTGTTACAGTCAAATACACAACCAGACTCAGTGCTGAGATTTGAGAATAATGCTGAGAATAATATTGCACATATCAGTACACATGGTCTTATTACCTCTAACATGATCAAAACACTTAGATATGAAATCAAACAGTTTTCATCATTGTTCATTAAATAGTCATTTATTTGGAAAGTTTGTCTGGGTTTAAATAAAATAAGATGCTGCCTAACTCCAGCGGGATGGAAAAATTGGAAAGATATTGGCTGCAGTCTCAGAATGTGAGTTACATCACCAAAAACAACCACAAACAGAGATAAGCTGTGATGAAGCAATTTAGCCAAGTTCAATTTAGACACTGACAAAACTAAAGAGGATTTTGTGAGGGAAAAAAATGAACCAAATGTCCAGCCCAGCCTGCATTGGAGCAAAGTGGACAGTTGGCATTTTCAGTAATGTGTGTTTGAAGGACCCACCCCACCCCACCCCACCCCTGACTCTGACACATGCCATATGAATGGGTGCCTGTGTGCAAGTGAGCATTGAAGGATGACATTCGAGGACTATTACATCTCTAGTACTGCCGACTGAGCACTTTGCTGTGAGTTTGAGCCAAATGTTGAACATTGCACTCTGGGTTCAATTCTTGCTGAGGCACAGTTTTTGAATATTCTGCTCCACCTCAGTGCTGCATAATAAAGGAATGACATTGTAATACAATATAAACAATCAGGATGTGATCTAATATTACGCTTTAGTTTGATAAAAAGAGATGAAACATTCTGGTCTCTGATAATCTGGAACATTAATGGTGTATTATTCTGTACTTAAATTGTGACCTATAAAATATTTTCTTAAGCCTTACATCATAATAATCAACAACATATCACCATTATACAACCATAATTTCATTAATTTTATATAATTGAGTATAATTAGAGTAAATCATTTTTATTACTGTCAGGTTGAGGCACACTTCCTAATTTTACCGGAACGTATAATTTCCTTTGTAACACATAAACCTACCTTGAAGATGTGCTATTTTTATGACATGTACACAAAAAGGCATCTTCAGGTTTCAATCTGGGTTGTCTGACTGTTAGGAGAGGCGATATAAGTTTTGTTTTCGAGGTATCATGGTGTGCCTTTTAAAGTTGCCACCCCAAATTCACATGAAAAGATCTTCTCTCCTCCTCTTTTTGTCTCTGCTTTGAACTTATTCTATGCATGTCACTTCTTCCTTGCTAAGCTATATCATCATGGTGCTGCTTTCAGATTTTATTTTTATTTTATTTAAAGCCTTCCACCTCAGAGATACTCAAATAAAAATCTTTATTCAAGAGTGGTTGAAACACACTGGAGGGCTAATCAACTTGGCCTACTTTTCTTGTGTTCTCTCCAGCTTTCCTGATGGATTTTTTAATCCGCCAAATTTGCATGGAGTCTACTTCCAACTGTCAGTGTAAAACATGTCCTAAATTTAGAAGGATTTCGTCACTGTTGTGAAGACGGCTGTATACCAACTTAGATTACTCAAATAAGGAAAGGAAGGGAAAAAAGCTATTGGAACACAGGTTAAGGTCCACATATGCTTGAAAGATTTCTGAATGCTTCAATGCCACTGTCATCCATTTTTCTTTCCTCCAGTGTATAAGACTTTACTAATACAGTGTGCAGATGACTCTCCTGATCTTTTATTGGTTCTGGCATAAATGTGTTGCATATATTCCTCAGTTATGCACTCTGTCTAAATATTAACAGAGGAAAGAGGAAGAAAAGCACTGGCTCAGCAAATCCTGCAAGCTTGTTTTATCATAGGATCCATATGAAGAAAAAACTTGAAAGAGAACGTTGTCTTGCAGTTTTGTTTTGACATGAGAGGGCTGTGTTGCAGTTATGCTATGGGCTCAAAAGAACGTGACAGAGAGTTTTTTCTTGTTTTTAGTCCACCACTTCCATAGAGTTTTCCAAGGCCTCCAAACTCTCCTAAACATTTTCATATTCACAATGCAATGGCAGAGTACCTCATTTTGCGTGGGGCACCTGCAGCCACTGAGACGGTAACCTAAACACAATAATTGTGAGTCAAATCCTTTTTGACACTTATCCCATCTTGTATGGTCTGCCATGGCAGTCCAAGTCCTTTTCTCGCGCACCAGCCGCTCCTGGCCGAAAAACGACTGGTTGCTGTATAATTCACTCGCGCCCCCTATGCCAGTGTGATGTTCTCCCTCACGCTCATAGTGACATAATGCATTTGTCAGTTCCCTTCCTCCACGGCAGTCGCCCCACTGCTGTGCGTTAGGCTAAACAGACAGGGTGCCAGGGCTCATGTAAATACCACTGTCAATAGAACAATTAGGCTACCACGAGCGCCTCAGCAGGTTTACACCACCGGCGCTCGAAATTCAGCATGTTTGCCAAGCTACGAGAGGAAAACAGGGTCTAAATAGTACAACTGCAAGGGGGCATGTCAAAACAAAATGTCCAATTGATGGACATTAGTGTCAAGGCCCCTGTCAAGCTTACTAGGGCGATGGATACGCCTAACAATCTGGGAGAGACGCTATGCAAAGACATAGTCACACATGCTCCATGCCATATGCCTATCAGCCAAGCTCGGACTGGAGAAGCTGTTGTGGCATAATGGCTGTGATTTTTGCATTCCGGATGTTTGAGCCGCAGGTCAAATGCCAGAGCGCATTTCCGCTCTCTTCACCAGCAATCGACTGTGTTTTTGGGATGCAAGCACTCACAGAAATGCCATTTTCCTGCAAGTTTTATTATTCAAACTGCAACCACCGTGGAAAAGTTCTTAGACTGCAGAGCCCATCTGTCTACACAGGCACACTGGGCATTCTGTGTGGCGAAGAACGCAGAAGACTGATAGTCATTACTGAACCATCACTCAGAAGTAAACAGATGCAGCACCACAGCTAAACAAATACATTCGTAAATTATCAACCAAAAGTCATTCTGATTGCAATACAGAGAAAATAGGCCACCTACAACAGAGTCAGTACTTGTATCTATGTCCTTTATCTAAGAAGATAGATAGATAGATAGATAGATAGATAGATAGATAGATAGATAGATACTTAATTGATCCCCAAGGGGAAATTCAAGCTGTATTACTGTATACTGTATTATTATAATGACATTTTTAAATTCCTTCAGCAATATTATTACCATCATTAATATTACAATGAAGAAGAGGATGAAGATGATGAAGAGGGTGATGATTGGTGATTGCTAATTTTCAGAGTCTAGACAGCTGCTGCTGTAGCTGGGTGGCTATCAGCTCATATGGGGCCTCTTGGACAGCATGAAATAATATGATAGGAGACGTAGCAGAGGACCAAATCAAAACATAATCCCCACAAGATGAAATCTAAATAACAGGACCATAATGTACTTCCTACCTGATAATGCTGCCTCCAGGGACCATATCCTCTTAAAATATCATGGCAATTTGCCTGTGGAAGAGAAATAACCCTCTAATGAGTAGGCAACTTGAGGCACACTACCATGGATGGTGGTGGTGGACCACCCAACATCAGATAACTGCAGTTTCCGAGCTGGACGCATTACAGACTGTTTATGAAATAGAAAATGATAACAATGTCATTTGGATTAAATGCTGTACTATTTGGAGAGTGTGTTGGCAGGATCAAATTACAGATATGGAGGATATTTTCTGTTGTAAATACACATGAGAACTCAGACCAGAATTGCTCACATAGCTTTTTGACGGAGGATAAGTTGGCGACAGGTTTTTTTTATGTGGTTGTTTTTACAGACAAGTTTTGGCAATGAACATTTTCTCCCAATGTCAGAACATAATTTCTGCCTCAAGGAAGAAAAAATAACAACATAGGCAAAATCTCCTTTGGTGGGTTTTTATTTTTCTCTGTGGTGACTCATACAATATAGTTTACATATGCATTCTTTTCACAGCTCAACCGCCTCCAGCAAGGTAAGTCACGTTGATTTCTCAAGGTTACATCAGTGTGCACTTAATATTCTACTGAGAGTGCATCTGCCTGTCATCCTGCAGGATGGTCAAACATGTTGACTGCAGGGGCGGGTCTACTGGGGTGCCACAGGGTGGCATCTGCCACCTTAACGACCATGTCTTGCCACCCCTAATGCCAACCTAGTTTTGAGTAGTGATGGCATTTTTTAAATAAGCTTTTAGTGATATCTCATGCGAACGTTGCAACAGGAAACACAATTTTAGTCTCCAGGGAGTATTCTCTTAAGAGGTTTAGTCTGAGCCTTGTCCTCCAAAGCGTTCATTGCCACACATCTGTCCAATCAAATACCAAGTATAGTTACATGAGATGCAATATTCTTGCTCATGTATACATATCAATTTCTGAAAATGCCCAAACTCGGCAAAAGATTTGATCTGTCATAAAGTCACACTCATTCTCACATTCACTTGACAGGTTGTAAAACTACAAAATGCAATTCATGGGCACTGCTTTACACCATATTATCACCCGAAGAGAAGAAATACTCTTTTCTGATTGGCTGGTGGGGTGGCTATTAATTCTGAATAACAGGACACCTATGAAGTAGATCTGGCAAAAAAAGTTTAATCATCGTTCCATATCAATGCTTATGAATGGTAACTATAACAACCATAGTAGGACGACAGTTGAGCCTGAAAGCAGGCTTTGCAACAAATCAACTGTAAACAAGCAGTAAACTGTCCATGCGATCGCTGTTATAGGGTCAAAGAAAGTTGTACAAGTCGGCTTCTTTTTAAACGGAACCGTTTGTTTACTTTGCGTGTTAAAGGAATGACTATTGCCTATAGTGGCAACCAGGTGATAAGCGGGATAACAGCCTTCGAGGTGTCTCCGCTGCGTGTCGGGGAGTTCTTTGCCTCTCGCCCTCGTCCATTAATTCCGGACAACAGGACACCTCGGCAGCCGTTATCCCTTATGTAAATAGCTGCCACATTCACATTTACTTAACTTCCTTAAAAGTTTGCTGAGAAAGCGATACAACAAACTTTTTTTTATCAGTTGTCAGAAATGTGATCATTCAAGATAACACATTTTTCTCAGAATATTTTCTTAATAGTCCATGCTGGGGTCATTAGCCTACGCACCACTATAGTCTTGTTTCTTACACATAACACTAGATTAGTTTTATTAAAAAATTGAATAATTTTAGCTGTTGCTTATAAAAAGCTATAGCTAACATGTAAATATCTTGAATATAAACATCTGTGCCTGCTTACACTTGCTGTGATCATGTTTACTGATAAGTATTTTAACATTGCATGTTAGAGATGAGCACACAGGGCTATTTTTTGCTATTTTGCGATTTTGCGATTTTGCTATTCCTTGTGATCCTCATGCCACCCTAAGAAAAATTCTCTTGATCCGCCCTGTTTGACTGTGTCAAGTCAGAAATGACGAAATGAACGTGGTTTGGACTGCAGAGATCTAATTTAATGCTATTTTCTATCTTTTGATAATCAAACAATGAAACCAAGGCTATTTTGTCACTTTCTGTCAGTCCAACCCAATGTTTTACACCATGTAAATTAGGTTGTCGCATCTCAGAAACACTTGGGATGACATCCTAGCTCTTTTGTTTCATTGAGACATGCCTGCCTGAAGAGAGCTGGCAATAATAATACGATAATAGCTGGGTAATAAACATATGCAATTAGAGTTTTTTTTTTTTTTCAAATTCTATGAAACAGAATGATATTGAATTCTGAATAATGATTGTATACTTCAATTGTAAAAAGGCACAGGGCAGACATGCAATATCTCTGATGTATGTGTTCAATAACACATACAAAGCAGGAAAAATTGGCAAGGATCCCCTTCACACTGTTATTCAAACTCCCCACAAGCAAACCACTAACTGCAACATTAACAAACAAAAACTACTCTTTCATGTTTTATTCACAGTTGTTATTGAATGTAATGAGAGATAGTTTAGGGATCTATACAGTTATATTACCAGAAAATCTCATTTAAAGCTTAACTAATTTAAAGTAAGAAATGTAATTTGGGTCTTGACTTCCATCTGCTTTGGGACCACTGAAGGAGACATTTATACGGTAGGCAAGTATAAAGACAAGAAATTAGACAAGAAAGAAATGTTTCAGCTGAGTTGCACTGAGTCGGACAGCATGTCAGATTTAATTCATTGCTATTGCAGCATTTTTTAAATATTCCTGTGTACTCCACATTATCACCATAATAGTAACATCAATTCTCTACCAGAAAAAGAAAAATCATTAAAAAAAGTACAGGGTATAATTTTCAGACGGCTTATTAAAAAAAAAAAAAGCTACTGCTCTCGTCTCTTGATAGAGCAGTGCGTTTGGGTGGAGGCTCAGAGGCGAACGGCTTCAATCGGTGTGAGGCCCTGCAGGGATATTAGACTTCACAGAGCCGCAGTATAACATTTTCCACTCAGGATGATGTCACCGCTTGCCCTGGACATGGGAAATCCATCTCCTGATTGCCTTCAAGACCCCGCAAGAAGACCCCTGCGATCCATCTCTGACACCCGCCAGTGCTTCCCCCTTCCCGACCCACCATGCACCTGGAGGACGACCTGATGTGTCCAGTCCGGCCCGCTCAATCATTCCATCTGTGTGCATCAGGTGGGCTCCGTCCACTGTGTTTGAGCACTGGACTGTGATATCAAAGCAGGAAGACTGCCGAGCTGCGCCAAGTTATCATGCAGCAGGCATTTACACAGAGCGCAGAAGGGCTGCGCCAAGTTAGCATGCAGCAGGCATTTACACAGAGCGCAGAAGGGCTGCGCCAAGTTAGCATGCAGCAGGCATTTACACAGAGCGCAGAAGGGGTGGGAGAGCCCCCACAGGCAGACTCTCAGACATGCGTGCACACATGATACTGCCTTGCATTGGACTCACTCTCTCTCTCTCTCTCTCTTTTTTTTCCTCTGCGTTGTTCATTTTCTCTCTTTGTTTTTTTTTTAGTTGTGCTCTGTCTCCCTTGCTTCCGTTTGCAGTTATGCACATTCACACAACTCACGTGCACACATGTAGACAAACACACACACATACACACACCCGCAAGTATGCACATGCACATGCACAAACATACACAGTCTCACACACACACACACACATGCAAGCATGCACATGCACATGCACATGCACACACACACACACACACACACACACACACACACACACACACACACACACACAAACACTCACACAGCACGCACACACACACACACACACACACACACACACACACACACACACACACACACCTAAACACAAACACTCCCACAGCACACACACAGACACTCCTACATCAAACACACAAATGGCCTGGCATAACGCTTCCTTCTCTCCTGCTGGCCTGTGTGTAAATCCCTCCCGAGTGCATGTGGAGAGGGGATGCAGTTCTCTTTTACTCTTTGTCATGGTAATAACAGTAAGCCTAACTGTCCCCCACTTTGCCTGTCAACTTGCGTTTATTTTGGTGTTCTTCTTCTCCAAGAGATTCGGCTGTGTTCTCGGGTGCTTTGTTGAACACCCCACCCGGCTCCCTCATTCCTGGAACCAATTATATCACCCGGCCAAGCCTTACAATTCTGACAAAAAGGTCCATTTGCAGCCCAGTCGTTTCGCACCTTGACCAACCTTGGGTCAATGACAGAAAACATCAGTTAAGAAAAAATATTTCTTTGTCTGTTGCTCTCTTTTCTTTCTGTCTTTTACTCTAACCAATTTCTCTCTCTCTCTCTCTCTCTCTCTCTGTCTGTCTCTCTCTCTTTGTCTCTGTCAGATGGAAGCCACTCTGACAGTGTGTGTGCAGAATGTGCTTCGCTGTTCGTACAGCACCTCTGTTTGACACATGATATGGTGTATTCTGCCCCTGCAGCGTGCTGCTTCTCCGAGGGCTCGGCTCCGCCGTGTCTCCCACGGCCTCGCTCCTCCAGCACGCCAGTCCTCCTCGCTCGGCTCAAGCCCCGCTGACGGCCAGTCCTCCGGCGGCTAAGCCTGTTAGCGGGAGACGTTTCAGGTGTTCTGCACACAAAAGATACAGCAGCCATCATTACCACCTCCAGATCAACACTTTTCCCAAGACAAAACGACTGCCTCCGACTTCCTTCCTATAACTTTCACTAATAGCATGGGGGTCACAGAATTATAATGAGAGTAGGCTACTTATCACACACACACACACACACACACACACACACACACACATATATATATATATATATATCCATTCAGGTGTCGCCAAGAAACTGAGTCCCTATCCTCAGCATCAGTTACACTGCATATTAAGTGTTAAGTGTCACATTATTACTACTGAAATCAAGCCATTAGTTTTCATTATTTTTAACCAAACCTTGCTCTCTAATGAATGTCACTACCACTGTCACTGTTACCACCTTTAAATTATGGATTTCATGAAATAAAGACATTTTGAAAGGCTATTTAAACTAGATGTACCGCATAGCGGTACAAAATATGACCGCCGCTCAGTCCTGCACATCCATTCCGCGAAAATAAATCATATTAATGAATTTGTCTCCATCTTCTACTCCATCCCCCACTCTTGAAACTTTTGTGTATGTTTGTTTGGAATGTGTGTTTGCACACATTCCGCACACAAAGTAGCCTACTGGCGCTGCAAAGGTGAATAGATTTGTTTCTGGGCCAAAAAATCTGTAGCATTGTTATAAAACCTTTCAAATCTCTAAACAATCACAAGTAGGGCAGTTCATCACAGTCCATCCATTGCAACTGGACTGATGAAAGGTACACCTGTAGGCTACATTGTATTTGGGAAAAGCAGAAGGTAGCAGCATAATGTATTTATTTATTTATTATTAAACAAAACAATCCCTGTCAGTTCCATGCAGTTTTCAACAGCTATCAAGAAGAGAGGTCATGTCATGGATTTTTGTGAATGTTTCTTCTTCTACATATGCATAAGTTTAGTCATCTAGTTCAAATGATATTCAGCTTTATTGTCAATGGACAAATTAAATACCAGTAGTCTAAAACAAAATGCCGTTTTACCCAGTGGTGCAAATAACTGACATGTCCAAAAGGGCCTTCATGAAATGCGTTGCGAGACTGCTCATACACATTTTAACGGGCAAAGTTGAATAGCTACTGTCCGTTATTGTTTGTGCAAATAATATGCTGATTCATGTTCCCTTGCATTTTGCAACTATGAGGTCCATGGTTAAGCTCAATCTTTTGACGCAATCTTTTGATTTTCACCCAGCCTAGTCCATGGTAGGCGCCCGATAGAAATATTGTTTAATTTTGCGATTGAGATATCCACGCACTGGCGCCCCCCCTGCGACGTGTTCGCCCCCCGGTTTTAGAGCTATTCTAAATGCAAAAATGCATAGAGGGAGTTATGACAAAACCGTGACTGTTAAACTATAAGCTATAAGGTAGGCCCTATGCTAGGCCTATTACACAACACAAATTGTCATGGCTATGCTGGCGACCCAAATAAAATCTCCTTTGGAACCAATGGCTTACACCTTACAGTATCAAGCTGCCACCTCTTGGCGAAAAGTTAATAGTTTTGCATATACATTTCAGGTAGCTGTGTGAATCACGGAAAGGGCGAATGAAGTGGACACTTCTAAATGGAACCCTACAGTAGCTCAAGGTCTGTGGCTAAAGCGTTATCATTGTTTGGATACTTCACACACACGTGTTTTTTAATCGCATAGACTACAACTACCAAGCTGGAATCAAAGCACATCGACTCCCCTCTCACACCCTAAACACGCACTTCGAGCAAACAAAAAGCCCCTCAGTCTCACGGAATAGCCATAGGCAAAACTGTATCTGACCGGTGTAACGTTGGTACTAAATCATCCATCGCAAAGAATGATTTTTGTAGCACGTGCAACAAATATGTGTAGGTACAGCCCTGCCCTGAATACATCTCAACGTGCGCGCTAAAACATCTGGTTTAAATGGAGATGTCATCACGGGTGCGTTAATAAATCTACATTGCGGCGAGTTGACAAATTATTCACTTTGACGAATTTATGTAGTTTCAGTTACTTTACTTTGAGCCATGCTCTTCCTTACTTGAATCACCTTTGAAAATAGAGGATTGAAGTAGCCTATATGGGTGTTTGGGAATGAACGTTGACTCAGATGCTTTTTGAGACCTTGAGCAGAAATGTCCCAGCCCGTTGTTTAGGATGCATCATAGACAGGTTATCTTTCAGGTAGCCTATATATTTTCCATTAAAAAACCACCACGTAGCGAACGTGTTGTGGCTAACTCACTTAGCTCCTGTTGGTAGCCTAGGTTATGGTCATAAGCAAATGAGATGACAGTCGAAAGATACAATTAGTGCTGTTATCGATTTGCTTGGTAGCCTATAAACGCATTTATGGTTGTCTACATACATCAATAATCAAATTGGCCTCCATCACTCAAACATGCTAACGGTAACATTATTTTACCTACGTTCTGCTATTGATAGGATTAACGGAGCCTACCTGCAGTAAAAAACAAGCATGTCCGATAAACATTCTCAGATTTATTTCAGCTTCAAGAGGAAATGGGAATTACATGTCATGCAGAAATCATCCTACCCTTAGACGTTCTCTGCGGTAAACTACTGTAGCCTACAGTCTTGTCCTTGTACTAGGAAGCGTAGTGTCTTTCCAACCCAATTTAGATTAACTTCCAACAAAATTACGTCTCAATGCAACGATGCGCCATCTAGTGGACAAACGACTACTTATCGCCAATACTGGAAATGCAGCCATGATAATGATGATTAATATTTATTTTGGCTTTCTTTTAATCCTACTGAATTTGTAATTATGTATCGGCCGTTCTAATACCGATAGTATGTGGGTGCCTGTGTGTGTGTGTGCATGTGTATATGTGTGCACCACCATCTACAGGCCAATGAGTGTACAGTCACTAAATGTACACATAACTTAATTTTTTAGACCCCCCCATGGATGAAATTCTACGAAACTTGGCATACACCCAGATAATGTCAGGTTAATCATACACATAAAATTTGGTGCAGTTCTGAATGTCTTTACTGAAGAGAGGGGCGATTAAAGCAGAATGATATTGCATTTTGATTTTTTACCGGGGGGGTGCAAATCACAAATGAGTGATTATGGGCTAGGTTGATGTGGGCCCTTGAGACCAACATACCATAAAAAATTTCTTCATCCTCGGTGCCACGGTTCAGGTAGTTATTTAGGAAAAACTGCATTTTTTGGGTTTCGGGGGGCCCAGCGCGGAGGGGGAGTGGCCCCCGGGGACCAAACGAAATTTTTCCGTAAAAGTCTAGTGGGGCTACATACCCACCAAATTTCATGTGCCCCGGATATCGTTGACCAAAATTTCAGGAAGTAGATGACGAAAAAAAAAAAAAAAAAAAAAAAAAAAACTTTGACAATCCCTATATGACCGCTTCGCTAGCGGCGGTCATAAATATTCTCTGCGTTATCTTTTCCAATGCTATTGGCATACTACCTCTGGAACAACATGATGACAGTTCGCAGTTTTACACTGTCTCTCATGGCTTTTCTTGGTTGGCAAAAGGGCTTGGCAAAGAACTATGTCTATGGTCGATCTGTTGGTGATGTTTGTGGGCAACTTTGTTCCAGAATTAGTTTGTCATTACCCATTGCTGTTTTGAAGTATTTCCATTGTAGATAACCACATGATTGAACCGTGCCCAAAACACATTGCGTCATAGAGAAACCAAATACACCAATAAAATGAAGTTGATAGCTTGTATGACTAGCATTGCCACTTTTGATTATTTCCACACTGATTGCACACACGTATACTTATCATCCAACTTAGTGGTTTTTCATTGAGGTTTGACAGAATTAGTCATGGTTGGCATCTTTTCATCAAGTAACTGCACAATCAGATCGCAAAGCTCCAAAAACATTTTTTGGCAAGAATCACAAGTGAGTGGTTTCACAAGTAGATTTAAAATAATGACTAATTTAACATACACACGTATTGCGCCTACTGCGTGGTTTGAGGTTAAAATTTGATCTTTGCCGTGCTTGCAGTACTTTATCTAAGGTTAAGTTAATATGGTGAACCATATAAAACAGCTTTAGTAACACACACACACACACACACATATATATTTATATTGCACTCCTAACCATCACGTAATTGTAAAACCTATTCAAATATAGATAACCAGGGACATCCATTCTTGCCCTGCCTCTCAACATGCTTGGTGTATTCTGGCACAGTCTAACTACCACCATCAGTTCTCAAGGATTTATGGTTTGGCAAACTAGGATTCTGTAATCTCTCTATCAGAATCAATTTAGAGGACTTCATAAAGACAACCCAGGGCGCTTATGTCCCTACAGTGCGATTTGAGGATACCCCTGAACTCTCTGTTAACTCCCCAGAGAGAATGTATCCCACATGTTTTCTATTTATAGCCTTAACTTATTCATAATTGTTTCGGGGCCCAACTATACATTTCACCTGCACTGAGTAGGACCAAAGGCATTCAAATATGTGGGCTGCACAGTGCTCCATGAATCATGAGAGCCTACACTATCTGCTGTGAAAATCACTGTACTGTCATCATGGGTGTCTTGGTTGGGGAATTTATTGCTGAAATATTTTCATATTTTATGTGCTTGTTGGTCTTGTTATCAAATTTATAAACTATCAGGGAAAATAGTAAATTGAGAAATTCTAGTGAAGCATTACTGGTCCTCAGGCCTTCCACCTTAAGAGATCTGTGTCATAACAGTGAGCACAATTTATGAATCAGTGGGGGTTTATTATGATGTTAGTGGAGGGCCATTAACTGCTCAGGTAAGAGCCAAAGAAACAGCACTGACGCTTGCAGCAAAATGGATAGGCATATCTCCATGATTTATTCATTACAAGGTAGGTGCCCTTTCAAATGGCACATCCCAACAATTATGTAGTCACCTTTTGTATTGCCAAATAACAAGTTGAAATTAAGTGCTCAAAAGATGGATACTGTGCAGCTCTTGACATTTTAGAAAAACTAATTATTTTTGTCATTTTCAATTGGGATAAACAAATACAGTCCGATGCTAATTATGCTGTCGGGGAGGATGCCGCCGTGATATTCATATAAGAGTGACTGGCTGATCAGTGATAACGGAATAACCTGAACCAGAAAGGAGCTGTGAAGGGAATATATGTCATTCTGTGTCATAATGTTTCTTTATAGCACTTTCTATCATTTTCTTGAATGTGTGGTTGTGTACTGAAGTAGTCATAGTATGGGTTTCATTGTGCTTGTTGGATATGGCCCCTACACATAACATCTGCCACCTGACTGATCTCTTTCAATGGCAAGAGCTGGGTCTTTTTAAATTAACCAACTGTATTCATCGCAAACTCGACAATCATGTGCAAATCACTTTGCTTATGCCAAAGAAACATTATACCACATGACGCAAAGCTTATCTGGTCACATTAACAACCGTCCAGAGTCCAGAAAGCCACTACACTTGTGAGGGTTTTCATCAGCAACATCTCAACATAATTGAGATAATTTGCCAAGGAGATCAGCAAGCCTGGCAGCTGGGTCAGGGGCCACATGAGACATGGGCTCCTTGCAAAGCACCCTGGGACTTCCAGCGGTATCGGAATACCAACGGCCATCCCTGACAAGCGCAGGACCGGGCATGCTACGAGCCCAGGCCCATTTGCAGCTGTGTCTGTTTAAGAGGCTATTAATTCCGAGCGATGGGTGGAATCGCCGCTGAAAGATGAGACGGCGGCCCATAAAGCATTGTGACAAACTCGCGCAACGCGACGTGGAAAAGAGGCCCCCGTCGTCAGGCCGCCTTTTGTTTCAGTGGTTTTTATTCCTCCCATCATCTGCCGTGTTCTATCACT
>NW_027468663.1:9062094-9447094 GCF_046254945.1 Alosa pseudoharengus
TGTGTGTGCGTGCGTGCGTGTGTGTGTGTGTGTGTGTGTGTGTGTGTGTGTGCGTGCGTGTGTGTGACGCAGCTGCATGCCCAGACAAGATATTCATTGGCCCTCTGTGTGACAGGAAGGGACAAGGCCAGTTGTGGGCTGCGTCGGTAGTCGAAGTGGTAAACGCAATTTTCAGCGCCTGATCCAATCGGCAACTTCACAGTGCCCTCCACTTGTTCTGCACGACCATTTGCCTCTAACGTGGGATTATGGGAAATCTGATTCTCTGTGTTACAGTCAGGGTGTGACTTGATCCACCACACAGTTAACGGGGGTGGGGAGGGGGGGGCTCTGTGTGCTGGCTCAGCTAGTGGCTGTGCTGTCACCCTCCACATATGGTATTTGGAAACAAATGATGAATTTAATTTGTTTTAGGAAATGTTTTCCACATGTGGACCCTGCATTGGAGTACATTTTAGGATTGAAAAAGTAGATCTCATTTTTTAATGAAACAGAATATGTTTTTGTAAGAACTAGCTGGGAATTTTCTTCATGTTTTTCTTCAAAATGGTCAACTTGAACCCCATAATTGATTATTGTTAATAAATAAAGACCTGACATCAAAATAGATGATTTTTCATAGCATGTAAATCTTTCTCATAAAATGCAGAAGAAAGATGTCAGCCACTTAATGGGTAGGGCAATCCATCACATCAACTATGAAACAGCCAGAGTTGTAGTATTTGGGGCACCTGTGATATATTAATGCAATAGTGGGTGAGAATACTATTCTATTGTGTGTTGTTTGTTTAATTAATTGCTTATAATTAGTTAAGTGCAGAATGAATTAAGAGCAAAGCATACGCAGCAGCACAATGGACAGTGATCCAAGTCTTTAAAGCAGAGGGCAATCGACAGTGAGTTTAAAAACTTTATATTTCATTATTGGCTTCCATTTTTCACATGGCCAAATACAAAAATGTGATCAACAGGGATTACGTGTGACCATTATTAAGGTTTGCTCAAAAAAGTCCTTACCACTAAATTATTATTTTATCTCTTCTTTTCTTCAGGGATAATCCACGTATTCTGAATAGCAGGCTAGTTCCATTAATTAAAAACTTGATTCATTATTACATTTCATTTGACTTTTTTCAAATGAGCAAATAAAAACTTGGATCAACAGGGAATACATACGGCCATTATTCACTCCTGCAAATAAGGCCCCTGTTTCTTAATTACTATTTCGTTTGCTCCCTCCAGCCACTCTCTGCATTCACTAGCTATGGAGATCCGTAAAAGTGACTGCAGTTATGGTAGAACTTTGTTGCAAACGTAAATAACTCAAACTTTTGTCAAGATGATAAGAAATCACTAGTATTTCCTAGAGTGCTTTGCTGGTGCCACTGGCTTAAGATACAGCTGGTGTTAAAACACTAAATGGTATAAAATATAATGGAAATGTATCCTGAGGAAGGAGCATCTATTCTCTGTCACAGCTTATCACAGAGCTCCCTGCGCTCTTGTTAATTTAAATCTCTCTGACCATGTAGAACTTGGTTTCATATTTATTTGAGGAGATGTCAAGTTCTCACATCAAATCAATGGGAAATAAAGTTTTTATATTGCTTGGTACCTTTATGAGTGATTTCTGCAATATCTGCTTCACATTGACTGTGCACATACAAAAAGAAATGATTAATTCTGACATGCCCAGTCCCTTTGATACGATCCTTTCCCCACTCAGTCTTGCAATATTTATAGGATCGCTATTGAATGAACCCAATTCAAAACATGACAGCGAAAAAGCAGCACTGCACCAGCACCTGAGTGAGTCCTCAGTTCTGAGAAGACACCATGCAGTGCTTGCAGACATATTGCTAAACCTCTCAGTCTAGACAAGGGCTGGTATTTATAGTCTGTGCAACACATAAAACAGGCATGTCCAAGCTGGATTAGCTCTTGTAACTTGCCCGCAGAGGCTGATCCACCCTTTTGGGAGAGTGGGCCCGTACACCTGTTTGCAAGTCAATCACCTGTTACACAGCTACACCTCAGTGAGTTGTGTTGTGGTGTGTTGCTGGGAGCTGGCATCTGTGGTAATGCCTTAGAAATAGTGGGATAATGGAGTGAGTCAACACGTTAGCGGAAATTAGGCTTTGATTAGCACAGGGGAATGAGGGGAAGATATGTTAAATGCTGCCTGAAGAAGGGAATGGACCGAGGCTCATTTGAACCAGCAGAGAAAGCAGAACTGCTGAACTGCTGATAGAATATCTTCGAAGCACCCCCCATCCCCCGCCCCCTCCAAACTTCTAGCGGATAGAGTCACTGCAATTCGGGGACCTCGTTATTTCAGGAAGGGGATTACATTTTCAATGACCATGGGGTAAACCCGAGCTGATTTTGAAATATTGGAGAGGGAAATTTTCTCTCCGCAGGTTTAAGCGGAGTTTGGTCCTGAAATCTGAGAGAGCCTCCCTGCCGCTCCCTGTGGCGCTGTTCCCCTGAACCACAACAGGCCACAAATCTGGCAGAGGCTGTCGACTCCCAGCCGCACTACAGAGGAGTGCTTTCCTGTTAAAATACAAGGGGCTCTGGTTTGGGGTGGAATGCTGTAAAACTCAGAAAAAGCTGAAAAGGACTGGGGGAAATAAAAAATGGGCCTTCGAACCATCTGTGAATGTCAAAACAAAGATATAAACAGAGGAACCGACCGAATAGCGCATTCAAAACTAGGAATTCAAAACAAAAATAGCCTCCATTTCCACACGGGCTTTTCCTGTCAAGTGAGGAAAAACATGTTTTACAAGGCCAGCATGATCAGCTGATCAGAGCTTTTGGATACAGATTTGTATGGTGCTAATTATATTTCTATGAAGCTTACAGTTTTAGAGCATTTTGCCCTTGGCATGTTATTCACTACATAGATACTGCATTCCCCAAAATTTTCTTTTTGACTTTTGTGAGTAATTATTGACCTTTGAGCATGTGGAAGGTATAAAAGAAAAATCATATATGTTGTCAGGTTCCATAATGAACTGAATTGAGGATGACTGGAGTCTCCAATGGTTTTGAAAATACAAAGTGACTGGTTGAGCTCTACAGATTTCTCAGAAATAACAGCAATTTTCCATGCATCCATGTTTAGGTTAAACCAGATGAATGAATATGAAATTGTTTTGGGCTGTTCAAATGCAGAATCAAAGTGTGTCAAATTATAAACAGACAATCACACAGGACTCTCAGAAGTGCCTCTGTAACCAATGAGAAAGCAACTCTCACACAACCACATGGGAACATAACGTCAGTATTTTCAGTGAGAATGGCTTTTGGAATCTGATTTGGCAGGAATATCTTTTGTTCCAGCTCTAATTGTCTGTACACCATACAGTCTGTGGGCCACGGCAGAACTAAAATGCTTGATGTCAGAGAAGTACAGTCCCTACTAGTTTCTCTTGGCAGCCCTACCACCACTCTCATTATTTCAGCACATCGAGGAGGGGGAAAATGCAGTTCATAACAGTGATATTTTTGAAAACAATGTGTGAGGAAAGCCTGTATTTAACAGTGCTCTGCTGTTTAGCGAAAGCAAGAAATGGACGGTGAGATCGCTGCTTCCCATCACAACAACAGACTCCATATCAAGCAACCACACTGGGGACCAAGAGGTAAACACTGGAGTCACTGACAATGGCAGCGCTAGTTTCCACTGATAACATCCAGCCTTTTGTGGACTCTGTTGTGGCGATCATAACATAGTTTTTACTAAAATGGGGCATTCATAAAGAGCCACCATCCAGCATGTTTATCCCCAGTTAAGGCACAGCCATGTTGGTCTAACCAAACAGAGACACATTATATAGGTCTCACCAGGCATATTTCAAATGCCCCTTGTGGCATTTCAAATTAGAAAATGTACATCTTAAAAGTAAATGTACCAAAACCCAAATGCCTTCCATTACACAGTTACAAATTAAGGAGTTTCAGGCAGGCAACCATCTGTTATATAGTATTTTTTAACCACACCATGCTTTATGAAGTGGACACATTTGTAAAATTGCAATAGCAAACTCACAGAACTGGGACCTATAAAATAACACCCTACTGTTGCTTTACACATGGGAGCATGTGCATTGTTATGAGAGGGGTGGTGTGCAAAGGAAATAGGTAGAGTGAAGGGACCACCATGAGTTTATGGCACACCTTTGCACTTAGCCATCTCCCTCTTCTTAGACCCAGAATAGTTTCTCTGTGTGTGTGTGTGTGTGTGTGTGTGTGTGTGTGTGTGTGTGTGTGTGTGTGTGTGTGTGTGTGTGTGTGTGGTTGAGCTCTGAAATCTGTATGCGTTCCCAGCCCACCCTGGGAAGAGCTGTGAGGAGGACCACCCCTGGGGACTGTTGGACGCCCCACCCTGTTTTTTTTTTTTTTTACGACAGTCACACCGCTTGGCAGCAGTAGCAGCAGCACCCTTGAATTCCCCGGGTGACGTGTCCCACAGCTGGGGATCAAAGAGTGCCATTCTGCCTGGCTCCGGCCACTGCAGGTGATCATCTTCCTCCTTTATGCCTGGAGAGGGGCGACAAAGGCACTTAAAGGAGAACCTTCCAGCGAGCATATTTCCACTGCCCTATATAAAATTGTTTTGCATGAGTAATGCCTCTCTCAAAGTAATAGCTCCGTGACTAAAGCTTGGACCAGCGCAATCAGTGAATCACTGCTGCCTTGAAGTGCCGAGCCTCTCTATCATACACTTGGAGAAGATAAAGGCATGAAGGGAGAGAGTATGCAACGCACCAAGGGCGATGGAGGCACTGGCAGGGAGAATTACTTCGCAACAAATAAGATATTATCATCATCATTATTTAGATTATTGTTATTGTTTTTGCCATTAGATTGAACTGTTCTCAGCGGCTGTGTGCGCTCATATATATCCGAGCTAAAGAGAATAGCAGTGGACCATTGGAAATGTGCTCGTTCTAGAAGCATCCCTCATGCCTGACGCTGAATAAAATCTATGAAATTGAGACCAGACGAGGCCAAAGATGAGGTCTAATCCACTGCAGATTCCCCCTTCACTCTCCCCCTCTCTTTGCCTCACTCCCTCTCTCTTACTCCCTCTTTCTCTCTCTCTCTCTCTTTCTCTCTCCCAGAATGAGGCATTGTGGGATGGCTGTCCAACCCCTCCACCCATACAGTTAACAAGCTTCTTCTGTGAGCATGGTGCGGTGGAGAGTGTGTGTGTGAGTGTGTGTGTGTGTGTGTGTGTGTGTGTGTGTGTTGGGAGGGGGCTGCATATGAGCTCAAACAAGATGGGGGGTTTGACCCCCCCCCTCCCCAGGAAAGGAGAAGGCATGCCGGGGCTCAGCGGAGGGCCAAGAGAACACTGGACAGCTATGCCCTCCCCATCCTCCCTCTCTCTCCCTCATCTTTATTTTTTTCTTTTTTAACAGTCAAAGCACAACTGTATGTGCACGCAACACAAGCCAAAATAGATAAAGAGGAATGTCAACTGAGGGAGGGGGGAAATCACCTCAGCGACAACCATGCTGTTCAGAACTGTGGCCTGCATTCCTAAGTGATTTATGGCTTCCAAAAAAGACAAGTCTCTCCCAAAGACATTTAGCTACACAGCTGGTAAACGCCAACTGCTCCTGACCACCGATGAGTAATGACATCCCTTTAGAATCAGACAGTTTCGCTAAAACCGTGTCGGAGTGATGGTCTTGTGCTGGAAAAATGATTTTTGAAGATGACGCACTAAGAGAAAAAAACAGACGCAGAGAGACGCAGACGCACACATGCAGACACACACATAAACACATTCAGACACACACATGCAGACACACACATAAACACACTCAGACACACATATGCAGACACACACATAAACACACTCAGACACACATATGCAGACACAGACAGGGAGAGACGAAAACACACCCATGCACGCAGAAGATGTTGTGTCCTTCTAGTGAGTTTATTGCGTTACCACATTTCCTGCACCAAAGACAGAACCAAGCAAGTCCACTCCGAGGCACGCTCACCAGTGGTGGGGTCTCGGTCCATACAAACCCGATTAAGAATCAATTTCAGTCAGTGTCAGACAGTCTGGCGCCTGGAGAGGGGTGAACGCTTTTGATCTGAACGTTTTATTGTTGTCTCATAGTCCGCCATTGTCTAACAGTCTGGCACGGGCCAAAGTATCTGTCATGAGCGCTTTTACATAGACGCTAATGCACTAAAGTGAAGGAGGAGGCTCCACATGGCCTTGGTGTGGGCTGGGGCAGGCGGATATGTGCAGCAGGGAGGAAGCTCTGAAATGCAAAATAATACGTCCACTCTCACTTACCTCATCAGGACGCGTTAGCCATACACGCGTTAGCATGATTGAGCCTGTGACAATGCAAATGGAATGAGTGGCATATTTATTATACAAACTTGGGGCTTGTCGACTTGGTTTCCACTGTAAAACAAGGGAACATGTGGACCTTGCTATGAAATGCCCTACAATTACAAACTATGAGAGCCATTGAAGAATTACCACAGAATCAGTTTTTCTTGCCTTAAATTGCCAGTGCCTTTAAACAGAATTTCTTATATACAATTTTACACACATTTACATCTATTCATTTAGCAGACGTTTTTATCCAAAGCGATTATATTACAAGGGCCATTGTCCCCAGAGCAACCCGAGGTTAAGTGCCTTGCTCAAGGGCACAATGGTGGGAATTACACCCACAACTTTTCTGGTCACTACATGCTTGCACAGCTCTTTAGCCACTGCGCTACCACCGCCCCATCTTTACTTAATGAACCCAACACTGTACATACATCACACAGATATGCAAACACACGACGACACCACTGGCAACTCATCAACATGTAGATATTTCTCAAGGCAATGGTTTCTGATAGGACTTTCAGTCACATTCTACTGACTGTTTCAGATTGCTGACAGTATTACGGTTATACCTGCAATTTTGTTTAAAAAAAAAACATTAATTGAACAGAATATAGTTTGAAATATGAAATGTTTTGAATTATTATCTTATTAAAATCATTCCACAGAGATGAGCAGCTATTAAACTGTCACATTACTTTGAGCTCAGCTAGGTAGGGCTTAATTAGGCAATTGGTGCACAAAACATGCATTCCAACAATACGTCCTGAAACACTGGCAATAAGGACTCTCTGAACCTTTGCAAAATACGAGGAATGATTGGTGCCTCCGACAAAAACAAGGAAGCCATGCAAATCACAGCACTAATTGCATCCATTCATTATCAGCGGTGTGGCATAGGGGAAGCCTCAATTTTGTCGAGTATGAAGAGTGAGCTGAAATGTGTGCACACATCGTCATGTCAAAGCAGTGTCAGCCCTCATAAAACACGAGTCTACTCTTGGAAAACAAATAAAAAAGAAAGTCATCAGCTGAGGCCGTCTGAATGAGGATGCATGCGCTTTCATGGCTTGCTGTGAGATGGCATCCGGTGGTCTCCGGTTCTGCTGTACACATATTTTGACAACCTGCATGTCACAGTTCTATTTGTGCTGCTGTGCATGGGGCCAGGCAGTGGACAGGCTTCCACGGTCAAGCATAAAGCCTTGCATAAAGAGATTGATGGCCCCCAGGAAAGCAGACATAACAAGCATGGTTCAAGGCTATTTCTGATAGGCTGATGCAAAAAAAAATCATCTTGAAGGTTAATGGGCAGTGTTATAAGCTGTGTGTGTGTGTGTGTGTGTGTGTGTGTGTGTGTGTGTGTGTGTGTGTGTGTGTGTTTGTGTGTGTGTGTGTGTGTGTGTGTGTGTGTGTGTGTGTGCTATGTTATGTGTGTTTATATGTGCACATACAGTACATATTGTGGAATCATTTGGGCATGGTAACAGGATGGAGTTTACTGATCTACAAAGAGCCAAGGGTGAAAGCTAAATGAAGTTATGAAAACTTTTTTTTTACTTTAGTTGAACAGCTTCAAAAATCCCTTTTTAATATCTCACACATAATCATTATCTGAGTTAACCGAGTGAAACCTTCCTGCCTCTATCAAAAGTATAATTTCATCTGATTCTAATTAGAAAGAGAGATATGCACTGTTTGTCAAAAATTATGTTCAAATCAGACTTTTTAACAACCTTGCGTGCATTTTCACCAACACATTTGAGCAATAATGTATTGCCTTTCCAGAAATGAGTTAATTTTCAAAATTAATACACATATTGTTCTCCCCGGTGTTTAGTGTTGTGTCTGATTTATTGTTTTCAATGTGTGCCTTCTCAAAACTGTACGGTATGCCTCTGAACTCCTGGTGCTAAAATTAGAGACAGTTTCATATCTCTGCCTCATGTGGCAACAGACTCATTTTGGTGGCATACAGAGCAAGCTATTTCCTCGGTCCATAAGAGTTCCACTGTTAACTGCCTTTGTTCTCTGCTATTTACCTGGGACTGTAGATATAAGCTTGGAAATGCAAATGTACAACAAGGATAGTCTGATGTTTATCTTACCTTTTTAGGTCCTTTGGGGAATTGCGTGGCTACTCTGTTTCCCTCTCTCTTTGCCTGCAAAGCTTTATGGTTATACCTTGTGTTGCTGAACAAGCCCTGCTGAAGTGAATGCACATCACAGCACAGTGAAGCAAATTGGGAGGTCAGCCACTGTGGAACCGAATTATCAGACACTGTAAATCTATTTTCTTCTTCTGTTTTTTTTCCTTCTTCTCCCGCTCTCTCTCTCTCCCTTTCTTTCTTTTTCCCCACTGGGACGCGAGCGAAGAGCATCTGTTTCCATTTGGCAGTGTCTCTGCACAAAGACTCCAGAAAAGATCCCTGCACTCACAACTGAGCCTACCTCCACCCTCTTGCTCCACCAGCACATTACACACACACACACACACACACACACACACACACACACACACACACACTCACACACACACACACACACACACACAATGGCGACAATACAAAATGTCGGCCCAAGTTTTTCACCGCACACTCATTCAGGAGTGCTGCTTCCCTCTGTCATGCATGCTGAACCAGTTTGGGTGCGGAAACCTATTTGTGCAAATTCATTTCTATTCACTTCATATGGCAACATTAGCATTTAGGTAATATTTCACAATGAGCTGAATAAACAGGCTACCAAGCTCGGCTAACCTAATTTCTCTCCATCATCAGGTTTAGGATCTCACACCCCTTCTGACCTAGGCGATTTCAGGCATGGGAGAAAACTGAGTTAAATCGTATGGAGCACCATTACAAATGAAAGATTGAAACACATTGTGGTGCTATGGAATTAGGCTACGTGATTTATCTCAGAGGAAGGCCTATGAAAATGTGCCTCATCACAGTCTTTTATATGGGCTGTCGGCTTCGAGTTGGCCAGGCCTTTTTTTAATTTTCAACATAAAAAATATTAAAAAAAAAAAAAAAAAAAAATGTCTAGTTCTTTTCTCACTTTGGACTGACTTTTGAGCACACCACTTTTGAACTTAATGAACAAAACCACCGAATAACGACTCATGACATCCTTAACCACAACACTTGCATTGCCCTCTTATTAGCTGTGTGAAGGTTTGTTGAAATGGCCCGCAATTCTTTGTGAGGTTTTCCCCATGCTGAGAATAACATATTTCTGACGAGAACACATGCATGAGAGAACAGAATAAAGAGCAGAATGGGAGAGAGGCAGAGAGAGTACTGAGAGCCCTGCCATATTTGACGCCAGCGTCGCTGTAATGTGCCATAATGTTTTGATGGCATGTTTAAAGTTCAAAAAGAAAAGGACTGCTTTTTTATGGGCAACTGAGGCTGTGGGTGCTTTTTGTGATGTTGATCTGCATGTTCTAGATTTTGCCATTTTTTGTATTATTTTTTATCGGCACAGAATGTCTCAGCAGCACACAGCTCATTTGTGGGGTGAGAGTAACTATTACGCTTGTCAGAGAGGCCTTTTCAGATATGTAGCTAACTTGCATTCACTCGGCTGGCTTGAACACTTCTCTTGACTGGTGTAATAGTTTCTTTTGATATCAACGTACAAATGGCAGATGGCTTATTGATTACTTTCACTGAAGTCTATCCCTTTAAGAAAAAACCTGTGGACAGTAGTTGTATAGATGGCACACTATGCATTCCAATTGTGTTTTTTATTTGCTTTTGTTAGATCTGCTCATGGGTGAGCATTATGGCAGACCAACAATTGCAAAATGTGGGTAAGATGTTGCTGATGTAACTGCATGAAATATTAAAACCATAGAGTACTTGACAACATCCAGGGCCGTATTTTTTTTATCTGGTAGCTGAACGTCCCACTCTCTATTTGTGCCTTCAAGCGATGACAAGAAACCATTTTGCATCTTTTGTAGTATTACTCTAAATCACACCAACCATGGCAGTAGCACTATTTATCTGGTATTTCTATGTCATTCACCATTGTTATTAGAATTACTATAATTAGTCAGGTCTGGCTTTCCTTTTTTGGATCTTACCCAGCTCCAGTGATAGGTGAGGGAGAGACCCAAACCCTTGGATGAATAAAACATACAAATACACTCAGTGGTCAGTTCAAATAAAGCACCCTGCCCCTTAGAGGCGCTTCATACATAAACATTGTTTCTCCAAATATGAATATGTGCCAGCGGATTACCTGTGTTACATCTGTTTTCTCTTTTGCCGTTATTCTTTATTATGTAAAATTATGCCTCCAAAAACATGAGAGCTCCCAACTAATCCTCTCACTTTCCACCTGGTAGATTTGACCCAAATTCGCATTTCCCTGGTGCAATGGGAGTCTCTCTCTCTCTTGTTTTTTCATTATTGAAGCCACGTGTAACAGAACCTACTGACCTGGCAGTATGCTTCTCAGACTTCTGAGAAACAAAAGTGTGGAAATTAACCCTCCGACCACAACTGTCTCAAAAGTGCCTGTTTTTATATTTCTTTAAGGGTCGTGCAGCAGAAAATATTCCATGTCCACACTGCATACATTTCCTACAGGGTGAGCTTGCAGCGGAGGCTTCTCTTTGAGGAGGTCCTCTGGTCATGCTCAAATGCTGGATACCGTTAGATCTTGAATGTTTCATAAGGCAGCAAGGCTCTATTCTCTGGTATACCCTGAAAGGTAATATTGGTGCTGCTGTCTCAGAGAACAGGTACTGAACACTTGGGATGGAACCAACTGATAGTTTGGTATCCTCACCAGAGTAAGTCTCCCATCCAACAACACATTGGTGTGGTGTAAAGCATTCCGCAGATAACCTCAGATAACAGGATAACTGTTTCTAGGAAGACATGACTGAAAAACTCTTAGTGGTGGCAAAGTGAAGAAGGTACTTAGAAATATTTTCACACTGACTGTCTAAAAATGTTGAAAACATTTTCAACCATTTTCACTGACATTAAAATTGACTGTGAGATGGGACTACAACACAATCTAAATTTATATTATTATCTACAGGGCATTTTTGCTGAATTGTGCAATTGGTCGGAAAATGCGTTGTGGATTTCGGTCTCTTAGTGCTGTGATTAATTTTGTTTTGTAGCGCACTGCTTTGTTATGGAGATGATGTCGGGGAGAGGAGCCACTCCGGATCCTGCTGGCTCCTCCTCTCCGTCTTTTTCGGCTAGCTCCACAGCCAGCTGCTGCAGAGAAGGCACCCGGCGCACCGTGTTTTTTGCCTTGTTTGCTCCAATAGTCGCACTGCCTGCGCAGTGGATGGAGCAGGGGTCCTTTCAAGTTACAGACCTGGCACTATCCGATTCTCCGGGCATTTTTGCCAAGTCTGACCATTCGATATTTGTGGAGTCTATGACAATGGATTGACAAAGGCGACAGATGAGATGCGCTCTTCTAAATTTTGAGTAGCCTTTCCGGCTGCATAGCACGAGCTTTAATTATTCCTGTCCATTCGTCTTACTACGCTAACACTGGGTCGCGGAGTTTCTTCAAATACGTTGTATTTTCAAGTGTCGGCAGAGGGATGCGCCGCAAGGAGAACTAATCATTTAGATTTAAGAGGCATCTGGGATGGAGTTCGTCCGATTTGCGGCAATGCACGGACTTGGAGAAAGACCTGCTACGTGATAGAGCACGATTTGTCCTGAAGAAGTGTAGAATGCATCGGAACCATTCAAGTCTTTGTGCTGCCTACTGAGCCGCGTTTCAGGGGTCCACCACTGAAAGGCTGCCCACTTCAGGTCTGCTTTGGCTGTCCCACATCGTCTCGGGCTGCGTCAGATATAACAAAAAGCCACACTGGAACAACCCAATACTTTGTAAGTAGGTTATTTTCTGTCTTTGCTCCTTTCTTACACTTACAGAAATGTTTTCACTTCCACTGATAGGTGTTCACTTCCTCACTCCAAACTGGACAGTAGTCTTTCTGTTCTCTCATGGCAGGGAAGCTTCTCTATGTTTAAAAATGTACTTTGTTGAAGGCAGGTATACGGAAGTTTGTCCATTTACAGGTTACCATAAGAAGTATATATCACGGCCTTAAAGTTATGGGCAGTCATTGTAGGATACGATCGACTCGCTCACTGATCTGGCAGCCCTCGTAAGTGAATTCGCTTGGTTTTGTCCAGGTAGAGTAGTTTCGGTCCAGTATAATAGAGGTAGCCGTTTGAGAGGCCTACCAGGGGTCCTCCTAAAAAAGAGCCGTTTCTTAAACCCGAAAACTCCAGATGTGGATATTTGCTGCCTTCTCTCCAATCTTAGCTGGATTGTGGTGGTGTATTTATTTCACGGAATATGTTTTTACCGAACAGGTAATACATGAAAGATAGGCCTACAGGTTCGCCTTTACGCGTTGAATTAACTTTCTCTTGTTTAATACATAAGTTGTTTAGGCTATTTGTGACACGTTTAATTTGACCAAAACCTTATCCTATTTTATAATAGACTATTGGAAAACCAAAGAAACTGGAGACTAAACGAGGCACGGTTTTACAGAGTCTGTAAATGTTAAGATTCAGACGAGACCCATTTGAGCTGGTAAAATTAGATCATTAGACTGCACATGTATAATTCACCTATATCTAAGCTTATGTCAACTGTATGCTGAAGTCACACGCACGAACGCGCGCACACACACACACTGATCTGACCGCCCCCCCCCACACACACACACACACACAGACGCAGCGAGAGAGGGGGGGGGGGTGCAGAGGCCTACTAGAAAGTCTAGACCCTAGTGATTTATTTTCCGATCATTATGAGTAGGCCTAGCCTATTGTCGCTCTACAACCACAATGTAGTTGAGCGAAGTCTGTAAACATGAACAGATAATCGTCGGCCTACAGGAAATAATAAATGACTATGCTATGTGAAAATGCCTAAGGTCGATTCAAAGGACATCTTCATTTGTTTGTTTTTATTGATTTGGTCTAGGCCTACTCGTCATTTCAAGAGTCAGTTTCAGACATGCAGTCTCGAAATTGCCTGGCAAGTCGGCCTATATGTCAGAGATTAGAGTATAGGCCTAAAGATTTAGTTTGATAATATATATATATATATATATATATATATTACACTATAACACTTTGTCGCAATCATAGCCAGTCTTCCCTAGCCATTCCTTATAATTTATCCAGTCTACACATTGTAAGTCATTATAACTTAATTTAAGTCGCTGCAGAACATAGCCTGCTCATGTGCATGGGAATTGGCCCATAGGCAGTTTTGCGATTCATTGTAGCAGGTCTACTTAGGTTTCACATTGATTTATGCACCCGCTTGAAAATTAACTGACTATCCTTGCGCCACTTACAGTAGAGCTAATTAGCGCGAACTTGTAGGTATAGTCTCTCTTCACCCATTGACGCATTCATTCATTGATTCCAATGTTGCAACTGTCAGGCAAGGAATTCTCCAGAACAAATGTTCCGTTGTTAGGTTTGCCTTCTCCCCTCCCCCGTTCCCCAGGCGCGCTGTGATTTGGTCCATTTGTTCTGGCCGTCTTTAGAGGAAGTGCCATCTCATCTCACATCAACTCCCTGCAAATGGTTTGAATTTATGCGAGTGTGAATTTTCGCCTTTTTTCCAAGTTCCAATTTACATATCAAAGTGTCCCTATCTCAATACAGAACTTGAGTTACCATCCCCCAGTTTCGCCACAGTGGGTGAGGTTGAGAAAACGAGTAAAGGACTGCGGGCCGATGGGTAGCCTAGACTCTGTAGTAGTCTACAGTAGGCCCACCAGTGCCCAATTCTATTCATTCAATCGATAACTCACTTTTACAATTGCCCTGTGCGTCGGTACTTTTCCCCTCGAGGTTTTATTCCTCATTACCATCTATAATTATTGGATGGCGCATTGTATCTACACTTGTGCGTGGGCTTGCTCCAAGTAGAAAAAAAGAAGGCCCATCGACTTGCGCGGGGAGAGTAATATTTTATGGGTTTTACTTTTTTAGATCACCTAAAAAAACAGTCTAGCACTGCAATAATAAACAGAAGTTTGCGTTGTTTCAAATTAACAGTTATTTTCAATTGTTAGGGCAAGGGCCTGGAAGGGCAATTAAGGTAGGGTTTTGATTGATATTTTAAATTTTGAGTCCAACAAAAATAAACATATATTTTTTAGCTCCAATCTTAAATATATTTTGTATTATAGTGTTCACTGTTCTGGGTCTTTTAAAATTAGAATTACAAGGCCAAGCATGGGTGCACTTTTACACTCACACACCGAACACAATCAGAAGTAAACAGAAGCAATAACAAACTGCAATGATAAACATTCTTAATTGTCAAATTAATAAATAAATATTCTTAATTGCCAGTCAACATGTTCGAGAATTTTCTCCATTCCAAATGAGGTTGCTGTTATATGGATGGTAAGAGGAGAGAAAGTAATGAAGTAGGATTGTTTTTTTTTTTACGGGTCAGACAATTATGAAGGAATTTTGAGGATGTCTATTACACACTCACACATACATGCACCAACACACACACACACACACTCACACACACACACACACACACACACACACAAACATAGGGAGTGAGAACGAGAGAAAATGTCACCTGCTAGGCTCAATCACAGCAGGTTGGTTTGACAGCTGTCTCTGTGTGTTTGCCTGACACGTTCCATGTCAAAAGTGGGAGAGAAGCTGCAGGAAAGTGAGGATGAGAGGGGCAGAGCGAATGAGACTGCAGTGTGAGGAACAAGCCTGGATGGGGTGATAAGTGTAAGCAGTGATAATCATGGCAGCAGTTATCCACCACTGTTGAATAACGCTGCGGGGAAGAGTCAACGCTGAAACAAATAGGCCTGTCTGCTGGCTAGTTGAAAGCGTCGGTTGAGAAGATTGAGTGTTGTGGGCTGTATTTGTCTGGTAGGAAGCACAGACCGTTTTAAACAAGCCAAGTGTGTGTGTGTTTGTGTGTTTATGTGTGTTTATGTGTGTGTGTCTGTCTGTGTTTGTGTGTATGTGCGTGCCTGCGCCTTGGTGTTTTTGTGTTGTCTGTATATTTGTGTTTGTTTATATTGTTTATCTACTTATTTGTGTTTGCACCATGCGATCATGCTGTGCTAGTAAGTATACTCATCAAATGATCCCTGCCAGCCTCTTTAGATCTGCCACACTAACTTAGTGAATTTATATTTTGTTTCCCTGACAACATATTAAAGCCACCATTAGTTCTTCTCGTTGACTGTGTGTGAACAGACAGAGTTTGCAGTCCAGCCTTGCATGGACCATTAGCTAGAGTATTCCTTACTGTTCCTTACTGTTATTTACAGTAGACCAACACATCACGCCACATACGGTCTATACCAGGGAATGATCTGATGACTGGTGAAGTGGGTCATGGGTCTGTCCCAAGGGCCAGGTTTGTCCTTGTCCGTGCTGCTTTTTTAGAAAACAGCCCCGCTCTGTGTCTTTTAAATACCCCTGCTGGTGCAGATGCTGATTTTGGGTGATGGATAGTTAAGAGGTCTTTTCAGGTTTACGTTTAACCCTCTCGGCTCCTGCAAAGCTCACTGTATGAGCCGCCAACCAGGGGTGTGATGAATGGGCCAGGGTCCTTCGGCTCCATATATCAGGGGATTAGCATTGACCTGTGAGATGTCTTGACTGCCCTCTGGGCTTCTCCCCTGCAACAAATGGCTGCCATTAGCGAGAGAGGACATTGCTGAGGTCTTCGGAGGGTAGAGTGATAATACACCTTAGCCTTGGCGGTTTTTCACACGCACACAAGAGCAAGGGGTGAAGGGGTTGGGTCGCACACAACACACATGTTAGTGTTACCGACGCATCGCTTTGAAATCTGAGAAATATACACTGCAGCCCCCCCAGTGGCAAAAAACAATGTTGGATGGTGCAGTCGTGATTTTCCCTATTGGTGATTTGATGTGGAATCGTGATGGAAAGCACTTGTAAGATAGCGTTATATTTTAAGGTGATGTACACCTATAGAACCTGAAAACAAAATAATGTAACTCAATGGGGTTTGCACCTCTATTGCAATCTTTATCGTATGAGATTTTGCTTCTCTGTGCTATAAGCTTTCTGGACAGCACTTCAGAAATAGAGCAATGATATTGACTCCAGCATATTGAATGGTTAACTATGGCTATTACCCTCTTGCCACAGCACCCGAAGACACAAAATCATTGGTTAGCTGAGGATGTAGACTGTAATTTTCAAAGAATTGATAGCTTATTTCTATGTAGGCCTATAATGGGAAGATTTCATTGGATGGAAAAAAAGAACAAGTGAACTGAAGCGTGTTATGACAACTTCCTTTTAGGTATCTCAGAAAATGCCAGGTCTCCCGCTATGTCGCCCATTAGCTTTGACCGGTTTATCCTTAAGGATAAAAAAGGCACCCAAGATAACCGGTGGCCGTTTCTGCAGGAGGACCACTATAGCGCAATGACTGTCTCAGCCCAGTGTATAAAGTGTCAGGAGTGGATGGGGTTGTGATAGATATCAGGTAGTTTAAAGACACAGTCAGACTCCCTCAGGACCATTGATCGTCAGTACAGCTCTCTCCCGTGTGATGTATGCCTTTTTTATACGCTCTGTGTGATGTGATATTGTCAGAGGGTCCTTGAATGGTCCTTGGCCCCTGGATTGGCAGCCCTTCATGTAATGTCTGTGTTGTTACATGGCAGTGCTGAATTCTGCAAGCCGAACTGACGTGGATGAAAGGCCTCTCCTTAAGACCCACTTTCACACGAGAACCGACTGGTAGAAATACTATTGTTTGCCTGCAAAAACGATCAGAAAAGACAGATGTGTCCAGACTTTTCAAGTCAGACTTATTTCAACACAAACGTAAAGAATGTTTGTGCAGCAACATTACCTGTGTTGTGATTGTAGGTGTGCCAACGTACCTTGCAGCTGTAGCACTTCCTCATTGTATGGAACCGTAGTTGTTTATTGACTTATTTGCAGTATCTTGAGAATTTCAGTGTGCTTTTAGTTTACTGTGGCATTTTCATACTCATTATAACTGTTATATTATTTTTGTTGATAAGTGTAGGCTGCAAAGACTTGGGTCTGAACGTTTATCATGCAATGACAAAAATTCCCTTGGAGATAAGTGTCAAAGAATCGTCACTGAGAACTTCATAGTTGGATTTGTATGCCAGTAATTATCTTTGACAGACTATTTCAAAGTATTAATGCACTTTTAAGTACAACTTTTGTGATGTTTTAGCACTTTCCATTTTAATGAATCTATACAGTCTCATTAAGCACAGTTTCTATTCATCTGGGCTTTGAAATGGTCTTGATTACTGGTCTTTCATTTCAGGCTTACTGTATTTGTTAGATATGGTTTTGAGCCATCACGACCAGCTCATTGTCTCAGCATGGTTGGAAAAGCCAGGCGTCTCTCCTACACGCGCTAAGTGCAGGTGTGCTAGTGATGAGAGCCTATTTATAATTTGGGTGTCCAATAAAAGATTCCGATGGAAAATGTCGGCGGGCAGACTGAAAGTAGCACTGAAAACGCAACACGAGAGCTAAAACAAGACCCTCTAAATCACCCACTCACCCTTGATTGGCGCTGATTTGTTCCATTTCAAAAGGCCTCCTGAAGAAGCAGAGACTGTCGCCGTCACTGTTTAAACTTGTTAAGGGAGAGCCCGCTGTTGATCACCCAGGCAAATTATATCTTGAATACTGTTTTGGAAGAGGGATTGTGATTGCTGATTGCGGCGTGTTTTAATTAGGAAAGTCATAAGCGGCTTCTCTTCTGATGAGCATGGTTAAGTATCAAACACACTCATGGGATTGAGTCATTATTTCGCTAATAGTTAAGGTAATAAAAACCAGGACGAGAAGTTGTTGTTTTTCTGAGAGAAACTCCAATTATATACATGTTCTATCCTCTAGTGTGGGTAGTAAACAGAGATGGGGCTTCAGCTTGGGGCAATCATGTGAAATCATTGATCATTATGAGACATGATGGAAATAACATGGTGACAGATACCATTAATTCACTGCTTGAAGAAATATCAGATTGTGTCATTTTACTGTTAGACTGTGAATGTAGAAGAGCTCCATTTGAGCACAGTTAGAGCACAGTTAGAGCACAGTCGCTCAGGACTTGGCAAGAAAAAAAAAGATGTGCCTACAGAAATGTAGACGTGTAAATGTCCTCAGGTGATTTAGTCAAGTGAAAGACTTTACTGATAAAATGTTGTTGAGGTCAGAATTCCGTGTGCCAAATGCCACTAAGATAGAAGATACTAAGACAGACAGAAATGCTTTTGCCATATGTGGGGTCAGCTGAGCTCTAATGCAGTGGTCAACAGCTTTCTGTTGGTCTTACTGAGGTAGCTGGCTTTAATTTCTGTTAGTAGTGCTGTGCAGTTGAGTTCAAAGACCTCTGCTAGGACGTTTTAATTACACTGGAATTGGATCTAATTGATCTTGGCTTAGATGGACTTCTCTCGCTCCTTGGCCAGACTCGGTGCAAAATGGCTCTCTTCCCTATGAAGAAGCATTGGTGCTTTTAGCTCCCAACTTCTTAAGCCTCTTTGACATTTTAGGGACATAAAAATATTTCAGGCATTTGCTCCCCATATTTAAAATATTATGAGGGAAATGTTCATTATGCAATACACCAGAAAAATACACTTTAGTGGTAGATACATGACAGTCAGTTTTACTAATTATGTATCATTTGAATATCATGTATATATATACTTTGTGTAGGCATTTATTTCCGTACAACCTCCTTCAGTAGACATCTGAAGGATTGACTTGTCATAAATTGTTGACGGGGAAGATTTCCTCACTTCGGCATGGTCACATCTGTCACAGGCTCTGTTGCCACCCAGAGTGTCCTCTTACAGTGCACTTTTTCATGTGTGTGTGTGTGTGTGTCACTCAACATGCTAAAAATTTAATCGGGCTGTTAGATAATGCTTCCCGATGACAGTGAATTATTGATGGCCTTGTTCTTATGAGTGGGACAGGGCAAGCTTTTAACTCTGTGCTGCTGTGCCTCTTTCCCAGTAACTAAGGGACACTACACAAACACCCGCAGGAATGATGTACTAGAGGATATAAAAAAAAACTGGAGCAAAGGATTGGGGATTGGGGGGGGGGGGGGTTGAAAATAAAATAAGGAAGTCAGTGTCTCAGCCACTGGCAGGCTAGCCAGAGATTAAGCAAGGCCTGGTCGCAGAGAAAAGCTGTGAAAATGGTCCAACATTCTTTCTTGGAAGCGCTTTATTTGAAGCCATGAGAGGCACAGTGCTGGCGGTGTGGTGCGGCTGCCGCTGCTGCTGCTGCTGCTTTCCTTCTCTTTTCCCTCACATTTGTTGTGTCAAGACTGAAGCTATCCCTGGGCCTTACTTGTCTTCCCTGCATTTAAAGGAAACATTATTTGCAGCCTCTCGTGCAGGAGGTACACTTGCATACCTCTCACAACGCTCCCAGTGAAAATGTGCATGGGCGATTCCCCCACTTTCGTCAAGTTGAAAAGGGCTCTTTTGCTCAATGAAAACCACAGAGTTATAAATACTGGGCCAACGTGGGAAACTGGTTCGACTGCCTCGCTGATCCTCCAAGAGTCGTTATTCTGAGACGGTTGCGCCACGACTGAAAGCAGATGCAAACCTGTAGCTATTCATTTAGAGCAGCAGTGTGGTTCTCCTACTCATCAGCCCTAGACTAGATTGTTTTCAGCGCCTTGCTTCACTTTGTTACTGAGGCAAATGTGGGTCTACTGCCTCTGTGTATGTCTGTATGCTCTCTCTCTCTCTTTCTCTCTCTCTCTCTCTCTCTCTCTGTTGCTATTTCCCAGTGCGGTACATGAATGGCCGACTGTAATTTAAATCGCTTTTCACCAAGGTGTATTTCTCCCTCCACAGCAAACGCACATCAAGTTTACATTTGAATTAGCCCTTCAAAAGGATAGAGGCACAGAACTCGCTTTGCTTTGCCACAGCGATATTGCCCAAGCGAGGTGCGCAGGTGTCATAAAGAACATAGCGGTGTTGGTGTGCAAATAAACACTGGCCAGCGGAGAGTCTGAACAGTTGATCCATGCTCTTAGTGTGTCCCCCCCCCCCCCTCGCTGAGTGAATGATCACGAGCATTACTGCTTATCCTGTCTGTGGTAAATATAAGTGAGGTTGTCAAGCCAACCACAGTTTCTCTTGTAAATTGTGATTGAGTGCGAGCAAGTGTAAGCCGCGGAAGACGGGGTGGTGTGAGTGAATGAGCCGAGGGGAAGTGGAGAGGGCGCAGGAGGAGCTTGGCAGTTTGCGGGAGAATACAAATGGAACCTCTGAAAAGCTCCGATTGCAAATTAGACTACCCCTTGCCTGAGAGAGATGGGACCCTTATCACACCTAGGAGGAGTATCTTTGGTCGATAAATGAACGTGACATTTAAATAATTTTCAGTTCGGCCATATCCCAGTAAGGCATGAGGGTAATTTTATAGAAGTTCTCATTAGGGTCGCGTAACCTTTACAAATCAGCGCTGTTGGCCGTGTTCAAAGAGATGGTGTGTGTGTGTGTGTGTGTGTGTGTGTGTGTGTGTGTGTGTGTGTGTGTGTGTGTGTGTGTGTGTGTGTGTGTGTGTGTGTGTGTGTGTTGGGGTGTTTTCTTGGGGATTTTTCCTCTGCACCTCACTCCATCCATTGTCATTAGAGCAGACAGTCAACAGAGTTACCTCTCCAGGTAATGAGGCAAAGGCAATGGTGATTGCAATGATGGGGACGGCTAAGGCCCTATTAGTTCAGATGGGAGCTGTCAGTTGTCAGTAGAATCTATTATGCAGCGATAGGCCTTTCCACTGAGCAATAATGCAAATTAAAACAAAGTCGTCTGAGTTGTTTCCTCGGCCCCACATGACATTTGCGACTGGGTCATTAGCTCGCCCTAATAGTTTCCTGTTTGTGGAGGGCGTTGAAACACTGCGGAGAAGCCTGGCTGCCTCCCACTACCTTCTCCTGCCCTCCCTGAGCCTCACCCTGCAAAGTCAAGACAAGTTCTCTTTGCAAAGTGCAAACACACACACAAAAAAAAACCTTCACCTGATTGTGGCATTTACTCGCTCTCGCGGTGGCTTTTGACAAGTTTTCTGCAACACCGCCAAAGCCAAGAAAATGACATGAGATCCTTGAGAGGACAGCAGAGCCTGCAGTGGCCTTGTCAGGAATTGTCACGGCAGAGGCACAATGGCTCCGGGAGGCTTCAAATGAGAATGTGGGGTGTATCCAAGGAGATCTTCTCTATGGCTCGCCCCAACCCCGCCCCCCTCCCCCTCGGCCTTTTGTCTCGCAGCTAATCAGCCCCTTTTTTTACAGTCTGTCCATACAACATCCTCCTCCTTTTTAAAATGCTAATGCCTAATACCACAGCCTTCCAGATGCAAGGGAGCTCTGTGTTACTTGTCTTACTTCAATGTAAAATAAGTCTGTGTTGGGTGTGTGTCGGGGGTTTAGCAGGGCGGGGGCAGGTTTAGCAGGACGGGGGGTTGGTGTAGTTTCACAGATGTTGAAGTTTGAGTCAGGCAGAATTGGTGGTCTAAGCGGCAGCACACTCAGGGAAAATGCAAGCCCACGTCTTCATCTCAGATGTGTGTGAGAGTGTGTGTGTCGGCACCACTCGGACACTGCTTTACATCTAGTTTTGTTCCCCACTCATTTGATATGCATGTATGTATGCATTCGTTACCCCTCCCCACCCCCACCCCCACCCCCCCTTCTACGAACTGACAATTGAAAATAAATTAACATTCTTGCTCTTTATTTTGTCCTGCTCTAAGCCCATTGAGAATACTTGGAGGCGAACCCCCGAGAGGTCAAGCGACACTCACAAGCTGTCAATCTCCCATAGTGACCCTCCCGCCCCTTTCTTTCTGCCCTGTCCCATTCTTCTCTCCCTTCTCTTCTCTGCCATTAATTCAGTTCCTCTCGTCTTAGAAAGTTGGACTCCTTCTTTCTCTGCCATTCTTTCGCAGGGTCGCCTCCCCAGCTTGAGAGGTGCACAGGCTTTGAGGGAGGCTCACATTCATTCAGACTCAGCCGTCACAAACAGCCACATATATCATGCTGAAGCATGCTGGCTATCTCTTTCCAGCCATTTATTTTAATTATATTTTAATTGCATCCTTTCCATTTACAAGCTAGGCTATTTTTTCTCTCTATCATCCTTTTAGATAACATGAAAAATTAACCCAGTGCTGTAATTTTTTCCATCCCCTGTACTGATGACAACTCTGTCTTCTTGGGCTGTCGTTGTCTGTGGGAGCAGAAGAAAAACAGATGTAGAGTAGGTCATTATTCCCTCCTTTCTGACAAACGCCCGAATCGGGGGTGACAAGAAAGTGCAAACAGACGCAAGGAAAAAAGACAGATTCTCATGCATGGCTGTAATTATAAAGAGCGTTCAGTGAATGTGACTTTTAGTCATGCTTGACATCCAACCGCAATGCACCTGATGTCTGAAGGTATAATTATGAGCATGGTTTTGTTACTGATTGATGACATTGCTTGAATGCTCAAAGTGCCATGCCGAGCTGAATGCTGTGCGTATGAAAGGTGGAGTACAAAACCAATCCAGCGCAGTGAAAGATCAGACTTTAGAGCTGAAATAATGTGCTTTCTGAAATGAAGTTGCAATTAGTCTCTCCTGCCCACAATTTCCTTCATTATTCTTTTTTTCTTGAGTGGGAGGTGTTTCTAGTTTTGCAAAAAGACCAACTGGTGAGTGCTTCAATTCATCAAGAGGTTTTTTATGTAACTTCTCAGAAGTGAAACTTGTACCCAATCCAGGATAGGATTTTGTGCTTGTGGTCATGATACCAATGTCATGAATCTCCTTTAACTCCATCTTTTAAAACTTAAAAGTAACAACATTCTCCTGTTTTGAGGCATTGTATTATACATTTCTTTAGTTGAACAACTTACTCTTGCAAACCATTTCATGCTTAAGAAAGTGCAACCCCCCCCCCTTCCCTGTAGCTACCATCCCCACAGTCCAGACACAAAAAATTATGATGCATCCATCAGGAATGGAGAGAAAGCTTCTTAATGCTAATCGGCTAATCCTTTTATTTCAAGTCGGACCAAATCCAGTCTAAAATCTGCCAAACAAAACGGTGTTTAGGGGGATGATAATAGTTGGCTCCTGCGCTTAAGCTTAAAGGCATAAAGAGAGTGTGTCCCCTCAGCGGGGTGACGGTTTGAGCGCTCTAATGAGGGGTAAGGCAGCGAGCTGGTTGGCCTGTCCGGGACTCGAGACCAACACCCCCCCACCACCACTACCCCCGCCAGCCCCAACCCCCAACTTGCATCCCGCACTACTGAAGGCCGCACCCACCCACCCACTCACCCCGTGAGTATGAGTGTCTGCCAGAATCAGCGTCTCAGCCCTCTCAGCAAGCCATGGGATTTCCCCCCCAAGTTCCCGTCCGTCACCAGCGATTACTGGAGCTCTGGGAAGCCCAGTCCGAGGACGGCAGCGGCGATGATAGGCTGGCTCCTCGCTCACGGCTGCTCTGCGTGCTGCTGCGCTCCACGAGAAGGAGCTCCGCGCACCTCATGGAGATGGTGAACCTCGAACCCTGCCTTTGATAGTCAGCTTGCCTCACTGGCAGCCTGTGTGAAGTGGACATGATTTAATTATGGCCACCGTTGTGGTGATCTGATTGGGTGCGCCATGTTTCAAAGGCCAATTCGCGGCTTGTGATCCATGATCCGCTCTCCAGCAATAGCGAGTGGTTCCAGGGTAGAGCCTCAGCCCGCATCTCAGGCATTACTGTACGTGCGGCTGAGGGCCGTGCCTTTGCTCTTCAGCGGTGACCTGCGAGCCTCTTTTAAACACCCCAGGAAAAGAAAGAGTCTCCTGCTTCCCACCACTTAAGGACTGAATACATAATAGGTAGCAAATTACACCTCTGTATGCTAATGTGAAGGCTCTCAATGTTTTTGTTCTAAAAGTTTTTTTTCTCCCCTTTTGATTCACCAAAAATATCTTTTTTTTTACATTAGTGGAGCTTTGAGGCCGATCTGAAGAGAGTGAGAGAGCAAGAGAGAGAGAGAGCGGCGGCGCTCATATTTAGGTTCATTATAAAATAATCAGGATAGTTGACGAGGGGCTCTTCAGAGGAGGAGCAGGGGAGGCTTTTGTGTGTTACACTTCAAAGTGTGAAATTCAGTGGGCAATTCAGATGATCCCAAGTCCATAGCCTACCTATGATTTGCACATTATGCAGAGGAGTCAGAAGGGGAGAGTGGTGGCAAAGGATGGGGTAGAATGAGGCCGGCTTTTTGGATTGGAGAAAAAATTATTTGATTCCCTCATTCTTTCTCTCTCTCTCTCTCTCTCTCTGTCTCTCTCTCTCTCTCGTGTGTGTGTGTGTGTGTGTGTGTCCAGGCCCAAGTCTAGGCAATGTTTCTGTCTTATATGAAGGTGTGCTTGTGTCTGTGCGTTGATCTATGCCACTTGGCGTCCATATAGCTGTGAGTGGGAGAGTGAATGTGACGTGCCATCCATCTCTCAGTATTTCAGTCTTTTTTGGGACTCGTGTTATAACGAGCCCTGTCTTCTCCTCAATCCCAAATGGTAACCTTTGCAGACAAATGCAGACAAAGCAGTCTGGGTTGTTTGTGGTCCCCCCTGAGATAAGGAAACCAGACAAAAGGCACTCACACATGCGCACGTACACACACACACACACACACACACACACACACACACACACACAAAGAGAGAGAAAAATGTGGAGTGTTGTGTAGTGAGAAGTCGTTGCCTAAGAGACAGCGTTCTGCTGTAGAAGGTGGTAAGAATCTGTAAATCCTTCAATGCAAATGTTTAAATAAGGAAGTGATATGCATTAACTATGCAGTCCTAGGTACAGATTATTACTTATTTACAATATCCCCTTTGTAACTGCATGTAACATCCTGCAGTCGAGCCAAGGAAAAATATAGAGAGCCTATGAGATTATTTTTGTTTGAGCTTTTCTCCTTTTGTCCTGTGAGAGAGAGATTGCAATTCATCACATTGGCCAAAACAATCACGACTTGTTTGCTTTTATGTTTCATAGACAAAACATGTCTCATTCTCTGATTCAGTTGATATGCTTTTCCGCTCATTATCAGCACTCTCTGTTGTGAGCAGCAGAGCATGTGAGTTCTCTGGCCATGTGCACATTATTTACTCTTAATTAAAAAGAAAAAACTTCACTGTTCATTACAGAACAAAAATTAAATGGCGATGCCGTTTGCCGTAAAGTATCTGAAAGCAGAAACTGATGCCCCCTCTCTCTCTCTCTCTCTCACCTTTCTATTCCAGATGAGAAGATGATTGGTGAGGAATCTCTAAGAACCACAGATCGTTGACATTCATTTGGCCTGGAGCTTTTTCGTTCGAGTATCGCTGACTGGTGGTCATCATTTAGCATCTGGAGAGTGTCCCCACCGACGGAACAAAATGGCCTTAGCTCCGTGGAGGCGTCCACTCGTTCACTGGCTACTCGTAGCTCTGGCCCTTATTCAAATTTCACAAGGTAAGTTGTCATTAAATTAGCAAAGGCAAAGTATGTGTGTCCAAAGTGATGATAAATGTTGCCTCAGTGAAAGCTCATGGAGGGATGTCTTGACGTTGTAAATATGCGTCTTAAGTACACGTAAGGGAAAAAAAAGAGTTATTCTGATTAAATATTCTAGAATCATTCATCTGACAAATGCTGATGGTGGCAGAAAGTATGCATTTGAAATGCAGATTGCTCAATTGTCTCGCACCTGTATCCTTCAAATTCTCAAATTGGCCTCTTGCCAAAATGTTTTATGTGTTGACAAGCATTTCTTAGCTTTTATAACATTCCTTAAGGAAAATCAAAGCTGTAATTTATGTGTGTGTGTGTGTGTGTGTGTGCATGTGTGTGTGTTTGTGTGTGACATGATGTGGTTGCCATTATTGTAGCTGTTTTTGTCCCTTTAAATTTGACTCTTTTCTTTTGATTAGTATGTGTGGCTGCAATTACCAGTATAGTTACAAAATCGTCTCTATGCCCCCCCCATCTAAACCACTGATCTGGTTTTGTGTGCATAATGACAATCATTACTACTTCTGCTCTCTTCTCGTTTCTGTTGTCTACAAAGTAGATTTAATCACACACTTGTGTGCCAAACATTGATTACAGCTAAACTGCAGATCATAGTTGAATAAATCTTTCGTCTTTATTATGTGTCATTTTCTGTTGCTGGTGTTTTGCAGTGTTGTGGAATTCTGTGTTTTGGGGTTGATTTTAACATGATGGAAATGTTTTTGTTAAAAATTGATTGGTTCTTGGCAGTTGGCAGATTTTCAAGCTGATATCCACTCTGCCTGCAGAATTGTAATTTTGGGTGGACTCAAGAACACCCAGGAGCTGAAAAAAATCTCCTGGAAAGGGGCCACAGTTCTGGGCTTTGACTGAGTCTGGGCTGAGAATGTTTTTTTTTTTTTTTTAAGTAATTCCTTTGGCATGCAGAGAGTCAAGGTTTTTGGTTTCATTTGACGTGAACACACTCAACTCAATGAATGAACATTTTGCCCATCCATCAATGGTCGGAATGTGTGTGGGTTTCACTGAAAACAATGTCTTATCCATCCACAAGCCATTTACCTTCCACCCAAACCCCCCCTGAGGACTTGAATTTTTCAAGTACAAACCACATTTCCACTGGTGCTTCGTAAAATGCCCTTGATAATTGCTTCTTATTCTGTGGTAGATGATATGGCTTTGTGATCAGTTACACTGAAACACTTTGTACACGCGTTGAAACATTTAATGAAATTCCTGTGGGGGAGATTTTTGTTTTGCCCTGGATGCAGAGCAATCATTGCATTTCGGTGAAAATGTAGGGAACCAGGAAGTATGTAAACAGCCCCGTCCCCCCAGAAGCCTATCCTGTATAAGAATCTGATGAAAGATCTGCGAAGAATGCACAGCAGCCAAATAGTCCCCAAGGCTAAAATATGTTTATAATTTTCAGTACATCATGTAACACTACGCCAGTGTAATTTTCAGTACATCATGTAACACTACGCCAGTGTATAGTACGATGAGAGGTATCCAGTGAATGCAACTAGTCTTACATGGTTACATGATGATTACGTGGCTGCTGTGGCTCTTGCCATATGCTTGTCTTCTCAAACAGAGATTTAAAAACTACGATTTACTTAACCTGTTTGCACTCCCTTGACTTAATTCCGTTATATATGGCATGAAAGCTGTGGGAATGTAAACTTGGAGGACATACGGGCGAGGCGTTGGGGGATGGTGAAATATGGTCTTTTGGAGGTGGGTGGGCCACCTCTGTACCAACAGACAGAAAGAGCTACAACAAGGGTTAGGACATGCAATCACAAAAAGTGTGGGATGCATATGCAAGCCTCCACCTGCCAAGTCGTGGTAATAGGTGTCATTATCTTCAAAGCCAAGGAGGGGTGTACTAGCGCCTGTGGTTTATTTGTGTAGACATTTGGATATCTATTGTGTATAAATACCAGCTATGAGACAGCTACTTCATCCAAAGGCTTCCGACATGGCAGTACACAACAATGGGACATGTAGTTAATTGTCTGTGACACCCCAGTGTAGACAAGGGATCATTTTAACATCGTACAACTCTGTGTGTTTTGGGCTGTGGAGCTCCTTGGCGTGTGGACAGAAAACTAAAAGCAGTGGTTTCTGCATGAGTTCAGTTTGTTTGCCAAGTGCATTTGAGCTCCTGTTGAGGGGGGGAGGTGTAAATGTACTGTGGAAATGAAAGGCCCTCCAGATTAAATCTCTACCATGGTTGTGTAGAACAGATCTGCCCCTTGCGAGAAACAGGCATTTTTCCACCATGTGTTTTTGATGGTAAAGTATTTTAATCAGCACTTCTCAGACACTGAAAATCTCATCAAACAGTGCTATTTAATCTTAAGGAGCCATGTCTCTGAGGCAGAAACCACAGGGATTGTGGTCAGCAATACCTAACCCCTTTATCCGGGAGAGGAACAGATGCCAGTGGGCAAGACCGTCTGAACCTGTTCCTGAGTTAAGTTGACAAATAGCCAGTCTCTCTCACACACACAACTGACCAGATTCATTTAGACAAAGGTTGTAAGAGTCAGCACCATTCCAAGAGAAGTCTGACTCTGTTTTCCTCACAGATGGAAAGCCTCCCTGAAGGTCCGCACTGTACTGTGCCTCTCTTTCTCCCTGTTTTTAGGAGAGAAAGAGAGAATGAGAGAGAGATAGAGGACAGAGAGAGAGAGAGAGAACAAGAGAAAGAGAGAGAGAGAGAGAGAGAGAAACATCGGATTGGCACTCTGCATGAGCTCTCCATTTGTCCTCAGTCATAAATGTCCACTCTGTCACCCGCATTTACGCTCAGTTTGTTTTTGTTGTCCTTCTTGTTTTGCATTGTGCATGTCTGAATCATAGGGGTCCATGACAGGGCTATCGTGAATTATCACTGTGCTGCCATGGGAGATTCACATGACTGATGAAACGCGGCACCCAGAACAAGCGCGCAGAGATATGATTTATCCCTCTCTTGTGCTATTCTGCCCAAACGGAAATCATCCATGAAACAAGAACGACCTTATCTCTTGTTCAGTAATCTGGCCATGACGGACGTGTTGGAAGGAATGTGCTTGTACGAGAAAGTGACTCCCACCAAGCCCGGCAGGATTTTTTTGTACTTGTATGTAGATTAAACTGTGTTAAAGGATGCTGTATGTAGATTAAACTGTGTTAAAGGATGCTGTATGTTTGTCCAGGCGCTTGGACAGACCCCGTCCCTTAGACGGAAAAAGAATGGAAGTGGTTGTGTCAGGCAATGATATCCACACACAGAAGAAAAGATACAGAAAAGAACACCGATGCTACTGCAGTCATGGCCATCTAACACATTTGAGTTGGTTTCAGTGACACACGTGAGTCCAGTTAACTGGACATCTAACACAAGAGGCTGTTACTTTACACCCTCATTTAGTATTTTTGGTTGTTTTAATAATGGCGGGTGACCACTGTACATTCTGATTCCTGATAGGTTTTTCTTATATTCAGAATCCCACCTATTAGTGACATGAATGTTTGCCAGGGTCATGTGAATGAACTGCTGGCTTCTTGTGCACGACTTTTAACTGTGAATTATATAACTATGAAAGGAAATATGCATAGAAGGAGGGTTTAGGGTATAGGCTGCTTATCACTTTTTGAATCTAGCAGTTTTTCGAGATGCTTCACAATTAGGTGACAGCGATGAATTTAGCATCATTTACGCCAGCTGGATTTTGCATTCAGCTGGAATTAACCCAATGAATATTTGCCTCACAGAATATTTGCGTCCATGATTTATCGTGTGGGTATGCATATGCGTATGCGTTTGTGAGGCCACATATTAACTTGTGTGTGTCGTCTCACTGAAGTATTCATTGTGTTTCATAAAGAATTTCTTGGAAGCATTGACAATTCTCTTTTTTGCATTTCCCCTCCACACACATTAGGGAAGTGTCATGTCATGTCCCTGTCTCCTCGGAGGGAGGCTTTAGCTGCACTCGGCTTGATAATTAATATGCCTGGAGAAGAGCGGAACTTCAAATAAACCTAAGGAGGATGAGCGGAGCAAGCCTAAGATCAATTTTTCATTGTGAGGGAGTTTGAAAGGCCCTGTGACCCCCAGCAGAGTCAGTCCAGATGCGGAGCAGAGCGCGGAGTGGCATCAGCCGGGGCAGAATTCCCCTCTGTGGGAGCGTTCCCATGGGCCCTGTAGGATTTACCTCCAGCCTGAGCGAGCTGTGCCGGCACTTTACTGCGTATTTACATGCGACTGTAAAACTCCTCGACTTTATGTCCCGGTGATGAACGCACGGTCCACCTAATGGGGTGGGCGCAGGGCCGCCTGACAGTTTGATTTCGGTACCTAAGCTCACCAGTAAATCTAGCCCTCGCTGTCAGCTGCGCACAATCCAAATCCATTCTCACCTCGTCTGTGTGTAAGCAATGGACACAAGGATTATAGAGCGAGGGCTTTTTTCCCCCTCCACCATTCACGTCCTCCCTATAGGCCCTCATAGCTCTATGGAGGACCTCATCCCCTCTTTGTAATGGAGAGATCTGCTTTGTATCTGTGGATAAAGTATAGAATGGGAGTGTGGTTATAAATGAACACTTTCTCTTAATGTAAGCTCCTGCAGTCTGTGTATTCCATTTCGCGCTCCGCTTCGTTGACAGCTGTTATGACAAAGCAATACATTTAATCTATAAAGGAAGCTTTTAACTTTAATCAAGTTGTCAGGATAGACTTGCCACGTTGGGATATCTCACCGGTTGTAAACCAATATTTATGCAATAAAAGACAACCTGAAATGAAAGCGAGCAATATTAAGTACAGAAAATCCTTCTCTTAGTTTACACTTATTAAGCACTGCAAATTCAGCATTCGCACAGACTTGTCTCTAATTCATTCCAACACTAATGTTGTCTCAAGCGCAGTACAAGCCATTCCTTTTTTCCATTAATTCTGAAACATGAATGTGTCTCAGGGAGTTTGCTTTAGTAAGACGTATTGTTTGTAAAAGAGGATCTCACTCTCTGAGGGTCTGCTTGGAACGTTTCATCTTGCGATGGTACACACGCACATTTTTAACGCACTGCCATTTCAAATAGATGCTTATAGATGTTGATGTTGTTTATTATTATTGAGATTACTATCGTTATTTTGATGATTGTTATTATTATCTTTAATGTTGTAGTTGGTTTTTTTTTATCACAATTTTACTAGCAATATTCTGGAAAGATGTAAGAAAATAATTAGGTAACAAATAACAGAATGCAGTTGAGTGGATGCATGTCATTAAATGTCTTTTAGAGGCAGATTTGCATTTAGTGAGCAGCAATGGTGGAGTAATCCTTTCAAGCATGACCACACTTTTGTGCAGGGGAATTAAATGTCACGTGAGGCAGGGTCACCTGCAAACAAAGGCTCCAGAGGTGATTTGCAGGTATAAACAGAGCCAGATAAGGCATCCAGGCTCTGCAGTGCGGGAAATTCAATAAGTGTGCGTAGTGAGGGGAAAAAATGTCATCTAAATTCGAAACACAAAGAATGTTTTTGTTTGCTCTGTTCTATCACTGTTGACCCTTCCATGTAGCATATTCCCCTATTGAGTGCACAGGGCACAAAGACTTATCGAGGAGGAGGACAGGAAACTGTCCGTCACCAAGGGCTCCCGATGTGGAGTTTCCTTATCAGAGACCTTGCTTGTTCCCCCCCTATCGACTTCTGGGTGGTGTGAGTGTGTGTGTGTGTGTGTGTGTGTGTGTGTGTGTGTGTGTGTGTGTGTGTGTGTGTGTGAGTGGAGTCGGTGGTGTGTGTGTGTGTGTGTGTGTGTGTGTGTGTGTGTGTGTGTGTGTGTGTGTGTGTGTGTGAGTGGAGTCGGTGGTGTGTGTGTGTGTGTGTCTGTGTGTGTATGTGTGTGTGTGTGTGTGTGTGTGTGTCTGTGTATACGGAGTCAGTGATGGCAGGAAGGGGGGCAAGGTCACTGTGCTTAAGTCAATCCAAATGGGCAGCTCAAGGAGATAAAGGTGTCTCTGGCAGCGGAATGCATCTGGACCTTGTCTTCCTCCACTTGCTTGGTGAAATGTTGAGGGACACTTTTAGCACTCTGCTAAATCCCGGACCCTCACCAGTGACATTTAAATCGCTGTGAAGGACTCGCGCACGCTTCAGCTGAAAGGCCCCAGTCTGCTTAAGCCTTTCATTATTTATGTGTTTTACTGGATATGCTTTTGTGTACCTTACCGGGTGCCAAAAGGCCCTCCATATTTATTTATTTATTTTTATTTTTAGGTTTTTTTTAGACATGGACAGTGCACATTAATGAACATAAAAATGTAAATGCGCCAGAATTAGCCAAAATGGCTATTTTGCATCAGTTGTCCATGGGCCGATGTTAACAGGCCAGACGTGCCTAAAAGAAACTCTACACACATATTCATCATTTTATCATACTATCATATTGTACAATAATCAGAAGGGCAGAAGCAAGACTTCAAAATACTTTTTTCCCTTCCTCCTTCTCTTTCATGCATCTGCCATTTGTATGTCCTTTTTTTCTGTGTGATCAACTTTTTATTAAGAAAAGTCATGACGTGACAAAATCATATGACAAAATCTCATGACAGAAACTATGTACACATAGCCAGAGCCTTTCGAGTTATCTAGGTATCTTTATACTGAAAATAATAATGAAAATACAATACAAGTAATAATAATAATAGTAGTAATAATAATAATAAAACTAAATATGAATAAAACATATATGTATATACATACACATACACACACACACACACACACACACACACACACACACACATACATATATATGCTTATATACGGTTATACATACTGTACATATGGTGATATGCCGATATATACCACTTCTGTATACATTTGTAATGTATAAGCTGATGTGCAGGATTTTTAAATGTTATGAAGACGTTGGGCCAGATGGTGTCCCAATCAAGTCCTAAGCCTATGTCCTATGTCATAATTCCAGCCTAAGAGTTTTGCTTTTATAAGATATGTCTGCTATATATTACGGAGACTAGCCTTGCAGAAGGTATTGAGGGGTTCACCCATGCATTCAAAGGATGTGGTCATAATTGTGTGTCCCATTGAACCCCATAAACACGAAGAGAAGATCTCAATTGAAGATACAAAAAGCATGAAAACCCGGGGAGGGAGAAGCGTTCTTTAAGTTTCCATTTCCTTCTTTATTTTCAGTGTATTTATTTCTGTTGAGGCTTATTGATTACTGGCTGAAAAAATAGATTCTCAGCGAGGTGAAGAAAGAGGGTTGTCTGGTCTTCAGGAGAGCCACAGGAGACCTTACTCAGGTAGACGAGCTAATTCGGGTCTTTCTTCCATCCAGAAAGTCATGCTGGTGTGCGTGTGTGTGTATTGTGGGTGGGTGCTAATATGTTTGTGTGTGTGTGTGTGTGTGTTTGTCTCTGTGTATATATACAGTATATATTGTGTGTGTGTGTGTGTGTGTGTGTGTGTGTGTGTGTGTGTGTGTGTGTGTGTGTGTGTGTGTGAATGTGCGCACTATGAAAAATTATGCACAGAATTTTGAGCAGTTCGTAACAGTTGGGGTAGTACGGTCGAGTGGCCAGTGAGGGTGCGGCTGTAGGCCGCTTCTCCCATTAACATTCTCACACTATTGGGAATGCCAGCTGGCTGCAACAGGACTCTGCTGCTCATCGCTACTGAATGTGTGGGTCCTCTACTGGGCATAAATCATTTTTCAAGGAATTAGTCATGATGAAAGGGGAAATGCGAATCCTTAAAAAAAGACAACAACAATGACAACAAAAAGCCCCAGCAAATTGGTTAATTGATTAATTGGCAAACTAATAAAAGGGAATTATGAATAAGGACAATACACAGCTGTCAACCAAGATGAGGGAATACCATCCTTAATATGCCCTGCGTAATATGAACACTGTGTAATATGCCTTGTGTAATATGCACACTGTGTAATATGCACACTGCATGAAGAATAAGTGCTATAACAAGATATTTTCCATTCCAAGAAAAGCGTTTTGTCTTCGATGATTACGTTTCTACCAGAAATAGATGAAAACGTTTGTGAATATCTTATTCTGAGTGAAAATTGAAAATACTATAATTTGTGGATATGGCAGCTGTACACTGAAGTGGTACCTGCTAATCATGTTCTGATTTTGAGACCAGTCTAGTGAGTAGTAGTTCGTAATAGTTACATTGTTATGCTTTGTTCTAAGTTAGAGCATTTTGTGAAATTTACATGTATACTCAAGCGACAATATGAACAAAATGTTGTTTTTGGAAAATATACATGTATACTGTACATAAAATGTATGCTAGTTGGAGGAGAGAATACATGTCATTGTAAATGTGCTAGAGTAAATGCTACAAGCACATAGGCCTATAACAGACCAATGGCTGGTTACAGAGTGATGGATTACAAAGCAACGGGAATATGAGAAACAAATTTTTGAGCTATTGCTCAAAATGTGTTTGGAGCCTACGTGACTTCAGCTCCAAACATGCTACAATCAAGTTTCACATAGATTGGTGAAGTCTAAGCATATACCGGTAGTATTGTCAACCAAAAATTTATGAAAAAAATAATAGAAGAAGAAATATTAACTGCACAGTTGTGGTCATAATGGTTCATTTGCATTTTGAAGGAAATATCAACCTTTTGTTTTGATCAAATACTATATTTTTGAAATATTTTTGAAAAACAATATGATCAAAGTGATATGAACATTTTACAAGTGTTTGTTGGTCATTGTAACAAAGGATGGACACACTTTTTTATTATAAAATTGTACTACTCTTTTATGTCAATCTCTTTTTTGTGAAATTAAATGTTTAGGTTACACTATGTTACACCTATTACACCAAGAGTCTCCAAAAAATCTATTTAAATTCAGAACTGTATTGTCAACTGCGAAAGGTTACTTTATTGAATATAAATGCAGTCATAAAACTTGCCAGCAAGGCAAGACCATTTTTCCGTCTTTCAATGACAGGGTGCAGCCATGAGTAAAGAAACTAATATCTTTAGAATTTAGGACAGTCAAGTCAGTGGTCCTTTCACAACAGTGAACTAATGGCTGTTTTGACACTCTCCTTGTTTGTTTGCCTCCCTCCCTCCCTCTCTCTCTCTGTCTCTCTCTCTGTGTATATCATTTTACTCCAACTTTCTCAAACTAAAATGTTTTTGCTTATAGCACATTGCACATCATGACATCCATTTTTGACTCCTGGCAATGTAAATATGGGTGCAGGGGACATGCCTTATGGGTGCAGGGGACATGCCTTATGGGTGCAGGGGACATGTCTTATGGGTGCAGGGGACATGTCTTATGGGTGCAGGGGACATGTCTTATGGGTGCAGGGGACATGTCTAATGGGTGCAGGGGACATGTCTTATGGGTGCAGGGGACATGTCTTATGGGTGCAGGGGACATGTCTTATGGGTGCAGGGGACATGTCTTATGGGTGCAGGGGACATGTCTTATGGGTGCAGGGGACATGTCTTATGGGTGCAGGGGACATGTCTTATGGGTGCAGGGGACATGTCTTATGGGTGCAGGGGACATGTCTTATGGGTGCAGGGGACATGTCTTATGGGTGCAGGGGACATGTCTTATGGGTGCAGGGGACATGTCTTATGGGTGCAGGGGACATGTCTTATGGGTGCAGGGGACATGCCTAATGTACCTCAGCATCTGATCTTAACCGCTCTTCTTTTTTTCTTTTTCATAGATATGAGTGCATGTTAATGATTGAATTCTAAAGGGATTTTTCAGAAGTCTTAGTATGGATTACTTTAGTAATCCTTTGAGGATTATGAGCATATGCCTCATTATGAATCATACCTCCCTCCCTAAAATGGCTTCCGCTGGCAGGGGAGAATAAGGTCAAGGGTCACGGGCTCCATTAATGGAGAATTAAGCACCAGATTAAACAGGCACGTCAGATTGCCACAAGGGCTTCCATATTGATTTTCGGAGGCCCTTGTGTCCCATGCTGCTGATTTCATGTAGCTCACGGTCCTCTTAGGAGGTGGGGACTCAGCTGTTATTACACTACAGCCGTGTATGTTGCACCTGTGCAGAGATGATGCTTTCAGATATAATCCTGTTATACATCTTGCCCTCTGGGGAGAAGTGTATTTCATCATAGCTGTCAGCCAGGAATGTGTCACAGGCAAGACAGAGAAAAGCATTAGACCGCTCCCAGGACTTTTAACACGAGTTTCTGTTTGTGTCGGCATGTCCGACTACGTCTTTGTTTTAGAGTTTGGCCGGGGATCAGAGTTAGATTCCATGTGTCTAAACACGGCCAGACATCCTACAGCTTCCACGCAGGGAGAGCCACCATAGCGTTCTTTGAATGCAGTTTCAGTAATAACACTTGCACATTAACAATAAAGATGGAGAGGAAAAACAGAAAGAAAATATAGCCGCAAGCGGCAATGGCGGGCCCGAGCACCTGCGGGCCGCAACCCGTGACATGTCGGAATCCAACAAAGCACCGACGTGGTGCATTTGTGAAATGTACATATTTGATGTGTGTGCTACTTGTTTTTGTATTTTATTTTCTGCCACATGTACTTGCTTGGCCAGGTGGGGGCGCAATGCAAGGCAGGCCCATTGGGTGTCATCATAATCATAGTATATATTAACCTGAGAAATTTCAGACCATTCATTTTAAGCAAAGAACATTTCTGATACACTTTTTGGTTGGCCAGATGGTGGCGCTATGTTAGGCATGGAAATTACACATGTGAATATCATCACAATAATGATATCCAAATTTTTTGTAAACTTTCAGATCAATCACTTAAGGCATTGTCCATTTTCTGGCACATTTCCTGCTTGACCAGGTGGTGGCGCTATGCCAGGCAGGCCCATTGGGTGTCTGGATCTCATCATAATTATAATATCTATTAACATGAGAAGTTTCAGACCATTCATTCAATGCACTGTGATTTATGACACATTTCCTGTTTATGTGGTGAGATATTAAAATCATATCAAATATATTACAACATTCAAAAATCCCTTCACAATTTAACATCAGCGACATCTTGGCATAATGTTTGCCAAATTTCAAATGAATCTGACAAACCGTCTAGGAGGAGTATGTTCAAATTGATCATGTGAAATCAGTATAATTGTCATTCTTTCTGTTGCCAGGTGGTGGCGCTATGCCAAACATGCATTATGGGCATGTGAATATTATCATTAACATGGTCTTTAATGACCTGTGAAATTTAAAACATTTCAAGCCATGCATGGTGAATTATGACACATTTATTGTTCATGTGGAAGGGTATTAAAATTAATAATTTCGCCATTTCGTCAAATTACAACATATCAAAAAAAGGCTTCACAATTTATAATCAGGAACATCTCGGCGTCATGTATACCAACTTTGACATGAATCGGATCAACCGTCTAGGAGGAGTATGTTAAAATTGATCATGCCAACAACGCACAAAATCTCAATTACCTCACTTCCTGTGGGCGTGGCTAATGGCATGTTAATACAAAAGTTGATTGTTTTTGGGAGTTACACACACCCATCAAATTTGGTGTGTGTATCTAAAACTATATGCCAACCACAAGTCACTGTGACGTAAGGGGGCGCTATGGAGTTCCTGGGCAACGCCCGGTGCCAAGCTTTTATCCCTGTCTATTCACTGTACCACTTGATGTGTGTGCTAAATTTCATGCGTTTTCGACTATGTTAACCACCTCAAAATATTTGCCAACCACGGGATCAGTCACCTAAGGGGGCGCTAGCGAGTGCCTGGGCCACGCCCGGGGTCAAGCTCTTGTACCTAACTGCGATGCATGATACCTGACGTGTGTGCCAAATTTCAATAGGTTTCGACCATGTTAACCACCTCAAAAACAGGAAAGCAAAAAAGTGGAATAACAATAATAATAATAATAATAATCCTTACAAAAACAATAGGGCCTTGCGCCCTTCGGGTGCTCGGGCCCTAATAATAATAATAATAATAATAATAATAATCCTTACAAAAACAATAGGGCCTTGCGCCCTTCGGTGCTCGGGCCCTAATAAAGCAACAGAATGAATGTGATATAGAAAGAAAGAAAGAAAGAAAGAAAGAAAAAGAATGAACAGAAAAAAAGAATCTGCATGCTGTGCATGATTTGCTCCTCTGGCTCTTACACTGTTGCTGGTACAGAAGAAAAGCACTCCTCAGATGAGCCGTAGAGAACGGCTTTGTCATGAATACAAATAGCACCTCAAGAACCTAATGCCGAGCCTCTGTATCACCGCTTAAGTGCATCTGAAAGCACATGGGCTCGGGCAAAATGAGTCCTTGCCACAGATGGACATACACTTCTCTGTTATTGCAGATTGCAAGCAAGGGAATCTAGTGTTCCCTATAGCACCTACTCGGGAAGGTCTGTTTTCGCCTTCAGGTTTGACCATGTCTTGCCTTCCTGGAGTTGTGCTAGCTATTTACCAGGAGGCAGGGTGAACTGGCATGAATGTTACATGAGGTAGAGAAGCATGGCCTTGTATGTTTCACAGGCATTCTATGCTTAGGAATTCACAATCTATTACGTTTGCTCTTGCTATCATGCATTGATGGCTGGTACAGCGCTAGGCTATTTCTTTGACTATGAATGCTACCTCCAAAGCAGTGAAAAGGACCAGTGCGGCCCGTAATATCTATACTAGCACGCTACTGACAGTCGAACACGTGGTGGAATTATTGAGCATGGTAATCAGTAGTGTTGTTTGAGCTACAGCAGTTGGTACTCAGCAGGTGCCTTACTGTAGTGACTAAAGGGAGCCTTTGCTTTTCTGCTTTGTCTTAGTTGATACTTGAAAAGAGTGAATTCCTTTGTCTTGCGAAAGACTGATCTGATCTCTGTTAGTGGGAGGATAAATCTGTTCTTATTGTTTTATAAATTGTTAAAGCAGTTAAGAAGAATGAGAATGCATTTATGTGGGTAGGAAAAGATAAGGAGAAGTGTATAGAGAGTCTAGATAAAGGAAGGAAAAAAGAAAGCCTTGTTGTGCTTTGTTCTGACATGAGAAGTATTCAAATATGCTTTTGATTTCCCCCCTATTTTCTAAATCCCCTTGAAAATCTTGACTTCATCTTTTGGAACCGTACAGTATGCTCTTTTCCATGTCCGGATATAGGATTATAGAAGCATAAGCACAATGGGGGCAACGCTTGACTTGGAGATTCCTCTTTCTTCCCAAGATGTCGTGGCTTGTAATATTGCGAATGAAATGACAAAAAAAGACAAGCACTCTCCAGGAGTCTCCCGCTGTGTCCACCATGGGGCCATTCTTACACCGCTAAAGGCTACACCCTCCTTCTCTCCCCCCACCCCCTCACTCCTCCACCCCACCCCTCCCCCTGAGAAAGCGTCCTTGTCAATCCCAAGCCCAGAACAATAAGGTCTGGCCCAGGGGGGACCACGGTGAATTTGCATGCAGCTGTTTGCCGTTTCCACAACCACAAAGGCCAATCAAAGGGCCGTTAATGGAGGATGACAAGCGTCGCCCAACGCCTCTGTTGCCCACAGTCGCCACCGCCACCGCCACTTCCCCTCCCCTCTGGATCGCCTCTCGCCACTCCCGTCTGGCTTGCGAGGGAGATGGAGGTCTGTCTCCCAGACCCAAAATACTGGTACACGCTGGTACTCCAGCCGGTGGTGATGAGGCACTCCTGTGAGGGATGTTTGGGGAGGCCATGGGTCACTGAGGATAAGTCTATCCTTGGCAGGGCAGCCGGCCCCAACTGAAACCTTGGCAGGAGGAGCTGAATAGGAACTTGCGTGGTGGTGGGTCACCTTACGAGCTAGCTTGCTAGCCATATAGTCCGAGTGCGATGGCATTTCGACCCAGTTTTGTTTGCCCAGTAGTCCTTTGATGTGCCATTGTAGTGCATCCTTTTTTCTCTCTTTCCACTTGTTCCCCTCCACTTGTTCTTCCCATCCCACAATTTTTGTCCAAATGCATTCAGCTGGGGCTTGGTGCCACATCCAATTTCAAGGGTGTTGATAGAAAACAAAATTTGTATTATGGAAGGGCTTCTTACCCGTAAATTATGGTCCACGCACTGAAAGAAAAGGGTGGCTCCCAGAATGCAACACATTGTGTGGCAACATTGGCCACTGCCTGCTCACTTGAGCTCAATAGCGGGCTTAGGGAGGTGGTCAGGAGGAGGCATAAGAAAAGCTACTTTTCCCAGTCACTGACCGGAATGCCTGATAAGGCTCCATGTCAACAAGTCCAGGAGAAGGAGGATCACAGCCAATTACGGCATGGCTGGACCAGTTGCCATGGCGATTGGATTGAGCATTCCATATAATATATTATTTACTGCCTAGGACACCCCCTTAACATGATTTAATTTAAAAGAAGTGAGATAAAGACACAGAGAGAGACGGGTGGAGTGAGAAGCTTCCACACTGGGTGCAGGACTGTGCTTTTGTTGGTCCTACTCTTAGGGCACTCATTTGAATCTGCAGGGAGCACTATGTAGATTCATGATGTACACTATGCACTATGTACGGTTACCATGCTGTGGAAACCATGCAGTGTGTGCAGACGGTTATACCAATATTTGCTAATTTATCAACATGTCGCAGAGCGCAATGAAGCAGAAATCAGTTGAGTAGTTTCTAGCGTTTTATTTAAACATCCAAAGAAACATGACATAGGTTAACTTTAAATGTGAGTTTGTTGTCTAGAAGTTTCATGGAAACGATGTCTCATAAACCAAATTCATATACTAATAACGTCCTCGTGTGTGCGTTGGCCCACTGGTACTTGTGTGTGGAGTAGGTTTGATTGGTATTGCATCAGCGAAATGTTTTGCCCGGTTCATTAATTTAGCAAGAGTTTGTGTGTGTGTGTGTATTAACGCATTGCATTGCACATTTGGTGTCATACAAGTTAGATCCCAAGATTTAAAACTGGCTACAGTATTCTTCCATTTAATGATCTATATACACAGCACTACTTTAAAGTCAATTAAATTAGAGCCCTCAGTGTTGAAAGTCATGAGTGGTGGTGGAACCCCACACAGTCACAACAGAAGTAAAGTGGAGTCCTAGCTGAAGGACACAAGGATGCAACCTGATTGCTTCTATTGTTCTCAAGCTGAAAATAAGTTGAAGCATTGTATCCTACAGTACATCAACCTTCTCATATTTGTGTTGGTCACAGATTGCTGCCTTCTTCATGCTGCCTTCTTCATGTTCAGTGGCGCGTTCCTCAAGTGTTTTAGATTAGCTCATTCCAGGTGCTTCTTCTGTAGCTAATATTTTTTTTCAAGTGTAAGAGAGTCATTTACTATGTTGAATACCACCAGTGACAGAGCTGGCTTTGTGGGTCTTTCCTCAGATACCGATTGCCTGATACTGAATGGCAAAGTAATTTGTTGTTCGCTCCCAGGTCAGTCTTGATACTCCCCTCCCCATTATTGATTTACTGCCTCATACCCCCCTGAGCCCACAGAGATCTGTCCAAGACTTGGGGGTTGGATGATAGGCGAGCCCCAGGCTTCATCAATCGTAAGGCCTCTCTTGACAGCTGTTGGAGATCAGACCACAGATCTGTGATGTATGTGGATCGGTTGTGAGCTGTTGGCGGCAGGGGCCACGTGTGAGAGGGGTGGTCGTAGACCGAGGCAGCATCTCCGCCTGGTTTGTCTCGCATAGTTTTGAAAACTCTTGAAGCGCGCCTGCTCTCCCCTGCACTTTGTTCTCGGTGTGATAAACCTGTCACATCACACTATGAGCAATGACCATTGAGCCATTCATCAGTCTTTGCAGTGAATCCAGGGAGTGGCCTGTTTTTGCTCCTGGACCATTTCGGCCAGATCTTTATTGAAGTTATGGATGGCTGCAGTCAGCACAGGACCAGTTTTTTTTAGACTAGCCTCTCAACAGCCAGTATTTTCTTTATCTCAAACATTTTTCGAAATATAGTTCATGGATCTTTTCCATTACTATTGTGAAATAATGTCACAGTGGACTGTTTTTTACTCTTGGTTAGTGAATTCAGTATGTCCATGTTTCATGCTGCCTCTGCTTCCTATGTTGGGCTGCCTTTGCCTTTCACCAGTGTGCTCTAAGCCTCATCGGTTTCACAACCGAATGTACAGCCTAATGATATTTCTGTCCAGCTGACTGCAGTTTGTCACACTCTGATACGCATTAATTCATGTAACAGAGTGGCAAACACCTCAACTGAAAGGAATCCATTTATTTCATGCTTTTTAACTGTCTAAAGACCACTATCCTGTCAAATGACCTCTAGTTGTCAAAAACATTTTTTCATTTATTTATAGCGCTGTCAGTTAGATTTTTCTCCTCCTTTCTCCATTATCTGTATGCCTGAATATATATTTCAGTTCTGCCTCTCACTCACCTATAAGTAAACAAATGTAACAAGCAAGGACTAAAGAAAATGCATTTTTTGTATCTTCGGTTGAACGGTGTGAGTTGAGTGCAAGGCTGAAAGGTGGGAGTGAATCTGACACAAAAGGAACGCAGAGAAAGGCACCGTAGTGCACTCATCTCACACTGGAAGCTTCCGGCGGTTGCATATATCCCACTCTGTGCCAACAATGTGTGCAGGAATGGGTCTCTCCGTCAGGTGTTGCCTGGTAATTAGCAGCAGGGTGCTAAATGAGTTGGTTAGTGTTAATACAAGACAGTGGTCTGGAATGAAAGGGGGGTACAGGGCGGGGGGGTGGAGCTCTTTCTTGTTCCCCAAGGCAACAGGCTGAAAGGGGGCTAATTGGAGAGCATGGAGCAGAAAACACAAATGGCAGCTGCCCTCATGGGACGCACTGTTGCTGCTAACAACTGTGGTTATTGGCAGTTCACTCACAGTGGTACGACCTATGATTTTGTTTAATTTTTTTCATCTGAAGCATACACAATGCATGTCTCAATTTTGACAGCAAGAATCCTTTCATAGCACATCACCTATACGTAATGTTAAGTTTGAGACTGCAGCATGCCTCTTTTTTAAGTCTCTATATAGATCCATGTTGTTTTGTTTAGCCTTTCTCTCTTTCTGTTTCTTATTTTTCCTGGAGTACTTTTCTCACCTTCTTTCTCCTTCATGTCTATCAATGTGGCAGTACTGTGCACTGTTAAAGTGGAGGAAAATGCAGCTTTTGCAAAATGATTTCTTGAAGGACAACAGAAGTGTGTTAAATAGTTGATTTCCCTGTAAACGCTGCTACTTGGCTGTGCTCATGCCTGTACTGTAGAGCATGGCATATAGATTTTTTCCTCCAGTGTGGACATCCTTCCTTCGACCAGCAGTACTGTATAATGGATTAAATTACACTTCATGCTTCTGAGATGAGTTTTTTTTCTCTCTCTACCTTCATTTGTTGAAAAGAACTTTCAGTAAACCAGAGGGTATCAAAAAGAGAGTTTGAATTTACTTTGAAGTTTCAATGTCTCCCTGGAATTTCATGAAGGTGGCTGAGATTAGTGTGTGTTCAATAAGAGTTTGAGTTATTTCTAGGAATCTTTCAATTCAGCGCCATAGTTACAGGCACAGTATGGAGGAGGATAACTTCTCCTTAAAAAACCTCCAAACAAGCATCTGCACAAGGATTGTGCGCCGCAATGAAAATATATTTTACTACCAGTTTTTAAACTGCATTTAATGCTTATCTTGGATTGAAATTAGTTTCTGAGTTAGTGTGAGAGGTATTTCAAAGGATCTGAGTGATTGTGTTATGAGCAGAACAAAATTTTTTATTTTGAACCCTTTCCAATGTTTAATGCAGTTTTCATTCAATCAGTTTAATTAACCAGTAATTCCACCCACCTAGTGGTTTTGCATCTTTATCTAAATCAAAACAGGTGTGCACCAAAATAGATAACTCACAAAGGATGACATGCTGGTATTTTGGCTGTATTGCCTCATTTCATTTTTATACATTTCTCATGTATATTTAAGGCCCCAGCCATCTATTGTCTTCTACTTCACGTGTTTATTCTTCATACTGAATCACAAAATGTGCATCATAAGAACCACCAGATATTAATTTGTGCCTAATTAGTGAAGAAGATAGAGATGTATCTGTGTCTACTGTATTGACTCTGGGTCACTTGTGTGTCTCCCTCACAGCATTCAGCCGTGCTGCCTTGCCCTTTGGCCTGGTCAGAAGGGAGCTCTCGTGCGAGGGTTACCCCATCGATCTCCGCTGCCCAGGGAGCGACGTCATTATGATTGAGACGGCAAACTACGGCCGCACCGATGACAAGATCTGTGATGCTGACCCTTTCCAGATGGAAAATGTCAACTGCTACCTCCCCGACGCCTACAAAATCATATCGCAAAGGTAAAGACTCAGCTCTGCTCAGACCAGAAATGTGGACTTCATTTCCTGCAGAAGAGATGGATCCAGATAAAGCATTTTCATCCTGCCTTTATAGTTATGGCTTTGCCGAACACAGAAGGGTAGCCATCAGCCAAAAAGGAAGCCTGATTATCAGTGCGTGATGCCGGCGCATAGCAGCACATTCCAAATTAATTTAGTACAGCACTCATACCGACTTTACACAGATGGGATTATCGGAGGTTTGAAATACAAGCTCGGCCAATTAATCCTGCTAATAGGTTATATTCGCTGTCTCTTGCCACATGTCTGCACTCCTTGACATATATACATGTAATCCGTCATCCTCGCAGTGTCTACACCATTTAACTGGTGTGGGGGAGGATGCGCTGTCTCTATCTCACAGCAGCTCTCAGAGCTCTTGTGAGTGCCTCGCTTTAATTCCCTGTGCAGACTTTGTGGCCAGGTCCCCCGGTCTGAGTAATGTTCTGCACTCATACCATTTATATTAGTGACACTTGTGCTTGCGCGGCTCTCCCTGGACACTCCTGTGTTGCTACCACACTGTACTCATGCACACACACACAAAAACACACGCATGCACATGCACACACACACACACACACACACACACATACACTGAAGACCTAGCCACCTGGCTAGTGTATATTTAAAGCACACCGTATTAAAATTGCATAAGGCGCAACCAACTCCATTCGTCGGCTAAAATGCACTGCTAACCAGCCGTAGCAGCCGCCTGGCTGTGCTCCACTGGGCGTGGGCTTTCTGGGAGGTACACAGGCCCCTGTTCATTTTCCAGAGGCTTATGGAAGCCTCACTGGGTACTGTCTCTGTGTTTCAAGGGGCTCTTCGTCCACCATCTGTGAATACTAGATCTAGGGGATAATATTTCGTCATATTTTGGCCCTTGCCCTGCAATAAGCCCTAATATGTGTGTTGTCATCATTTGTGCAACATGCTCCTGTCTATTGATATTAGCAGTTGAACTGCGTCCACAGCTGTGCTTCGTTAGCACATGCACCCACTAAGGCTCAGTTCAGACATGCAACCAAGGCCTCATCACCTATTACAACAAGGTGTACTCAATCCAATGGCCTCAGTTGAAATACTGTATGTGCTTTGGATTTGGTTTTGTGAAAGGTCGTTTGAGATTAATGACATATGAAGTTACACCTCTCCCTTTTGTTAATCAGAAGCACTTGTTGATTGGCTGGGATAATTATTGGCTCGGTCCGAGACGGTATATTTGCTACCCATTCCTAGAGCTGGAACTGTGTACAGTACAAACATTGGAGATATTTTGATGTTGAGATATTCTTTGGTGCAAACACTGAATGGAAAGGACTTTGCTGAGCAATTTGTTGAATTTGACAAAGCATGGAAGGCATAAGAGTTGCGGGGACTGCATCTCTAAATATTTTATTAGTTAGCTGCTCTCTGTGTAGTTTGGTCTGTGTGGAATGGTAATTCAGAACTGTAGATGTCGAGCTAACAAGGTTAATATGTCTCAAGGTCGGCCTAGTCAAGGTATCACTTTGAAAAATGTTCTGCCTTTCCCAAAAGTCTTCCGTTCTGAGAAAGTTACTAGTGCACTCATTATTGTGTGCCATGAATATTCAATAGTGGCTTCAGAAAAGAAACAAATGAAATGATAAATTTCAGTAGTTGTCTTATCAGTGGAATAGATTAACATTAAACTCTTCACATCAAAGTCTGTCCTCTGGGCGATATCAGTTTGTGATTGACAGCACACCATTTGTGTCCATTGTGGGTTCGTAAAGACCTGAATTCTTAAAAAATGAAGCAATCTTGGGGCACTTTAATTAAAATCAGCCACATCAAAACCACACCACTGCACTAATATGTCATGGAAATAATTCCACTGTCCTTGCGCATGTTTATTTAACTATGAAACGTTTTCTTTTTTAAAGCAAGCACATTTAACGTTTCTTTTTAACAGTTGGTTTGCCCTTTGAAGAGTTGCGCGCGTCCCAACTGGCCGACCCTGTTGTTAGGGGGCAGCGCTTGGAGAACAAGGAGGCCGGCCCTAACAATTGTGTTTAAACAAAATCACAGTTATGTCTCAAATGAGGCCAGACAGGGTCATGCTGAGTTCAACAAAAACAAAACTCCCTGGGGGAAAAGAGCAGTGGAGCTGACAGCTTCTCCTCAAGGTGCATACCAAGTGTATGCCCAGAGAGGAGGCTCCTTTTTTTTTTTTTTACTGGTGGGCCATGTTCATTTATAATGCTCCCACACACTCCTCTTCAATTCATGTGCCGTGTCCAGTATGTGTGTGGGTGTCTGGGAGGGGGGTGATATCACTGGCATGACAGGTCAAGGTGAAAACTTTCAACATTGAGCAGTAGCTGCTCAGCGAGTCTCACTGCCCCCAAAGTGTATGCAACCACACAGCATTTGTGTGGGTATGCTAATAACTTGGTGTTTTATCTTCATGTTTATTGTTAATACATGGTGGCCTTGTCAAACAGGAGTAGTCTTATCATGTGTTGGGAGAAAGAGATGGAAAGAGGAGAAAAACTGGACATGTTTTTTTTTTTTGGATTTCGAACAGAATGTCTTCAAGAGCTTTAGCAACCTTCCCTTTGCTCTCTTCCGCCTCAGAATAACTTGCAGTAATGGCCCTTGGCAGAAGATAATTAATTTTTTCTTAATTAATATTTCCAGTCTGGGACTCTAGGGTTGCTCACAGCCACAGTTGTCTCATAGTCACCAGTGAGGGTGAAGGAATGTGTGTCGGCTGTGACGCTAGTCTGGGTAGCATAGGAAATGACGCAAGGACAACGCAATTGTAGTGCAACAGGATTCCAAATGGATCAGAAGTGTTTTTGGGTGGACTCATTTAAATTAGTCGATTTCTTAATGAAGAAATTGAATTTAAATGCAACCTTCTGTCAGTGTCAGCCAAGTGTCTTTTCTTTATTGTTATAACAGTACATGTTTCAGTGTCTTTTCTTTATTGTTATAACAGTACATGTTTCAGTGTCTTTTCTTTATTGTTATAACAGTACATGTTTCAGTGTCTTTTCTTTATTGTTATAACAGTACATGTTTCAGTGAAAGATGCACCAGGAACATTTCCATGGCCAGAATTGAGCTTAACAAATATGGATGAACACACGGTGTCCTTTGCTCCCATGTTTTCATTCTCCTCCTCTCAGTCGCAGCTGACATTACACTTGGTTGTTGGTATCGACCGTTAATTGCTGGGGACGTTTCTTTTTATAAGATCAAATACAGTTTGGGTGTGGACAAATCCAAAATCATCATACTGTGACTGCTTATTGTAAGCATTGCCCATGAACTGGTTCAGCAATAGCTGGGTGGATTAATTAATTTACGCATGTTTTAATTATTTCGAGAGCGATCGCATGCTGTGTTAATGAGACCAACACACACCAAACACACAGGCATTCATTTTTTCATTAACTGTTAAAGAGCGTACTGACTTTGCTTCTGACCTTCTGAAATATTTAGCACCAGCCTGCAAGTTGTTGAAATTCCCATTTTTATGGCAAATGTTTGTGACGGATATCTGTTTGCTGTTGTGTCACCAATCTCTCTGCATAGAGGATTTTTGATTGAAGCTGAACCAATTTCATCCTTTATTTACACAAAAAGATTCTCTATCGCAGACGTATATACAGTGCACACACATTCTGCAGAACAAATGCCCACACACACATTTCCATACAGCTGAAGCACTTCATAGTCAAGGTCACCTCAAAGCTTTACAAAGAAACCTCTCTTACCTTTCAAATATAAATGGGATGGATTGCGTTCTTAAAACACATTTTGAAGATTTACACTACTGAACAAACTCAACAGTTAGGTGTGTCTCTGTACCTTTGAATTGGATTCAGCCAGTTGCTTCCACTCGCTTTCCAGGAATTATTATTGTTCTTCTTTTCTTACTTTTTAAAAGTTGGTTGCTTATAAGAAATGTGTTTCAATGAAACAGCTTTACCCTAAGCCTTGTGCAGCTTTCGACCCTTGCTTCTCATACATGTATAAGACCTATGAGTGAGTTCAAAATGTTGACTATTAAAAACATGTGCCATATGGTGTCATGAACTTGGGCTCTGAAGAAATTCTGCAAAAATTGGTCTGACATATTGGCAAAATGGATGTCTGAGTCTGAGCCAGAACTTGCATAGTATACATAAAGTAAGCCAGGTCAATGCAAAAATTGATCATATTTGGTTAAATCGCTGCCATTTTTAGTTCCTTGTGGTGCCTTCATCATTGACTGACCGTAAGCTGTCCATGATTTTCTACTGAAGTACAGGGATGTGGCCTCTAACCTCAGTCTGTCTTTTGCAGGTGTAACAATCGGACACAATGTATTGTTGTCACCGGGTCAGATGTCTTTCCTGATCCCTGTCCAGGGACCTATAAGTACCTTGAGGTTCAGTACGAGTGTGTCCCTTACAGTAAGTAGCCTTAACAGTCTTCAGATTTCAGGCCAATGTTATGCTAAATGCTACTAAAGTAATAGACATGATAAGCATTATGACATTAGGCATGCCAAGGTTTTTGCTTGCATATGTTATATATAACTGTTCTTTGTATGATCTTTTAATGAAAGATAGGCTATGTCAAAGCACTAATAACTGCATTATAATGTTAAATTAATATATACCATGCCATGCACCTGCACATGCTAATGTCATTTTTACTGTGAACTTCACTCCTCTTTTGCTGAATCCCCACTGGAGACATTTTATTTCAGACGTTAACCCTGTTCACAACCCCTCGTCTTCACAGCTGCTGAGTGTGGCCGCTCACATCTGTTTGCTGATATCACCAGTATCAAGCCCTCTGAATATGCTTTGTTTCTGTCCCCTTTCCAGATGTAGCATTCTCATTTGTACATTCCTTCTCTTTTGTGTGTGCTTCCACTCAATATATATCTGACTTTCTCTCTGTCTTATTGTCTTCCTCTTTCTCTGGCTATCTCTTCTTTACTGACGTCTTCCTTTGTTTGATTCTCCTTTTGTCCATTCGGCTACACAACATGATTCTTGTACAGAATTATTTGTTTATTTAAAACGACTTTTTTTAAACCTAAAGTAAACTAGGAATTCCAGTGTTGTTTGGTTATAGGGGACTGCACTACAAAAATATGTCTTGACATTGATTTTTGCCTGAAAAGTCCTCTGTGCCATAATCATGGCACGTTGTCAAGCTCTTCTGCTGATACAAGCTGAATATTCCTTTTATCTGTGTTGAACAAAACAAAACAAAAAAAAACACATTCTCATGACACTTCAAAAGCAAGGGTTTTTGGATCGATGACTTCTGGATGCTGTTTAAAAATGAATGAATGCAATGGTGGTCACCTGATGGCTAAGCTTCATCATTTTTTCCCACCTTTCTGTGAGACAGGGAATGCTTCACTGGGTATAAAAACCAGATCCCACTGTAAAGACAAATTAATGTTGTCCTCAGAGACTACTCTGACACTATTGAAAGCACCTAAGTGTCAAGTCTCATGCAGATTCGCCCCTGTGCTCTTTTCCTCTCCTCCTCCTCCTGCTCCTTGCTGCTCTCTCTCTCTCTCTCTCTCTCTCTGACTGTCAAAACACTGTTGCTAATCTAACCTCTGCCTCTGCGTTAATAGGGGGGATGCTGCACACACACACAAAATGTTTCGCTCGACTTTTGACGTGTGCATTTCCTGAGCTAGGTCTAATTGTCATGGTCTTGTCCGCTAACACGTTGTTTTTGTATATTTGTAGATACTCTTATAGTTGACTCATGCTAATCTTTCTCTCCCTCTTACACTCTTTCCATTCTCTTTTCCAACGCTTAAAATAGAAGTGGAGCAAAAAGGTAAATGGCTGGTCTGGTCCCTAACCCTCAGCCCCCTTGTTTTGTGTCATATGATTTCCTGTACCCACCCCCTCCCCCCACCCCCTGACACCCGCCCCATGGTGTTTGAGGCTTTACATCAGTTCTGCAAACACACCACTCCTCACACTTCGCTCAGAAGTATCCAGAATAGATTTAGTGAACACAAGCAGGTTTAGCCACTTGCTCAAGTGTCTACTTGACCAGATAGAGGTAAAATTAAGCACTTTGCTATTTGGCTGAACTTGGAAGAAAAAATGGTGTGCTGGTAACACAGATCTAACTATTTTAACCCTGAATTATCCCCGCAATGCAAATCCCTGACTGCTGTTGCTAATGATGTAATTATTGCATAATGATGTAATAATTATGTAATTATAAAGAATTATGTTTTCTGTTAGTGAAATTATATTATTGCATTGTTACAATATTATATTCAGTAGTTTTTTTAGTGCCACTGCTTATTTAACAAATTTTAGCCTGCAACATACACTGCAACATTTTTGTAAAGGTAGACATACCATAGAAACAGAGGGGTATGCAGGTTCACAATAATTTGCAGCTTAATAATTTGTCACCAATGCATAGCTATGTATTGAAACTAGTGAACATATTGATGCCATTTGCATTCAAACCCTGAAATGTTCCATTAGGTTAGTGGCTGCATTCAATTGTCTGCTGTGAATCTGAAAAGGATTAAAGAGGTACTTCAGCCCCGGACCCGTGGCTTCTGAAATACATCCCTCCTGGCTAAAATACAACATAAATTTGAGTGGACATGACAGCATTAATCTTCACCAGACCCTGGTTCAATCCTGCAATAACCCAGCTCTGTAATAAGACAGTCTCCAGTCAGTGTTTGTTACCACTACACCATCAGAATCCCATTTCTGCCAGAACACATGAGCTTATCAAATATATATATGTATTATATCATTGTTTTTCCAACATGCGGTTAGATTGACATTTTGTGTTTTTGTATCTGGTCCAGTATTTACTCCATTATCAAAAAAGAAGCACTATGCAGCTGTGCACTATAAATATCCTCTTTAATATCACCAAAGATACCAAAAGTAAATACCCTCTGTTATCACAAATTGTCAGCTGTTTTATATGTATTGAGAATCAAATGAATGCAGGGAGTGTGTATTACATACACATACACACAGTTTCCTCCAGTCACACTCTGCCTTTTGGAAACCCTTCCCTAGCACGTGGTGATTACTGCGGTAGTGATGGGAGAGTGAGGCTGAAAAAAGAATGAACTCCCTTTTTGTGTGCCATGATTTCTCAAGCGGCGTCCGCCCTCCACAACCGAACTATGATGGCCACCCCCTATGCTCTGATATAGGGACCTGTAATCTCGTGCCAAGGCCTCCCTCGCCCATCTGTAGTTAATCTTGCTTCGATGACTTCCTTGGGGTCGTTCCTTTACTGCTTCCGCCCCTATCAGTATGAAATAGCACTCTCATTCTGTACCAATGTCTCTCCCCCTCCAGCTCGCCTCCCACCCTCCCAATACCCATCCAGTTTGTGTTGTTTGTTCTTTCCTCAGACATGATTCATGTATGTGTGTTTATTTTTCGAAGGTATGGCTTTTGTTTTTGCACAGCTGGTAGAAAACTATGCCCTTTTGTCATCCAATGCCAGGTACACACCTCTAAAAAAAGAAAAGAACACATATCTGTTTAGGGAGCAATCCTGAAGCCCGTCCTTGGCCATGCGTGGCCTCTACTTTCAATTACAGGGCACCTTTTTTGCCGTTCCGTTATCTCCCGTCTCCCGTCTCTGCTGTCTGTTCTTTTCAGTTAAACATGTATGAGAGCATTCTCAGGGAGCAGGCCCAATTCCAAACATCACTTCCACTTTCACTGCCTTCTCTTAACCCTTTTGTATTCCCTCTCTACTATGCACATAAGTCCAGTCACACCAACATCACCACCAAAAGAGATTGTGGCCTACGAGCCACTGCAAATACATGTTTGACCCACACGAAAAAAAAAAAAAGAAAAAAGGAAAAACAACCACTAGAACGTATCATCTGAATGTGTGGGACGATGTATGTGTCTGACTTTCTGTCTTGCTTCCTCTGCCTATTCTCAGTTTTCATTTGTCCTGGGACTCTGAAAGCAGTCGCCGAGCCCACCTTTGTCTTTGAGGCGGAGCAGCAGGCGGGCGCGTGGTGTAAAGACCCTCTCCAGGCGGGCGACAAGATCTACCTCATGCCCTGGACGCCGTACCGCACGGACACCCTGATCGAGTACTCCTCGCTGGAAGACTTCCGGAACGGCCGGCAGACCACCACATACAAGCTGCCCCATCGGGTGGACGGCACGGGCTTCGTGGCGTACGACGGCGCCATCTTCTTCAACAAGGAGCGCACGCGCAACATCGTCAAGTTCGACCTGCGCACGCGCATCAAGAGCGGCGAGGCCATCGTAGCCAACGCCAACTACCACGACACGTCGCCCTACCGCTGGGGAGGCAAGTCCGACATCGACCTAGCCGTGGACGAGCACGGCCTGTGGGTCATCTACGCCACCGAGCAGAACAATGGCCGCATCGTGCTGAGCCAGCTCAACCCCTACACGCTCCGCTTCGAGGCCACCTGGGACACGGCCTACGACAAGCGCTCGGCCTCCAACGCCTTCATGGTGTGCGGCGTCCTGCACGTGGTGCGCTCCACCTATGAGGAGAACGAGAGCGAGGCCAGCAAGAGCCAGATCGACTACATCTACAACACCAAACTGGGCCAGGGCGAGTTCACCGACATCCTCTTCCCCAACCAGTACCAGTACATCGCCGCTGTGGATTACAACCCGCGCGACAACCAGCTTTACGTGTGGAATAATTTTTACATCCTGCGATACGATCTGGAGTTCGGGCCGCCCGATCCCGACGAAGGTGAGGCTCATTACTATCTCTTTGTTTGGATTTGCAGTATGTGTTGATTTTCGAGTGCACGCTGAATGCGGCTGGAGTGCCGGATGATACAGTTGACTGATTTTTAATTTAGAGTTGAGATACAAGTGTGATGTGGTGGAGAGGCCCCTTTTTGCATTAGTTCCCATGGGGATGTTCTGCCTTGTATACAGAATTACTGATTCGCTCAGCGGGATGATACAGGCAGATGATTTACATTGCGGTAATGTATGGCTTGCAGAAGGCTGCCATATCGGCTGATTACCATAAAGCTGAACTGTGGGCTCAGCTCCTCACTTATCAAGAGGCACCGACCCCATCGGCTGTCAAATCATGGGGCCCAGGGCCATCCATTGTCAACTCTGCCCTTGTTAACCTTCCCACACATTCCTGTTGGAAGTGGGAATGTGAAATATGCTATTGCCATCGAGTTCAAATCTATAGTGTCAGGAGAGGAGCTTGAAGAGGCCCGTGTCGCGGCGCTGTTATGGATTTTGGAACCTGTTGCTATGGCTACCCCATCAGGCTTTCGGATGGGGAGGGGCACAATTTGCACTAGATTGGGGCTCTTCAGACACCATTCCTCCACTGGTGAAAGGCTATGGCGCAGACCTCCGCGCACAGCAGGTACCGTGAATCACGGACATGTGACAAGGTTAGAGGAATGACTGGGCCAGTGAAGATGAGATCAATTACTGAGGGCCATTTGTAAGATGGGATGGATTTGAGACGGGAGTGGGGTTATGAAGGGGTGTTAGACGTGGGGGGTGAGGGTTGGATGGGGTGGTGGTGGGTGGTTGATGAGAGCTAGGCCAGATGTGTCAGCAGACAGGAGCTCTCTGTCACGGGGATAATAAGCATAATCACGTCGTCGCCGCCTCCTTCCTCTCAGAGCAGGAGCCTTGGCAACGGGCTGGGTAGTCATGCTCGGCCTCTGTGGCCTGTGACCCGCCCCCGCGCCCTCCCGTCACAATGACTGTTTGTTGTCATGTGGCCCCTTTGTGAGGCCTAGGCTAAAAGGTCCAGGGGCCCAGGACTAGAACCTGCCACGTCGCAATTAAGTCCAGCCAGACTCCAGAATTTTAATGGGGCTGCCAAGCGTGAGGGTTGTGGAGTGGGTGGGGTGGGGGTATGTGAAAACCAGCACACTCTAGCACTGAAGCTCCAATATATGTAAATGTGATTAACAACAAAATTATCATAATTACCATCCGCGGTTGATCACGGGAGCGCACAATCTCACTGCATTTGCAATGAGGAGCTTAAATATTCACTCTGCCAACACCTCAGACATTCTCTGAGAGCCAACCCCCCCCCCCCAAATCACCCCCCACCCTACACACCCACCCACCACCACCATCTCCATCGCCCTCTTTGCCATCACCGTCTCCTGTTGCTACATTTTTCCACCTCATCTCATTTTTGATTTGAATTGCTCGTCCTGTGTTCACACTGCACACAAATCACATTGTTGGTTGAGCTGGCTTGTCCTGTGATGACAACGGTCTTTGTATCTGTCAGTCCCAGCCCTGGGTGATTTAGTGCTCCACTTCTTATTTGCGGTTGTTGTTGAGATATCACTGAGTGTTGGGGTCAACGTTTGCTCAACTGAAAATAAACACATGTGGGTAATGAAAATGAATGCATGTGTGCTGCTAGCACCGTTTAGGTGTCGTTTGTTTGTGACCAAATTAAATGTTTTCTGTTGATTAAATTACAATGCACTGTACCTGCAACAGTATAAAACTATAAAACTATTGTGTTTTATTGCCGCGTACAATGTAGACCGCAATAAAGAAACCTACTCAACAAGGGAGCCTAATGGTGCTGAAATAACGTCTCTCTCCCTGCAAGTGAGAAGCTCTTGAGGCGTAGAGGAAATTAATTCTGTCCATTAAGATTCACTCAGTCCACACAGTAAATTCCACTGCCATTTCTGCTCACAAGAGTCTACAAAAATACGAACAGTCCAAGTATATGCCTTCCCTATTATGTAATATTACAAGCAGTTGTGTGCTAAAGCTGGATTGCTAGTTGTATACTGTACTGTTGCTGTGTCAGTTTCCCCCCGTATTTAAAATCAAGAGATTGTCAGGCTGCTGTTATGTACCAGACCATGGGAAATACCATGCAAATACAGACCATAAGAAATACCATGCAAATACAGACTTTCCCATTGCGGTTGAAAGAATTTGCTTCTGTGTAAAGTTCTTGCATGTAGTATAGAGAAAAAGGGATCATCAATTCAAAATGGTCGAAATTGAGTTAGCAAAACCTTTCAGTAGAGAGAGAGAGAAAAAATCTTGCCAATTGCCGGCTCTCTATGTAGAATAATGATTTACGTGACAATTAATCATTTTCATGTTAAAATTTCATCATCCGTTTCAATTTGCGAGCGCCTCCTGCTTGCTGTAGATTGTGTAAAAGTGCGCCCTATTGAGCTACAGAGGTATTCAAAGTAATGAAAAGGCCAAACAATCCACATGCACAAACTCTAATACAGCCGCACCTCTGAGATAGCATGGTAATAAAATGCGTCCCTAAGTAAGTTGATTTAAAAACCTTACAGTGACACTTGAAAGGCATTGTCCGTGATTCACAAAGACGTGGCCACATCCGAGCCCCTTGAATTAAAAGGAGTGTAATCAGAAGCGCCAATAATTGCCAGGAAGATTTCAAAGGCAACGTGGTTAGAAGGGAGAAAATCATTTGCCTTAGAGGTAGCATTGATCTGAGAGGCGAAGAAGACTCCTAAGTGTGTCAAATTGCGACTGTGTGGAAGGTATGGAACTATAGAGCGCATGATGGAGGATTCTGTCTGTGCTGGATCCCATGTCATGCCGTATATTTAATTTGTTTGTTTAATCACTGAATAAATATATGAAGTCAGGCACAAATTCAAAATGGGGAGGGATTTTAAAGAAGGGGGGGGGGGGGGGGTGAGCTGTAACAGCAGCGGCCCATGCCATTTCTACATTTGGAGCCATTAACAAGTCTCTTCGGTGAGTCATGCTGGATCAAAGGTCATTGTCCCAGCGGAGAACCTGGAGAACGCTGCTGCTGCTGCTGCTGCCAGGCCTGAGAACACACCGTGCGCTCAAGTGGAAATGAAGGATTTGGAGGGAGCAGCAATGCCACTCAGAATGAGAATGAATAAGGGCTGAGCATCTGCACGCTGTTTATGCTCGCATCTCTCTCTCACTGTCTCTCGCTCGCTCTGTCTCTCTCTCTCTCTCTCTCTCTCTCTTGCTCTTCTCTCTCTCTCGATTTTTCTTTCTCCCCCCAACTTACCCACTGACTATTCTTTTTCCTCTCCTCTCCTCTCCTCTCCTCTCCTCTGCTCTGCTCTCCTGCGCTCTCCTTCAGGCTTATGTCAGTGCGGCTGCTAATAAGTGAGTCTTTTGGCTCAATGCAGTCTCCTGCCTGTGCTCTCGTAAATCAGGGATTCTAAATGCAGGCCCTGGCTGGCACCAATCCGTCAGGTTTTATCTGCCTCTGGCCCTCCTAAGAACACACGTCAGGGACATTCCACTCAATCTGTTAATGGCTCCTGTTCAGTAATGAGGACGTGTTTGACACCTGCTTGCTGGCAGAGAATGGGGGTGGGGTGGGGGTGGGGTAACCACAACGTAATAGCCGCATGTTTAGTGAAGGGGGGTGGGGGCAGGGCTCTAAAACTTGAGGCAATCTGCAGAACAGGTGGTTTCTATCACTGCTCTTGCCTGCCGTTAGCTGTGACTGGGAGCTGGCACACTGTGTTGACGCTGCCGCAGTAGTCTGGCCTGTTTGTCTGCTAAGTAAAGAAAAACATTGTCAGCTTTGTGGTGTAGTCAGAGATGATTACGCAGGTGGTTTCTAGGCCATGGTTGTCCATGATTTTGTGGCCAACTTTGGGCTGAGTGTTAGTAATCATGTTGCTTTAGAATAGCGGTTCCCAAAATGTTCATGCAAGCTCTCTTACGCCACCACAATACAATTATTGAACCGGTCATACAGTATATTACCTGTAATTTCAGTGATAATAATGAAAAAAAAAATCAAACCCATTGGCTGGTGCATAACTTTGCTTAAACATTATTTATGCCTTTGAACAAGTAAACCTTTTCAATTTAATTTTATCTAATCAATCAGTTAAATTTAATTATTGTATCAGTTCTAATTAAACCTTTTTTATCTTACTTGAAGAGAGGTCAAATCATAGAGAGAAATGGCAACATTTAAAGTGTAACATATAAGTGAAAGTAAAGACTATAAACTCATCACAACATTGTGTAGTTATATGCTCCTGTGCTGGGAAACACTGCCTTACTAAATTTGACCTGTAATTGGTTGTTTAGGTTTCTTGAGCCTCATCTTCACCCTTGACCCCACTTGCTGTAACACTGCACTTTGGAAACCACCGCTCTAGACAGTTCCACACACACACACACACATGGTGTGCTGTTGTTCGAGGCTTTCCATGGCCTTTTACTGGGCAGTCATGGTCAATAGGGACGGGTGACACTGAGGACAAGTGGGCTGATGAACAGTAGCATCCACTTCAGGCAGTCTCAGATTAGCCTGATGAACCTAATAGAGTGGCCTTTTTGGTCATTCAAAACACTGGTGCAAAATAATCCGGTAAATAGATTAAGTGGATATCAAGGACCTTGTGAAATTCTGACAACATGATTGCCTTGGGTCCGTCATAGAAATATAGAACAGTTCAGGAATAATTGAGGATGCATTTAAAATATTTTTGCACTAATACATTATTTAGAATATATACTGTATTTGGCATTTATTATGTATATGTATATAGCAATGTATAAGCACCAACTATTTTCTTAATATAAATACATATTTGTGAATTTTGCTTATTTGGTAAGCAAGTAAAATATTTAGTTTTTCTCCCTCATATTCTGTTCTTTAGTTGAACAGATGGGTACCATATTTAATGGTTTAATGTTTTTTGGTGTTGTGGAAAGTTGCAACTTTTTTTTCACACTTGATGAAGTAGAAGTGAGAAATAAGAAATGCCACATGGGTAAATTTAGTTTTTTTTGACATTTAAAGTTCATTTTAAATCAAGCTACATTCTCATATCCTAGCATTAGTGTCTTATTAGCCATTTAACTGCGTCTGCCACAAAAACTACAGTTCTGTCGTCAGTTGTAATTCTAAATATTGAAGGTTCTTACAGCACTTACGCAACCTCTGCAATGGGACTTTTTTGTTATTTTTAAGGCTGGGAAATGCTTAAATCAACTTCTGTTAAGAGACTTGCTGCAGAAGGGGGACTGAGCCATTATTTGGTTGCTCCAGACTGAACACACACTCACACACAGGGACTGATCCCCTCATTATTGTGTTTCATAGACAGGCTGCCTCTACACAAATTTAATAACCAGTGTTTGTGCACATCTTAAAGAGGCCTTCTTTGGGGAATTAGAGCTCGAGATAAACTGAACCTAAAGCTGTGGATGAGGAAGAAGTAGCTTAACATTTTTCATTTTTTCATCGCCAGATATTTGTGAACCCTAGAAAATATCCATGCTGAAGCAAGAAGCAGACTCAGGGTAACTCTGATCTGTTTCTCTAAGAGCAGAGCTGCCGCCCTATGTGCCAAACACCGTGGCCTGCGCAAACGTGTGTGTGTGTGTTTGTGTGTGTGTGTGTGTGTGTGTTTGCGCGTGCGCATTCAATTTGCTCGCCCTGTCATCTTGAACCATGCAAAGCAGCCCTCTGTCCATGTTATTGGAGACGAACGGCTGATCCCTGGACAAATGGCTGGCCTGGCTGCTAATGGACTATACGTCCTTGCTTTCTGATATTTGGCTGCGGAAAGTGACTTTGTAGACTGTAGTAAAATGACAGCTAATTGAAGCTCCCCTCTCCTCAGGCGGCTGAGTGCGGGGAGAGACGGCAGGCCTGAGATTCCTCCTCTGCCAGCCGGTGAAATTGCTCGGCATAATCAAAAGAAAATTGTAGAGCCGAGCGTCTGAAGATGTCAAAAGAAATGTGAGGCGGGATAGGTCACTGACAAGCGGTTTACCTCTGTATTTATTTTGAAAGATTTCTCTCCCTCTTTTTTTCTCTCTCTCTCTCTCTCACACACACTCTCATACTTGCTGTATTTTGCTATTTATTTATATCCAGACCTTAAAGCATGCCACAGATGTCTGCTCCAAGGCGTTTAAGTGAATGGGGAGGAAGAGGGAAAAGGGGGGGTGGGGGGAGTAGAACGACGGTGAAGAGTGAGCAAGAAAAAAAATGACAAGAGGTCAGAACTGGTTTTTCAGTGGTGGTCTACAGTCTCATTTGGATAGGCTGACAGGGTCAGCTAGGTGAATGGCAGACCATTGAGTGATATTGCTTCTGAGCCGTCATCTCAATCTCAACCAGCAGAGAGCGGAGACTAAGAAGGGGTTGCATGTATAGCCGTGGTCAGTCAGCCTGATGGATACCGTGACAGCCCTTTTATGTGGTTTCCAATCCGGGGCGGTTGGAGGTATTGGAGAGTCTTAAGAACAAAAAAAATGCCCCACGGAGCAAAAGAGCACCAAGCCAGGGTGTTGGTGCTCATGGTGTGCTCCATTGAAGGTCGATAAATGGAGGAGCAGTTGAGAGAGCGAGGGAGCGATGGTGTGTACAAACACAGGAAGCGAATTAACAAATGAGTGAGTGAGTGAGGTAGTGAGTGAATGAATGAGTGCTGGGAAAGGTTAGGAAGAAATTAGCAATCGAGAGTGATTAAAGAAATTACTTAGTCAGCTAAGGTAATTCAAAAGCAAACACGCTAATGAAGAGGAATCATAAGATGCACTCTCTTGTCTTGTCTTGTCTCCGCGGCGGTAGACCAAGCAGGTGACGTGGAGCATAACGTCCCTGTTGGACAGCGTTGGGACCTGTCTTTTTGACTCTTGCCATGGCCGCTAGATTAACTCCAGACTCTGGTGTTATTGTTTACCCGCGCAGAGTTCCTCGCCGAGTCTTTAGGCAGAACTTGAGGCTGTAATGAACTGCATATTTCTCCGGAATGAAGAAACAAAACAAAGATGTTCCAGATTGCTGCACTGGACAGAGGCCCAGTGTGTGTGTGTGTGTGTGTGTGTGTGTGTGTGTGTGTGTGTGTGTGTGTGTGTGGGTATGTTTGTGTGTGTGTGGGTATGTTTGTGTGTGTGTGTGTGTGTGTGGTTGTGTGTGTGTTTGTGCGTGTGTGCATGTGCGCAGGCTTTGTCACCACTCACTCAAAGGGTAATGGAGAGCCATGCTTCATGATGTCCTGTCCGATATTCAGTACTGCTCTTTGCCAGGAGCGTCCAGTACCTCCCAGGGCTGCACTGCAGGGCTTTGGCAATACTTGCCTGCCTTATCTGGCTCAGCCGTGGAGTGGCCCTTGCTGTAATCAGTCAGACCAGAAACAGGCACTTTAAATTCTGAATTTCAAACCGGATTTCCATGCTTGGCATGGGTATATGCATAAATACACACTCACACATAAACACATACACACACACAGACAGACCGACAGAGCAAGAGCCTCACAAACAGGCACATATGTGTTGCCTTCCATGCAAGCAAACCTTGTCCAGATTCACATGCAATGACCTGCACTCACAGCCGCTTTACTCCCTCACACAAGCACTTAACGTGCGTTGAAGAAAATTCTCCCTTCAAAGGCACGCGCCGGCTACAGCAGAAGCGCATTATCTCACCTGTGATGTATGGCTTTGGCCAGGGGCGCTGCGTTTTAGTTGCCTCGCGTCCGCTTTATCAAAGAGAGATGAAAGGTGGTGGTGGGGGTGGGAGAGGAAATAAAGTGCAAGCAGGCTTTGTCTTACAGTGTTGACATTTAATCAGGCCGGGTGTTGAGATTCTCTGCAGAGGGAACCACGTCCAGGGTGCAGAGCTTCACCACTGGGTCTCCACCTATGAATAGCGGTCAGTGAATCAGTGAATAGCACTGGGGTTAGGAAGGAGACCGTTGGCAATGGTGGGGGCATTTCCAGTGTTCTTTACATTTCTCCTGTGCTGTGGGAAAAGGTTTCTTGTCTGGTGGTTTTGTGCTTTTTTTCCTGAGCATGAAAACCTACTGTGAAAAAATAAAAAGGAGATTCCATGCAGGCATGATATGTCTCTGCTAGATAAAAGAGAAAATAAGCAATAACGTGTGTTTCCCAGAAGAAACCTTTCTGCAGGGCGAAGTCAGTCGTCATTTCTGAGTTTAAAGAGAACCGTGTTAATATTTAATGCTATACCTTTTGACCGTATAGAGAGAATAAGCCTATATGCAGTGTCTGATCCACAATATGAATCCACATTATTTGTGACATCATTCTTATCTCATCTCTCAGCCCCAACCGTCATTTATGATGTTACGCCAACTGCGCCTTTCAAAACCACCACAACCATCGCCCCTTCCTCCACAACGCTGCAGAGTCCGGTCAACAACACCATCATGCCTGACCGTGTGGAACCTCCGCCTGACCCCGAAGGCACCGCCAGCCCCACCGCCGTTGAACCTCCGCCCTCATCCAGGCGCTTCTGCGAGGGAACGGTGCGGAGAGGAATAGCTTGGCCGCAGACACACAGAGGCATAAATGTGGAGAGACCTTGCCCCAAGGGCACTAAAGGTATGTGTCTCTCTCTGTGTGTGTGTGTGTGTCTGTGTGTGTGTGTGTGTGTGTGTGTGTGTGTGAGAGAGAGAGATTGTGTGTGTTTGTTCTTTGTAAGAATGGCAGGATGGACATCTCCTAAGCTGGGTCATGCCTGCTCATGCGGGGGGTCATGCCTTGACCCCTGACACTTGACTGTTTTATGCATCTGTGTTCCTTCCTGTCTGTCATTGTGCAGGCATCGCCTCCTACCTCTGCTCGGCAACCACGGGGGCCTGGAACCCCAAGGGCCCGGATCTCAGTAACTGCACCTCCCACTGGGTCTCGCAGGTAGCTCAGAAGGTGAGCACCAGAAATGGCTTCCCACTATGTACACACACAGGCACCAGGCATCTACTATTTCTGTCTTTTCCCAGCCTCATGAATTTTAATCCTCTCTCATTGTCTCGTGCCTTTTGGACCGACCGACGCGCCTACCTCGTGTTGTGTTTTTGTTTTGCTAGTCTCAGCTCATCCCCGAATGACAATCGTGGCCTGCCATCTGTGCTCACTGTAGTTACAGCCATGATACTTACTGTAAAATCCTGCTGTTCAGCACCTTGTTTTTCCGCTTATTTCCAGTCGTTTCTAGCACATGCCGACAATCGTTTTCAGATTAACTGCTTCTCAACTGTTACTTAAATTTGTTCCCGCATCCCCGCCGGCGTGTTCTCCCAGATCCGCAGCGGCGAAAATGCAGCCAACCTGGCCAACGACCTGGCACACCACACCCAGTGGCCGGTGTTCCCCGGCGATGTCAGCTCCTCGGTGCGTCTCATGGAGCAGCTGGTGGACATCCTGGACGCTCAGCTGCAGGAGCTACGGCCCAGCGAGAAGGACACAGCCGGACGCAGCTTCAACAAGGTAATGCGCAGCTTGCCTTCTGTCCGCACAGGTGCACCCCCCCCCATCCCTCCCACACCTGAAAATCAAAAAAAATCACTTCACTGCCCTCCATTGTATGAATGTTTTGATCTTCTCTTCCCTCTAAAATGACATTGTATTCAGACAGGGTCCCCCACTATTATCTATCATCTAGTATCTGGAGAGGCTCTCAGTGATAATGGAACAGCTGTTTGTGGGAAACTCTGGCTGTCACAGTGACACACGGGGCTATTAATAACTTTGCTTTAATCGTCCGGCTCTCTAGGTGCTCCGCTGGCACCCTTTCACGTCAAGTTATGCCCTTTGCAAATAAAATTATTGCAACGAATGTAGTTATTTAAAGGTATTCTCACCATGCTGTGTGATTAATTATTGCACAGTTGGTCATTTCTCTACCTGCATAGGTGTAGTGTCCTCTGGCTGTGTGAGTCAGTGCTTGGCCAATTGATACTAACGATCTCACACCTTGAAGGAAGCAGAATAAATTGCTTTCTCTTGTCAATTAGAGCAGATGAAGTCTCCTGTAGGGCTTTTCTGTGACTATTCCTTCTATCAATGCTAACCTTAAGTGAATTTCCCTGCCAGGAAAACCTTATTGGATCTAATTGACAAGTAAAAATTAATTCAGATAATACCACAATAAGTTGGATCAGGCTTTTAAGCTGGTAGTTGGAAAGAATGCCAGGGAGGGTGGAAGGCTGCCATCAGAGGATGGATTTCCGCAGTAATTTTCTCCTAAAGCCCACCTCAAAATCCTGGGATCCTACACCTCCCTAAAATTGTCATGCCCCTTGTTTCTCAGGAATGTTTGCTGTCTTATCCCTCTTTGCCTCCAGGGAATTTCTCAATCTTTGCCCCCCTCCTCCCCCATTCTTTAGCCCCCCCTGTGGTCTCCTACTTCTCCCTGAAACCCCCCCCCCCCAAAAAAAAAAAAAAAAACCTACAGCATCCTTGTGTCTCTGGAATTCCACAGTCTCTCTGCCTGAGGTATCTGACATTCCAGCCTCTTATCCCCACCTGCCCCGCGCTGTTCCAGGATTAGCGCCCGCCCAGCCCCGAGGCCCTCCGACAATCTGTTCTGCCCCAGCGCTTCCGTAATTACAGGGTTAGCCCAGTCGCCTCACCTGGTGGTACAGATGTAAAAGCCGATGCTAATGGATAGAAGCCGGCTCTGAAAAAAGCCGGGGCCCCCGTGGGAGAGTAATTGCCCAGCTCTGCGTTGCATACATAAGGCCCGACTTGCACATCAGCGTCAGCAGTGCACACAGCCTTCGGCTCGGACGACACACACTTTATAGTATGTGCCGACCAACTGGAGACCGACACAGCGTGGGTCTATGCAAATTGCTGGTAAAAACGACACCTCACACAGCTTTATATGCGTGAGAAAGCTCTGCCACATGCAGTGTGCGTGTGAGTGTGTGTGTGTGTGTGTGTGTGTGTGTGCATGCGTACGTGCGTGCGTGCTGTGGCAGGGTCTGGTCCCAGAGGCACAAGGAGTATATTGACTTCCCTGTGCAACTCACTGGCCCTGTCCTCAGCTGAACCTTTTAGTCAACAATCACTCCTACTTGCAAATCTGTACACAAGTGCCCCAAGTCTGGCTTCAATGGAGGGCAGATGGAAGAATTATTTTGATAGAGCTGCAAGCCAGCGCCAGGCTAGAGAACACTGTATTTCCAGAGAGCTCAATAATCCTGACCATCAAATACAAATGACCCTTTCCAAATGCTATCTATGAGTTAATGGATTTTTTGGGGGCTTGACGGTACAGTACTCCCATCTCCATATCCCCTCTCGCTGCTATTCAGCATTCTTGCTTTTTTTATTATGTAAGATAGTTACATATTCAAAAGACATTTTTAATAGAAATGGGGGCAATGAGCTATCACTGTGATGACGAGCATTTTGTATTCACAGCCATTCTAACGCAAACTTGAACACTGAATTCTGCTGTCCTTGAAGTAGTTTCTTCTGTGCAGTAAAATGGCTATTTTGAGTGTCACTTCAAAGAGTCATTTGATCTGGAGGTCCTATACCTGTTAATGCTGTGTTTTCCTGTTGTTTTGATCTTTCCTTGTGTTCATGTATACATTAAAACAAAAAGCTTCAGAAAAGAGAAAGGACTTGCAGGGCATACATGAAGGTATAACTACAGTGCTTCTGCTGTTCCACTGCTTCCATAGTCCCCTGTCACCCACCCAGCAGCATGCAGGCTTTGTGATGCTCCTGTCTGCTTGTCTATCAGTCCAACTGGCTGCCTGTCTTGTCGTCTTTGAGTCACTGTCCAGCCACCTGTCACTTGTGTTCATTGTTGTTGTTGTTTGTTTTTTGCTTTTTTTGGTTCCATGTTTTTTGTCCGTCCAGCTTGTCTTTCATTTCCTATTCGATCCACCTCCTCCTTCTCCTCCTCCTTCACCTCCTCCTTCACCTCCTCCTTCTCCTCCTCCGTCGTTTTTCTCGCCTCCCTCTCTCCTTCTCTCATTCCTTTTCTTTCCTTTCCTCTCTCCGTCCATCTCCATCTCTGCACTTTGTGCATTCTATGAGTAATTGCAGCTCCCCGTCAGCCAATAATGGTGATCAAAGTGGCGCCGAGCTCCTTTTCTTTTCTTTTCTTTTCTTTGTGTTCCTGTTCCTCTGCTTGCTCACTCAGCCAAACGTTTCTGTCTGTTGATGGATGTATTCTGCTCACTCCCATGTGTTTATGATATGAAATACTCCCTCTGTCTTGTGTTCCTCTCTCCTCTGCCTATGCGTTTCTCTGCTATAGTTTTGTTTTGTTCCCAGAGAGTCTGCCCTGTAGGAAGAGGCTGTGTTGGCACAAACACACACACACAGCACAGAATCAGTTTTGCAACAGGCTCTCGGTTTCCCCTTCTCCCTCTCTCTCCCCATTGCGCTTCAGTTTGGAGAGACAGCAAGACATGCTCGACTGTCTCTTAACACTGTCACATACACCCGGTCCCCCTCTGCACTCCCCTTCTGAATCAGATGTCCATGGTGTACCAACACAACACAACAGAGAGCAACGCTGTGCCAAGCCGAATCAGATCAGCCATCTGAAAAGGGACGCAACGTCACCGCGTGCAGAGGCCCTTTGTGTCTTCAGCACGTTGCAACGCACGACCTCCACCCCGACAGGAATTAAACAGAACCCGATCAGAACACCGGTTTCCATACGTGCCGCAAATTAGAGACGTGAAATTCCCAGCGGTGCCGCTGCTGCAAGGGCCGGCCGAGGGGGCAGGCCAATTTGTGTCGGTCTCGGTGTAATGGTCTCGGCCCTGTAATCATGGGCGGCCCGGCTCTCCTCTCTCCGCTCTCTCTCCCCATCAGCATGCCTTCAGGAGAGGCACGTCTGAGAGCCCTCCTGCACGCCCGCAAGGTCAGGGCCCTCCAGACGAAGCGAGGGCCCCAGCCAGCCTCAGCACCCCCCACCCCCCACCCCCCGCCGGCTACCCTCCACTCACCCCCCCTGCGCTTCAGCTATTAAAATAGCCAGGTTAATCAGCGTCTCGGAATAAAGCCCAGCGCTGATACAAAGCAGCGGATAATGAATGCGGCACCTAGTTAACGCTCCGTTTCATCTGCGCGGCTGGCATGTTGCCTATCGGTCAGATTCACAAGCGGGGCTAGTTAATAGAGCCTATTGCAGTGGGCTAGTCGCAGTCTTGTTAATGAGCAATCAGGGCTCAGGTTTTATGAACACTTCTATTAAAGAGACACTGCGTAGCCGTGCACATGGGTTAATTAATATGCGCGAGCAACAATTCCCTCCGCCTGTTCGAGCCTTGCTACTGTCAGTCCCATTTGCCAGGGTTATAAACAGTTAATAGATGTTGCTGGAAACCGATTGCTCTAGTAGTTAAACGTTGTTCTAGTCATGGAACAGTCCATGAATGGTTAGACTGATTCGACTTAGACTGGTGAACCACGGATCACCGATATGCAGCTAGAGCAGCAGGCTACGTTTCAGCTGCCGCTGGGCCCCCTGCTCAGTGGAGCCCTTGTTCAGTGAAATATGAGCCAGTTAATAGCTCGCACATTTTCCCGGTAATAAGCATTTATTAACACTTCATCAACACTTTATATGGCTCGTAAGTTCTCCTGGAAACCCTAGCTGTTTTTTTTTCTCTCATTCTCTCCAACATACCAGATGCTGTGGCAGAACTACAACCTGTAACATCATGTTGTACCAAGGTCAGGGTTGGCCGTGTCAGAATAATTGTCAAGACACGTCTAATGAAATTTCACAAGGACCGGGCAAGGTGTAGAATAACCCAGCGGATTGTTTGATACACTTAGCTCTTGGCTAAACACAGGAAATGAAAGGATTGTGATTGGAAACAAACGTATTTCAGTTTTATATAGACCACCGCTCTAAGGCCAACAGATTGCCCTGCCTGATAAGGTTTCCCCTGTCAGGAAAGAGAGGCAGTTTCAGGTCATTACGGTCAGATCCTGTTATGGAATGTAATCATTGTTAGCAGAGATAATTGTTCTCTGGAAAAGACGTCCCTATGTTGGACCAGCGAGAGTGGGGGAAAAAGGGAGTGGAATCTTAGAAGAATGCTTCATTTATTTGGAAAGTGCCCCTCGTATTTTCCCTCTGGAATTTGGAATAACAAGCCTCTGATGGTTTAATGGTAACACAGGCACACAGGCACACACATGCGCATGCAGTCCTACATACACACACACGCACACACACACACACACACACACACACACACACACACACACACACACACACACACACACACACACACACACACACACACACACACACACGCATGCACACACAAATTACCAACATCTTTAAACAATATTTTTTACCTGCATTTGCCTGACTCTGCAGAGACATGTGTTTTCTGTCTGTCATTGACATTATTTATTATTTATTTTATTATTTTGTTTCTCTGTGCATGTCAGGAACCCCATTTGCTTTCCTTGCCTTTGTGCCTTTGGTGAAGTTTGATTGTATGGGTATAGAGGGGAAAAAAAAAAAATATATATATATATATCAAAAGGCTGACATTTCTCTTGTTTCCACGGATACAGGCCATTGTAGATACGGTTGACAACCTCCTGCGGCCGGAAGCCCTGAAATCCTGGGAGGACATGAATTCGACAGAGCAAACGCACACCGCCACCATGCTACTCGATACCCTGGAGGAAGGAGCCTTTGTCCTTGCAGACAACCTGATGGAGCCCGCTGTTGTCAAAGTCCCCGCTGAGAACATAAGTGAGTCATTCTGTTCACCAATCAGGACATTATGACAGGGATGTCTCCTCCCCCTCTGACTACCCAACACACACACACACACACACACACACACACACTTCACCTGTCAGGCTTCGTTGGCTAATGATCAGCCTCCTCCACTGATCATGGTTAATTAAAAAGGAAAACTGACAGGTATTTGACTGACCTGATTTGTGGAAAGGCAGGGCGGTTAGCACACTCTTTCCCTGGGCGAAGGTGCACTCTGCCAGCTGAAGTCTCAAGGCCTCTGGAGAATCTGCATAACAAGTTGTAAAGAATGAGCGAGACAGAGAGCAGGGGAGGCCAGAGTGGTGTTAGAGGAGAGGGGATTTGGCTCTGAAACCACAAGTGTGTGGCTTTTAGTTTCTTGCTGTACACCAGGAAACCAATACTGGCTTTTGAGCAGGGAGTATATTAGTAATGTGATCCCATTCATATAAGTCAGCTTTGTGCAGTCAACTGTCATTTCCCTACACTCTCTCCTGTGTTGCCATGGTAATCACATCCCGGTGACTTTCCAGTCCCTTGATTTTGGTGTTCTGTTTTGGATTTTTCTTTCTTTCTTTTTTGCGGGGGGGGGGGGGGGGGGGGTAACAGGCAGAGCGGCGACACAGTCTCTGAATACGTTTTCCAGATTTGATTTTAAATTACAAGATTTGAAAATGTCCTCGGCCCCCTTAAATACGCTGCCAGGGTCCCCCAGACTGGCCTGCCGTGTTATTATCAGCACTTAACCTCGGCAGTCCCGCGGGTAGCTGCATACTCTCTCCGCAAAGCACAACCATATGCTTCTTACATAGGCCATTTGATGTAAGTCTAGTGAAACCCTCCTGTAGCAGATAATATCACACACAGCCAGGATATTTGACTTAAAAGGAGAAAAGCTGAACTGACTGCCCCGTTATTTATTTATTTAACCTCCCTTTAATCACAAGGTCACTTGATAATGAAAAAAAAAATCCTTTTCAGCAAATAAGGGCAGTCAGGAAAGTAGCAGTGCACAGTGTTTACACAGTGTATCATGCGTGGCAGGTTATTCATAGTCCGTTTCTTTAGTCTTTGTGGAATTTATTCATAAGACACTGCAGTTCTTCTCCTCAATGCTTTATACAGTGATTCTTAATGAAGAAGCAGTTTTGGCCTACCAAGTGGTACATTCTCCCTCTCGCTTTCTTCCCTTTCTTCTTCACTCGCTCTCTCTTGTTTCACTTATGAGTGCTACTGTTTCTTTTCACCCTCTTTCTTTCTCTACATCTCTCTCTCTCTCTCTTGCTCTCTCTCTCTCTCTCTCTCTCTCTTGCTGCTTCTCATACACTCCCTGTCTGTGCGGAGGCATAAGCAGGGCTAACTATATGGTCTCGCACCAGCTGGCTTTAAGGCTTAAGGCTGCCAGACAGATTGTGCCCTGGAGCACGGCACAGGAGCGGGGCGAACACTTCAAAAAAAGGAGAAGAAGAAAAGATCTCTGCATGCAAATTAACATAGTTTCACTCGTCGCAGACCAGTACCTCAAAGCAGTCGCACTGGACTGGGAGTAGAGAGGGAAGAGAGAGGCCGTCGGAGATAGAGAGAGGTGGAGGAAGGAAGAAAGCCTGAGAGAGAGAAAGCGTAAATGTGAGACTGGAGGAAGAGAGACAAGGTGTGCTTCGGTCCAATCCTGGTCCGTGCCGTGAGAAGTCTGAGAGAAGGAGAGCGTGGAGAGATGGGGGGATTTGGGTGGAGGTTGTGGGGGTAGCACCGAGTGGGCTGGTGTGTGTGTCCTCCTGACCCTCCCGGTAATTTCACACATCAAAGGCGGCGGGGCCGGTGAGGTAGCGGGCAGTGGTGGCGGCGGCGGTGCTCGTGGAGAGGGGCTGGAGTTGGAGATGGCGGCAGGCGGCCGGGCGGGGCAGAAACCGGGCTGCTCAGCTTTCAGTCTGCCCAGGCCAGATCAGCCCTAGCCAGTGCCCCTGACTTATCTGAGTCGCACAAGGGGACGAGCCCAGTAAAAAGCCCAGTGATATTTTTGATCCCAGAAATATTTGACATTCATGCTGTGCCAGGTTCTGTATGTATTTGTGTGTGTGTGTGTATGTATGTGTGTGTGTGTGTGTGTGTGTGTGTGTGTGTGTGTGTGTGTGTGTGTGTGTGCATTCTCCACTGTCGGCTCCTCTCTTGAAAGCAGGAAGTTGTGCTGTTTGAGCATACACACACACACACACACACACACACACACACACACACACACACACACACACACACACACACACACACACACACACACAGGGCTGAATAAAAAGTGAGTCCAGATTAGGTAGTGTGGCTGTAACTCCTCATTAGGAGTCCACACCAGATAAACTGTAACAGCGCTGATACATGTTCAAAAGGGGAAAAAAAGAAATGTTGCTGCACGGCCGCGGCTTTCACTGTCTGAAATACTGAGGCGGTTTAAACCAGCCCATCCGCAGCATTGTGAGCCGTGCCGGGTAGGGATTTGTGCATGCATTCAAAGTCCAAGCGCTCTCCATTATACATGCTGCAGTTCAGTAACTGCATTGTTCTGTGGTTGGAAATGAATGCTGTTGCCGAAGCCCTTTGGAGGTATATTTGCGCAGCTTGGCCACACTATTGGACCTTGAAAATGTCATCTCATATCTCTCGCCTAACCAGTGTGGCGAGGCTGCCATTTGGGGCCTTCACTAATATCCACCTCTCTTATTTTCTCTTCTCCTCTCTCCTCTTCTCTCCTCTCCTCTTCTATTCTTCTCAACTCCTCGCCCTCCTCTGGTCCCACAGTGCTGGATGTATATGTGCTGAGTACAGATGGCCAAGTGCAGGACTTCCGTTTCCCCCAGACCAGTAAAGGGGGGGCCACCATTCAGCTGAGCGCCAACACCGTCAAGCTCAACAGCAAAAACGGTGAGTACATCAGCGGTGGATGGACACTAGACGTGAACCAAGGCACCCGTACATCAGCGGTGGATGCATGTTTAAACTTGATGACAGTAGGGTCACACCAGACAGGAAATAATAGGTGTTTGTCTGGTGTCCATCGTCAATGTCTCTCAAGTCATTACACATTCCATATATACAGTACACATTCTTTGTGGTATTCTGTGGTATGGTCTCCAATGCAATTATGCCACACCTAGAGGTGTTGTTGTGTACAATGTGTGTGCTTTTTTAGCACAAAGAACAGGACATCTAAGTAATGCTCTGGCTTCTCTTTTGTTCGCACAGGAATCGCCAAACTGGTTTTTGTCCTTTATAAGCACCTGGGCCACTTCCTCACCGTGGAGAACGCCACCATGAAGCTGGGCGGGGAGCAGTGGGGACACAACCTCACGCTGGTGGTCAACTCCCACATCCTGTCCGCCTCCATCAATAAGGAGTCCAGCCGCGTGTTCGTGACTGACCCCATCATCTTCACCCTGGAGCACCTCGACGTGAGTCCGGAGTGGAACGGCAATGAGAAAATGATAGAAAGAGAGAAGAGTGTGTGCGTGTGGTTGTGTGTGTGTGTGTGTGTGTGTGTGTGTGTGTGTGTGTGTGTGTGTGTGTGCGTGTGTGTGTGTGTGTATGTGTGTGTGTGTGTGTGTGTGTGTGTGTATGTGTGTGTGTGTGTGTGTGTGTGAGTGAGTGAGAGAGAGGAAGAGAGAGAGAGAAAGAGAAAAGAAGAGAGAGTCTATGTTAGAGAGAGAGAGGTATGAAAGAGGACAATTTTCCACTGTTAATTCCCAAGGCTGTGTGTTAAAAAGTGCTAGATGTCGGAGCGCGTGGCCTGTTTACCCGTGCTGTTGGAGCCCTCTGAGTTAAAAAGAGCCACCCAAGGTTGCCTCAGTGGAGTTCCTGTGGTCCTGTGTGTACCCAGCTGAATGAAAGCCCGAGTTCAGTGTGTACCCAAAACCAAAGCTCTTCATCTCACGCTGGGCACCCATTTGATAGGCCGCGACTGCCAATCAGTGTAATCCCCAGAATCCACCGAAATGGATTTTTTTTTTCTCGCCTTCGCTCTCTCACTTGTGCCTCTGGTTATTTTTATGCTTTCGTTTCAGACCGAGCATTATTTTAACCCCAACTGCTCGTTCTGGAACTACTCGGAGAGGAGCATGATGGGCTACTGGTCCACTCAGGGCTGCAAGCTGCTGGACACCAACAAGACGCACACCACCTGCTCGTGCAGTCACCTGACCAACTTCGCCATCCTCATGGCGCACCGTGGGCACGTGGTGAGTGGCCAGCCTGAGCAAACAAAGATAAGGACACAGACACACACATGCATACGGATACACACAGAGATACGGGCACGGGTACACACACGCACACACACACACACACACACACACACACACACACACACACACACACACACATTTATACAGAAACACACACAGAGGTACAGGTGCGCACACACACACACACACAGAAAGAGAGAGAGAGAGAGAAAGGCACACACACACACACACACCGACTGGTGTACACACACCATTTCATTACACACTGGCTAGTGTACACAAATGCATGGGCACATTCTAGCAAAGGAAGCCGTCATCTGCAGCCAGTGATTAAAATGTCAGTGAGAGGTGGGTTTGTTTTGAGGGAGAAGGGGAGTGCATGCGTGTGGCATGTGGTGTTGCTGGTGATGGTGGGGTGGGAGGGCTGCAAGCTGTGGGTTAACCCAGCTCTCGAGGAGGCCGAAGGATGTTGTTGTTGTTGTTGTTACCACTTGAAGGGCCCTGCAGCAATTGCACCAACTTCAGCCCAGAAGATGCCGGGTGGAGATAGGGCAAGCTTTGGCCATTGGCGGGGGAAAAATAAATTGCGTCCTACCTATGGTCCATGACTAATGGCCCGGGGCACACATGTCTCCCCTCCACAGCCTGTGTGGAATGTGCGTTATTAGCTGCAATTTGCATGCCCACTCCACACAAGGTGGGGAGGACACATTTCCGAGTGCAATTCAATTACCATCCAATTACATGATGAATATCATGTGCGGCCAGCAGTTACACCATAATCAATGTGGAAGCAGGAGTTTGTGGGAAACGTAATTACAAACCCGAACCTCATGACCCTCAAACCCTATCCCCTAACCCCCTCCTCTCGTCTTCCTCCTCCTCTACATTTACCACCACCTCCAGCTCACCTCCTGAAAAGCAGCTTCCCGATAGGCCAAACCCTTGTGCTGACCCCAATGGTCACTAGCTAATTGAATGAAAAGTTCACAATAACGTAACCCTCTGAGTTTCTCTAAGAGCTCCGTTGCATTTGGCTGCTGGGCAGTTGGAAATGTCAGGACAGATCTTTTGCATTACCAGCAGTGGGGTCCTTGAGTGCTCCTCGCTAAAAGCCCTCGCGTTTCCGCTGCCGTTGTGCGTAAGCCCCTGTGAGTGCCCCTGTGTGTGCCCCTGTGCCTGTGCTTTCTGTTTTTCTTTTCTTCTTCTCGTCTTTTTTTCATCTTTTCCTCTTCTCTCCTCCCAGCGCGAGGGAAGTGTCCATGAACTCCTGCTGACGGTCATCACGCGGATGGGCATCGCCGTGTCGCTGGTCTGCCTGGCCATTAGCATCTTCACCTTCTGCTTCTTCCGTGGCCTGCAGAGCGACCGCAACACCATCCACAAAAACCTGTGCATCAACCTCTTCATTGCCGAGCTGCTCTTCCTCGTCGGGATCAACATGACCGAGCCCAAGGTGAGAGACCTTCCCAGGCTTTCTGCACAGGTCATCCGTACTGCTGCCCTGAAACACTAAAGGGTTGATTGGCCAGAACCAGGAGCAAACCAGTGGAAAAAAAACAGTCTAAAAATGCACAGAGAATGCAATAATAAAATGAAACATCAATATTATATATTTACCCATATAGGTAACACCATAAGGTAAGGGTACATGAATTATCATGAATTCATGCATTAATTAATTCATGATTTATTGTTACATCCCGGTCTAGGGCTTGTGGGATATAACAAAAAACGGGCAGACACAAAACTTAAGAAAATTGTGTATTTATTAATACAAAAAAAACCAGTATGGAAAAATGTCTAAATTAAGAAAAATACGGCCTACAAAGTAGGCCTCGGCGGCCAGGCGCTCACTCCTGGTCTCTCACCCCAGGGAGTGAGAGAGATGACGGCAAGTTGCTCGGGCAAGGCCCGAGGCTGGCCCTAGTGGCAGCGATGTGCGGCAGCGACGGTGGCAACAAACGATCCCCACAGCTAGCCAGCGAGAGCGAGCTCAGTGACGTCAGCCCCCTTTTAAAGGGCCGGGCTACCCTGACGTCATAGGGTTTCACACCACCCCTCAGCTGCAGCCAATCTGCCTGGAAGCACACAACAAAAGTAACAAACACACATAATACACAAGACCCACAGGGTCGTAACATTTATGTATTACTTAATTCCTTAATATCTCATGAATCATCAGAAATTTACAAGAGTTCATATTATGTCATTTGTGACCTCATACATGAACAACACATAAACTAAAGCATTAAGTAAGGTGGGCACATCATTATGATTTATGATTTTTTAAGAATGATCATGATGATTTCTTTTTCTGCCAAAAATGTGGTCATCGCTGCTCAAATCGCAATCGCTGCTTAAATCGCTGATTTAAGCACAACTTGTACAGTTCTTTAAACACATGCCATTGTTAACACTTTAGTTGAGGGGCCACAAACATGATGAACTCATGAGCAATTAACCTTACATTCATGTAATCATGATGATCATGCTTAATAAATCATAAATCATAATGATGTACCCATCGTACCTAATGTTTTAGTTGATGTGTTGTTTATGCATGAGGTCATGAATGAGAGACTATGAACTCATGTCAATTCCCGATGATTCATAAGATATAAAGTAATGCATAACTCATGAATTCATGATAATTCATGTACCCTTACCGTAAAGTGTTACCTTTAATATAATAAAATAACTTGGTGTCTGTTTGTGGATTGGAATCACATTTACATTTCTGTAGTAAATTAGTTGATTTAGTGAAAAGGCTGGCACCTGCAGTCTCACAATAAGCTGGCAGTAGCAGCCAATGTTAAGATAACAAATATTGCTTTATTATTTTTTTTGTCTCTCAAATACTGCAGAGCAAATAACTAAAAACTAATCAAGCAAAGGTATAACAGTTTTAAATTCTGTATGAAAGGTTGCATTTGCATAATATATTTGGTAGTTAAAGCTCTTGATATTCAGAGAGAGAAGAGACAGATTTTGAGAGAGAAGGAGAGGGAGAGAGAGAACAGCAGTGAGTGTAACATGGATGTATAATCTCTAAATTATACCACAAGGGTTTGTGCGTATGTTTGTATTGGTCACAAGATTTTAATTGACTTATTGAAGTAATTAATTGGTTCGAACACCGAGAGCATACCCGGGGGCTTTCTTGGACGACTGCGCTGCACTTGTGTTCTGCAGCGGGCAGATTCATTGATTCGCAGAACAATGCGCATTCCCAAAGAGAAGCTCGCTGCAGTGCATTGTATTGTGACCATTCTCCCGTATAATGATGCTGTGTTTGGCATGGATTGTACACCACTGGATGTTGTGAACAGCATAGACCTTGATCTGGAAAAAAAGCACTCACAGTCTTTTGTTCTCTTATTCTTCCTCTCACTTCCCCTCCCCCACCATCACACTGTCTCTCTCTCTTTCTCTCTCTCTCTCTCTCTCTCTCTCTCTCTCTCTCTGTCCTTGTCTTAATCTCGATGTTCCTCTGTAGATTGTGTGCTCCGTAATCGCTGGAGTTCTTCACTTCTTCTTCCTGGCGGCATTTGCCTGGATGTGTCTGGAGGGCGTTCAGCTGTACCTCATGCTGGTCGAGGTGTTTGAGAGCGAGTACTCCCGCAGGAAATACTACTACGTCTCCGGCTACCTCTTCCCCGCCATCGTGGTCGGGATCTCGGCAGCCATCGACTACAGGAGCTATGGCACCAAGCGGGCGTAAGTGACCCTCACCATTTTTTTTGGTCTCTTTCCTGTGTTCTCTTTCTTAGATTTCTTAGATTATCATTACAGCTAGCTGCCATGGAGCTTGCTTGTCTGTCAGAAGCCCCCCAAAACAGATGCGCCCTAATGAGAGCAACATCACAGAGCAGACCCCCCCTCCTTCCCCACAACTCAAACCCACCCACAGCTGCCTTCTGGCAAATTTACACTCCGTCACGGTGCGGGGAGGAATGAGAAAGCTCAGAGCAAATGGCTGTATTTAATGAATAGTCTCACTTAATGATTTGCACTGCATGGGATTGAGGCCAGTGGTTTCGGCTTGTTGCTTCAACCCCCACAACCAAGGGGGAGGCCTTGGTCCAGGCTTTCCACCATGACATGGTCCCCCTTGCCGCTCTTGAGCTAGCACACATTATTCTTCCCAAACAAGTCCTTGATACATTTCTATTTGCGTGTAATGAATCCAATTTAATCCATGTCTGGTCGGCGTGGATATCCAGGTGTTTCAGTGTCATCAACCACTTATTACAGCCGTGTAGTTTCGGAGGCACAGTTTGATAAGCAGCTTGCCATGTTGAGACTGATATTAGCAGAGCTCAGCCTGAAGTGTGTGATGACTTGTTCATTTGAGCACAGGTCTTGACAGTAGCACTCACCCACTGCTGAAGCAGCAGCAGGCCTTTCAAAGTGCTCTCTCGCACCAGTTCCCCAGCAGCTCCTGAAAATGTCACGCGTCAGTTGCGTTCACACCAAAAGATACACACAGCGCACATCGCACATAGCACATAGCACGTTGCATGTTGCACGTTGCACGTTGCAATCGCGGTGTGATTGAAGTGCTATTTATCAGCTTCCCGTTGCCCCGCAAGGCTTGTTTCTTTGTCCACTCTTATTAAAGAGGGCACAGTGGGCCATTGTGCTGTATGGTAGCTGCCCCCACACCAGCAAATCACTTGCGGCAGGCCTAGCCCTAAATGACGGCCGTAGTGGAGGGATAGCGTGTGGTGTTAGGGATCGCGTCTGACTGCTGCCTCTGCTCGTGTTTCAGCTGCTGGCTGAGAGTGGATAACCACTTCATCTGGAGCTTCATCGGACCAGTAGCATTTATCATTATGGTGAGTCGTGCCTTTTTTGGAAAAAGTGTGTTCTTGTCTGTATCTGTGTGTGTGTGTGTGTGTGTGTGTGTGTGTGTGTGTGTGTGCGTGTGTGTCCACCCTTATATGTACCCATATTTCTGTGCATGTCTGTGTTAATGTATGTGGTTTCAAATGTATTTGATGGGGCCAGGAGTGGGAGGAGGTTGTATTGAGGCCATGCCTACACTATTCAGGATTCATTTAAATCCGAAACACTTTTGTTATGTTTGTGCCTCGTATCTATGCTACTACTTCGGTGTTGTCGAGCACCTGGAACGGAGCGATTTGAAAACCCTGTCGGCCCCATTTTCATTTGAAAACTCCGGCTTTGCATTTAAATGTGGGAAATCCGCAAACATGAAAATGATGACGTAGAAATCTTTCTTCCCTTCCTGATTGGATCTCGTCAGTCTGATCTTTTTTCCCCTGATTTCCTTGTATATATAATATACAATGTGATAAAGGTCATGTGCCCAAAGAAGCCTCAAAGTGAGTCGTATCACCTTCAACTATCCATGACTCACTTCGACTTCCACTACTAGCCTGCCAGCATTGGATGTACGCCTTCCTGTCTTTGGTAGCATCTGTAGTGCAGTTAAATTCTTAATAAAGTCATTAGATTCAATTTAATCAAATTAAATTCATGAATAGTCATGTGATTTGTGCGAATGGTCATGTGATCCACATTTCAGGGGTCCAGTGCGGACAAAATACAATTTTGGCTCCGGAATTGCAAACGTACGTCTGGACTGAGATTGTATTCGTTTTTAAATGTCATTTTGCAATGAAAATAGAATAGTGTGGAGGTAGCCTGAGTCTTCTACAATGACTTGATCAGTTGTTGAGGAGTGTAGCCTGCTGCTTGGACATGAGAGGGTTGGGGGGGGGGGGTGGCAGCAGGGGGAGAGGAGTGGGGTGGGGTGGGGTGGTGTGGTGTGGTGGCAGCCGGAGTGTGTCTCTGTCAGGCATTCAGGTATGAAATGCTCCCGGCCAGGCAGAAGAGGCAGCAAGGCCATCAGGGCTGAGCGTGGAGTGTGCCGACTGTGGCTGCCTCTCCAGGGGGACCGGAGGAGGAGGAGGAGGAGGAGGAGGAGGATGAGGGGGAGGATGAGGGGGAGGTCGGGGCAGGCAGAAGAGAAAGAGAGAGAGACGGGAGGGTGGAGAGAAAAAGAGAGAGTCTCAGGCATGAAGGTCATCCTTTCAGCTGGGGTAGGAGAAAGAAGAAGAGGGGGAAGAAGACGAGGAGGAGAAATGGATGAGTGCTGGTGTAATGAGTGGGCGGTATCGACGGGCATTACCGCATCCTGAAGCCATTCACCAGCGGCCTGGCCCACGCCGCCGGCCGTGTCCAATCCCATTAGGCCCACGCCGCCAGCGTGAAGCGCCCGCACTCTCGCCCCACTTCATTCCCTCCACGACGACAAAGTGCAGACGCACACGCACTCACTTAGGTACACTCCCATATGTGTCAGGCCCTACACACTTCTGTGGTGACACCTTTGTAAACTCAGATTACAAACTCACACACACACACACACACACACACACACACACACACAGACCTCAGTCCAAGTCAATATGCATAAGCCCCTGGTCCAAGTCCCTGAGTAAGGTGTTGGTGTGCAGTGTGTGTGTTTTTCACGAGGCACTATTTCTGGAAGGTGAGGCATATGTCTGAGTGAGCAGGGGGTTGGGTGATGGGGGTGGTGCTGATGGTTGGCTTGATTTGGGTGTGTGTGTGTGTGTGTGTGTGTGTGTGTGTGTGTGTGTGTGTGTGTGTGTGTGTGGACGGGGTCCACTTGAGGCCCCACTGGACAGGCGCGGAGCGAGGGCATGGCGAGTTCGCCGGACTCTCTGCTGTGGTGCCTGTCTGCCCGTGCGCCCGCCTGTCTCATCAGATCTGTGTCATCACTCCAGGCTGCGTTAAATGCATTTCCAGCCACTCGACTCATGCAGACGTAAATCGGCCCTGGTGGCTAGGAGACAAAACTCAACAGGGTTGTAATCTGTGATCTAAAAGCTCTTGCTCTCTCTCTCTCTCTCTCTCGCTCCCACTCACTTTGGCGCGCACATTCTCTGTCTCTATTTTTTTCTCCTCCTCCTTCTCCCTCTCTCCCCCATCTCTCAACTCTCTTCAAGCCTTTCTTTTGTTCTCTCCCCAGTCTCCTATCTCTGAACATCTCTTTTTTCCTGTGTCTCTTTCTGTCTTTCTCTGTCTCTTTTTGTCCCCCCCCCCCCCTCTGGGTTCTACATAGTGCCTCTGTTGCCGTAGAGTTGTGCTGAATACACAGTGAACTGTAAAGGGAACTGCAATAAAAAGTTATGCTATGTTTTTCACAGCTGCTTATTTCCTTATAGTGTAATGTAGTGGGCAAGCAGACAGCATAGTAAGGTTTTTATGATTAACCCTCTTTAAGAAGAAAAAAAAAACCCCTGAGCTTAAATGGCCAGAACAATTAGTACTAAGTGAATTGATCCTAATCACTGGGCACTAGGTCCATGATTGATTTTGTGGTATCCAGATTTATTGACCTCGAGCTCACGTCCTGTTTAGTGTTGTAGAAATTTTAAAGAGCTGAGAGGGTTGTTTGACCTACTAGATCAAGCAGCGCTGCTTTTTCTAACTTTAGCCACATCGGTATTATTTCTGATGACCCCAGTGAGTCGCTGGTCTCTCGTCTGGAAGTATCCTCTATTAATATGTATTTGTTGTTTTAGCTATTGTCTTTTGGCTGCACTTTGAATGAGATGGAAGGAAGATTATGGCGAAAGCCTTGTAATAACATTTAATTCAGGATATTGATTTTTTTTTCTATTGTATTTATTTAGGGGCCTTCTTAGGGGTGGGGTGGGGGGTAGATGGTTGAGTGCCAAGTTGAAGTAAATCCCCCCCCACACACACACACCTCCAGGGAAGTGGAACGACCTCCCAGTGCTTCCAGACAGACTTCAGAATTCATGGAAACATTTTTTCGGCGCAGTTTAAATATGTTGCTGTCTTGCTTGGCTCCATACGCCCTCCCTCCCCTGTTCTCACTGCCCTTTTTCCTCAATTCTTTTTTGCCCCCCCCCCCTCTCTCTCTAGTGCACTCATTTTTTATGTTTTCTCCTTTCTCCCTTTTTCTTTTTTGACATACCTCCTTCTTCCACCTCTCTTTCTCTCTCTCCCTACCTCCCCCTGTCATCCTTGCCTTCCATTGCACACTTCTTTTTATTATTCTCATGCTCTCTCTCTCAGTCAGTGTGTATGGGTCTCTGTGTGTGTGTGTATGTGTGTGTGTGTGTGTGTGTGTGTGTGTGTGTGTGTGTGTGTGTGTGTGTGTGTGTGTGTGTGTGTGTGTGTGTGCCCCTACCCCCCTCTCCCCACAATGTTCTGGCAGTCTCCTGCAGCTCTCTCCTCTATCTCGTTTTCATACTTCCGGAGCTGCTTTGTCTCGGTTTGCGTTGGTGGTGCTCCGGCACGGCTGCCGGCTGTGAGCGTGGCTGGGGGTGGCAGGGCCCAGTGAGGGTGAGGCTGGGGGTGGCAGGGCCCAGTGAGGGTGAGGCTGGTGGGCTTTGCTCGGGGAGGGGGCAGAGGGGGGGCGGCTGGTGGCTTGGCTCCTGGTAGTGGGCGTCCGGTGATGGAGCCCCCTGTGGCCATGCTGCGCTGTTCATCAGCCCCCGGTCTGCAGAGGCGCCGGCCGTGCTCCTGATTTCAATAGCAGCTGAGAGCAGGCAAGAGCAGGCGCTGTGTTCTCCCGAGGGGCTTTGTGAAGCGGGGGTTCTGGCATCAGGGAATGAAATGTGGTCGACGGTGGCTGATTCAACAGGGGAGACTGAGAGGGGGGGGAGAGAGCGAATAGTGAAAAAACCCCACAAAGACCTACCTAGTCCAAAACAGTGGGATATCCTATCACTCGGTGCCTGCCCACGATTGTGTAATTGCTTAATAAGTGTTAATTGGTTGCTAATTGTCCGTTAATAAGTCACTAAATGTAGAGCACTCTAATCTAGGGCAGGGCCTCTTTTTCCAAGGGTGCATTTCTGTCCAGCTCACATTAGAAGACATTGGAGTGTCTGTGTCTGGGGGATTGTATAGCACATGAGACACTGTGGTCTACTCCTGTAACCTTGATATTGTTGTTTGGACAGCTCAATCTCATCTTCCTGGTTGTGACCATGTACAAGATGGTGAAGCATTCGACTTCAATGAAACCAGATTCCAGTCGCTTGGAGAGTATAAGGTAAGACATGTCACCCACACTGAGGAATAGCCATGGTGTCTGCTTACACCATTTTATTTACAGTCTAAGAGAAATGTACTGTAGAGCCAGGGACACAAATATGGGTAATTTACCGGCTGTGTTGTTTTATTGAGATTTATGAAGTTAGATGTAGGAATAATATCATATTAATGTGTTTTTTATCGCCTATTGTTTTATAAACCATTTGCTTTTATTGCAGCTTTTAATAGACTATCCCAGCAGGGACCATAAGCCATTTCTGATTTGTTTTGTTTTTTTCTCACACATATTTTAATTTTGCTTACAAAATAAAGCTGCACAAAATAACAGATGTACACCCACACATTTAGATCAACTTGGGTATAATTATCACAATCACGGAATATAAATGTAAATGTGAATGCACCCCCACCCCGTCCACCATGCATGTGTAATTTCGGTAATACCCAAACGGAGATGGTTGTAATTTGGTGTATTATTTGGATGGGCGTTGGGGTGAGATGTCGGGGCAGTGGGTCAGACTGAGGCTAAGCAGAAGGGAAGCAGCCATTAGAGAGCCCAGGCATGTTATTACAGAACCCATTAACCCTTAGTCCAGCGCGCCCAAGTTATTGTCGCACACTAATTGAGTTGTTCCACTACAATTACATGCTAGAAGGACAACTTAATCTTACCAGATGCTTCTGGTCCATCTTGGCACCAACACTGAAACCCCCAGCACATGGTAGTGTTGGGGGGGGGGGGGGGTTTGAAAAATGAAACACTTTTGTGGGACACGTGCCCGTAACTTCGGTCAAACATCCAGGCAGAGAAATAGGAGACCATTGGACGGAGAGGGAGCGAAAAAAACCTCTTTGCCGTCCCGACGCTGTGGATCAGTGCCTGACTGCTGTCAGCCCGGCCGAGCATGGGGGTCACCCGATCTGCTGGAGGTGTTCCTGGAATCTCCAGTGGAAAAAGTGCCGCATTTGCTCTCTCTCTCTCTCTCTCTCTCTCTCTCTCTCTCTCTCTCTCTCTCTCTCTCTCTCTCTCTCTCCCTCTCTCTCTCTCTTAGCCCACCCTGAGCGAACCTCCATAAAACACCCGGACGTAACCACCGCAACAACTCTTGGGACATTGTCGTCCGATTTCCCCATCATCCATCGTGGCTAAAATTCCCATCCATCCTTATTTATTGGGGCTCATTTTTATGTGCTTGAGTGGAGAGGGGGCACTTTGTGCTATGTATTTGTATAGTGACGTTATTACAGCAGCTGTGATTTGTACTCATGTGTGTGACAGGTCCTGGGTGTTGGGGGCATTTGCACTGCTCTGTCTGCTGGGACTGACGTGGTCCTTTGGCCTGTTCTTCCTCAATGAGTCGTCCGTGGTCATGGCGTACCTCTTCACCATCTTCAACACTCTGCAGGGCATGTTCATCTTCATCTTCCACTGCCTCCTTCAAAAGAAAGTAAGCACAATCATGATGGGGAGAGCGGCTATACCGCTAATGATGGTTGAGTTTTGTTGACTTAACTTGTTTTGATTCAGTCTACTGAAGCAATAACTGTAGAGTTCCTGTTTTTTTATTTATTTATTTTTTTATTTAGCATTGTAATTATGTGTCTAATTAAATGAAGTCGCAATTACATGAAGCCTTGCCTTTAGTCTGAATCTTTTGTGATTAGCCATTCTGATAGTGGTAGCGGCTTTTTGCTTCTGGAGGCAATCTGCAATTTATGAGCATGCCGTCATCAAAAAGCCTCTTTAATTGGTGTTTTTTGGTTTCTTCTTTGGTTTTGTGCTGTCTCTCATGCGCTATAGTGATTTCAGGCTGTCTTGCCATCAACAGAGAGGGGTAATTTAAAAGAATGTCACATGAAAGACATTTGCTCCTCAAACAAAAAACAAGAATTCCCCTATCCAGAAACCAAAAGCCACAAACAAACATCTTGGCACTAAAAACAAGGCTATTTTGACACATGCCACAAGAAAATAGTGATTTTTTTGGACATTCTCGTCATGCGTCTCCAGTTTTTCTCACACGCTGTGCTAACGTTTTAATGATGGCTCGGCTGGAGCCCCCAGTCAGACGACTGTCGCTGATTCACGCTGCCCTCGCTGGGCGCTCTGTGATTCCACCAGGTGCGGAAAGAGTACAGCAAGTGTTTCCGCCAGTCCCAATGCTGCGGCGGCCGCCTGCCCTCTGAGAGCACTCACGGCTCGGGGAAGGCGTCCACGTCCCGCTCCACCGCCCGCTACTCCTCTGCCACGCAGGTATGACCGCTGACACTGACTGACACAGCAACTTACTCAACACAACAACTCAACAAACAAGTGCTTCTCACCAGCAGCTGACAAATGAATCCATTTATCCCTCATGATGCAGATCCCTGCAGGCTGGGGTTGGGGTTGGGGTTGTGTGTGTGTGTGTGTGTGGGGGGGGGGGGGTTGTGGTAGTTAGAGGAGTTAGAAATATACATGCAGATTAGCCTTTATGTCTTGGTACTTACCTGTTTCAAAACGTCCCAAATGGTAAATCCGATGCCTAGCCACATAATGCCTAATACGCAATGCAATACCTAATACGCAATACAATATAGAGTATAAACGGGAAGATGAGAAGGGCTCTCACACCTGTGTGTGTGTGTGTGTGTGTGTGTGTGTGTGTGTGTGTGTGTGTGTGTGTGTGTGTGTGATTGTGGTTGGAACAGAGCCGTATCCGGCGGATGTGGAACGACACTGTGAGGAAGCAGTCAGAGTCCTCCTTCATCTCGGGAGACATCAACAGCACCTCAACACTTAACCAAGGTAAGTGCACCCCGTCCCCCCAACACTCTGCCCTGCTTTCTACAAGCCCCAACCCCCACCCCGGCGCTCCATGGCTGTCTCATAAAACACACAGCCGATTCAGTCGATACACCACCACAGGCAACAGCAGACCCTTTCCAACACTTTTGTTTTGTGCCCTTGACTTCTAACGGTGGTTTTCGACACATCTGCTGTGATGAAATCCCTCTGTTCTGCTGTTCTGATAACAGCAAAAAATAGAGGTTATGGAGAGCTTTTCCTACTAGTGCCTGGTTACAGGGGATAAGCAGTGCCTGGATATTGGGTAATTGGGGAGTCTTTTCGTTTTTTTTTTTTTTTTTTTGATGAATATTTCAAATGTTCTTGTAACATCCCTACGGAAGTTCTGTTAAGAGTTCCCAATCCCATAATTGAAGAGAAGATAACTCACCTCACATGATCCAGTCTATACTTGTCTGCAATGAAAGACTCATTCTGCAACATTTGCATTATTTCTTTAGTCTTCCCTCCCAGTCCCACTTGTCTGCTTTGGGGGGAAAAACGTTTTGATCTATTATTTAGCAGGAGTCAGAGTGTGGCTGATGAGATGATGATATTAAACTCAGCACGACCCTGGCAGGCGGGAGAGCATGCTCTGCGCCGCGCTTTCGCAGCCAAAGTTACTTTGGAAAAACTTGGCCATCCAGAGCACAGTGGTGGCCGCAGCCATGTGTGTTGTGTCTCAGTTACTTGTTTTTTCCTTCTTGAAGTTAGTAGTAATTTGGGAAGATGCCTCACTAAAGTTTTCAGCCCCCTTCTTCCTTTAAATATGCTCTTAGCACCCACTATCCAAACTTCCACTGCACACAGTGCCCGTAGACAGAGTGCATCTTGATATAGGCGTTTGCTTTGAGGCAGAGAATCTCTAAGATGGTATTGAGATTACTTTTGTGGACGAGAGCAGGGGAAGTGAATTTGGGGGCTCACACTTGTTTTGTTTTGTGGAACACAGTTCTGTGCCTGTGGGAAATTGAAGGTCAGACTACTTTTTGAGTATGAGTCCGAATGGCTGTTTCTCTTCGCACTCGTTGGAATGTAATCAAAACTACACTGATGGTATACTTTTCATGACTTTATCTTAAAGAAATGTATTCAGGACCCTGCTGGGACCGTACTCCCTGCAATTTAGCAATGTGCCTTTTTTTTTCAATGGAAGGAAATAGTCTGTGTTCCAAACTGCGCTGTTTCTCGTGGTTGACCTCAAGGATGTTTTTAATCAATTCAAAAATAATCAGATTAAACATAATAGCTTCTAAGTATATAAATAAATATGGGACAGATATGCTTGACAATTAAAAATTCTTCTAAAGTGGATATCTACAATAGCCAACCCACAGCAGTGGGCGAGTTTCCTTACATCTGTGCTTAGAAATGTTTGATGAGTTGTTTGTCGAATTACATATTCTTCCCAAGTTTTGTGATGTACACAAACAGAAAATGAAGCTTACCACAATAATTACCCCCAAATATGTATTGGTTATGTTTTTCCTGTCGTAATTACAATCATCAAAGTTGGGATGAGAAAACCCATCTTTTTTGTTTGTGAAAGATCAAATGTAATCCTACTTTATAATTAAAACGGTCGTGGCAAAAAAAAGCTTGACTTAATCCCATTTGAAGAGATGAGTAGGATGGCGAGGTAGTCTTTTTTTCCTCTCATTATGTCTGCGGCTTATGTGAAATGTGCCTTTTCTTCTACTGCTGCTGCCTGTCCCTCTCTCTCGTCCTCTCCTCTCTCTCTCTCTCTCTCTCTCTGTCCTCTGCTCCTCTCGTCACAGGGATGACTGGCAACTATCTTCTAACTAACCCCCTCCTCCGACCTCACGACACTAACAACCCCTATAACAACCTCCTCGCTGAAACCATCGTGTGCAACACACCCTCGCCCCCAGCCTTTCATTCTCCAGGTGCACTATGCCCTCCTCTTTTATGCTCTATTGTGTTACTGTGTGTGTGTGTGTGTGTGTGTGTGTGTGTGTGTGTGTGTGTGTGTGTGTATGTGTGTGTGAAGTGGGTGGGTTAGTGGGAAACATGCATGTCTTGAAATAACTGCAAACAGTTGGGGTTGAGGTTGTGGGGTTGGGGAGTTGATGTTTTAATTGTTGTTTCTCAGCATTAGAAGTTTTAAGCCATTTTTGATTTAATTTTATTCCCTCTCACTCACGCTTCATTCCAAAAAGATTTGTCTGGATTTTCAGTCCAGCGCCAAATTAATTTGCTCCTGCTAAGATTCGTCCAGCCAATTACTTGGCTTCCTCCCCACTGACATCTCACCCCAAGGCACACAGGAAGTTTGGAGACGGAGGATACAGAGTTTAGCTGAACAAAAAGTGTTTTTTTGTTTTTTTAGTGGATGTTGCGAGGTACTTACACAAATTGAAGCACTTACGGAGTAATCAGCATCAATAATAAAACAACCCGCCTTTTTAAAGTGCCGTGCACCTCATTGTCTCCCATTCCCTTTTTGTGCGTGCACTGTGATATTCACCCGCCCTGCCTAGTCCGTAATGAGAATTGCTACAACAATAACCAGGCAGGCGTGGCTGGCTATTTATTTCACTTGCCGCTTGTCGACGAACACCAAGAAACAGATGCAACGGCACACAATTGGAATGCTGTTTGTGTCGTCTCTGCTCCACTTTCTCCCCCCCCCTCCCCCTCCCCATCCCTATCTCGTTCTCCTCCTCGTCAAAGCAAACAGAAGGAAACAGTTTTTGCATTCAACCATCTCTCCATGCTCTCTTCCTCTGAGATGTTATATCACAGGCAGAAGCCGTGTGGGCTGCATTGCACCCTCTACCAGAGCGGTACAGAGAGAGAGAGAGAGAGAGAGAGAGAGAGAGAGAGGGGGGGGGGGGGGGGGGGGGAAACAGAATAAAAGGGAAGGGAAATTCAGAGGAGTCATAGAGCAGGTATCGTTTGTGCCGGGAGCTGACAGATGACAATACGGCTGCGGTGTTCTTCTGACGCCGCCGTCTCCGCATGCATTTTTAAATGGCATCTCGTTCCTGAACGCGGGGTCTTTGCATTTAGATGGCAAACAGACCTTTGAAGAGGAACGGAGCAAATAGTTTGCTGCATCTGCATACATTTCCGTTTCCTCACGTCCCGTCGATTGACAGTGAACTAATCAGCACTCTGAAGGAACCTCAGGAATATGTGTTTGTGAAAATGCCACACAAGGATATAGGGAATCAGAGTTTATGTATCCACGGTGCAGTTTTCCTACCAGTCAGGTGTATACCGCTGCACACTACCCACCTCAATAAGCGAGACTTAAAAAATTACACTCACCTGAAATATGTCTTAAAACATGTTTTGTGTATCAAAAAATCAGGCATTTAATGTCACAGTGTGTGTAGTAGAGCAATTATGACAAAAATAATTTGTGTGTACAGGATACACACACACACACACAGAGACAAACACAAAAGAAAACATTCACACACAAGCACAAAAGAAAATATTCACACTCACAGAGAGAGAGAGAGACAAACAGAAACACTAAGCCACCTCCAGCTGTCAGTCACATTCATCATCCCAACACTAGAGAGGGAAAGCTCAGTGGTACCTTTGCTCGTTCAAACACACGGCGGAGGAAATAACTAACGGCGTAAAGCCGAGGCATCATTACTGACACACAGAGAGCAGGGAGCCCTGTTGCCAAGAATTAACAGGAGTGTTCAGCAGGAGGGGAGCCGATAGCATCCTCTTGACATAATTACAGAAGAGATTACAGAAGGAGATGTGCAGCCACGGCGCATTCTCCCTTACAACACTATCAGTGACATAAACGAAATTAATAGTAATCCTCAAAAGCTCAGTGAGGGGTGCACGGCAGGCAATCTTGGAGGGCTTAAGTTGCCTCTGAACACAAAGGGAATCCACTTATGGAGCAGGATGAGACTAGCGCCATTTTTCTTTTTTTTTTTTTTCTAGATTTTGCAACTGTGCCCCCAACAAATGTGATGGCCCTGAGACTTTTTTGTTGTTGTTGTTGTTATTCCTTAAAGCCAAATGATGTCAGGAGTTTGCGATTGAACTACAAGGCCCATTGGGAGAGTGAGAGAGAAGCGAGTGGAGGAGAGTTTAACTTCACAAGGCAACTGTGGAGAATGAGAGCATGTGAAACGGAAGGCCGCAGTTTTTCACCAAGAACTCCTGAGAAGGAGGCAAACGAGACAGAAAAATAGAGAGTGGTGGAGGCAAGAATGAAAGAGAGCGAGAAAGAGATGGGGGGGGGTAGTTGAGAGGAGAGATGTGAATAGCCGTGTCTATTCAGCCTTACCCAAGGCTGTGTATTTCACTAGGGATGCACATGCATCAACACTTTTGCTCAAATCAAGTAAAAGAACAGATCCAGGTGAGGGGTGAGTGTAGCACATAGACTAGAGCAAGAACAGTGTGTCCATCTTAAGCACATTCTCACAATCGATGGCCTCCAAGTAGCCAGCCGTGATCCAGGCTCTTTAACATCTGCCGTGCAGCAGCAGTCCAGAGGCTCTCGCGCCTATTGTAGCCCCTGCCGCCTCAAGAACAAAACCTGTCTGGATAGTAATAAAACAAGCGCGGTTGTTTGATGCTCAAGCAAATGCAAATAATCTCTGCAATGGCACAATTTCATGGTGTCTCTCCCACCCCCGCCCCACTCAACCCCTTCTCTTTCTTTCCTGTCCCTCCCTCCCCACCCTCCCTTGCTTTTTTTTTCTCCTTACGAAAAGAAAGCCTTTGATGTCTGTTTTTTACTTTCTATTCTCTGTCTACAAAAGAGACTTTTCCTTATCTCACTGACGGCATGTTACAGGAGAGCAGCATTTTTTTCCCTCTCTCTCTCCCTCCTTCCCTCCCTCCTTCTTTCTCTCCATTTTAGTCCCTCGCCTTTTGACCATAAAAATAGCAAATCACCCTTTGTCGTGAACGAACTGGACCACTCATAGGTCACAACTCCCCTCGCCATTTCATCGCTCCTTTTCCCTCGATTTTCATCTGCCCTTATTTCTCTCTCTCTCTGTGTCCCTCTCTCTCTCTGTTGAGCTTCCTTTATTCTTCATTAATGGTGTCAATCCCCGTACACAAAGGCCTATTTGAGGAGCACTAATAAGTGGCCCTAGCTGGAAAATGTACCATAATGCTTGGATTAGTGTGCTCTGCGCTTCATTCCGAGCCCCTTATTAGCCTATCCGTGAGACATCTAGGATGGGGGGGGTACACATCAATTTTGTGGAGGCTTGAAACATTACAGTCACAAGCTTATCAGAGTATTCAGACCAATTATTTCAAATATGCCTGTGTGCAGACCCCATAGACACCTATGTGAAATGGGCTTGGGGGGAATTTGAAGTCAAATAAAAGAGATGGTGCAAGGCAAAACAGTGGAGCACGTGCCACGCTCATCAGACCAGATGAGAAGAGCTAGCTGGAGACACATGACTGGAGAGAGAGCTGTGATTGCTTGCTGCTGGTCCCCTTACACTTGCCACATCCTGAATTCAGCCATCCTGCCAATTTGCTCCATCATTTCTCAGAGGGAGGGGGGGGGGGGCTGACTGTTAAAGTCTGAATGATCTCCAATGAGCTTCATCACTCTACCAATCAGGGACAGACATGTCGTGGAGGACAGGTTTAGAAACTCAGACTGCTTGGCAACTGAGTCATATAATCTTATAGAATGCATACGCTACAGCGTAGAGCATGTCGCCAAGGCTGCTATGAATCACTTGGTATTTGGGGCGTAAATATTGAATGGAACAGTTTCAGAAGAGTTTTGACATTGCTATTGTCCTGGTGTCAGTGCTTTTCTGCTTCTGTGGCTTTATGCTATTTTCATTTTATTTATTTCTTTGTTAAGATGGGTCAGTGCATATTCACTGGTGGAGGGGCCACTAAATGGCACCAAATCCAGTCTGTGACACCACAGTGGAGTATTGGGGAGTCTGGGAAGCCACACGGGCCAAATATGAATGGATGGTCTGAATTCAGGCAGGACCGTTTTTGTTTGTCTCTTTTTTTCTTGTTTTTTATTATTTATTATTATTTATTTGTCTTAATTATTATTATTTAATTGATTTTGTCTGTCTCCTTAAATTGGTGATCTGATCACTCCTTTGTCATGCTGCAATAAAAAAAACGACAGTTACTGTTTCACTTTTCTTTTGCGCCTCGGCAGTCCTCAGGCCCGATGGCCTGAGCAGACACACTTGATGTGAATGGTGGCAAAGTGAGTTGGGCTGCACCCTGCCTGCCTGCCTATCTGCCTGCCTGCCTGCCTGCCTGCCTGCCTGCCTGTGTGTGTGTGTGTGTGTGTGTGTGTATATGTGTGTGTGTGTGTGTGTGTGTGTGTGTGTGTGTGTGTGTACCGCTGTGAGCTGTTGTCTGCCATGTGGCTGCTCGTCCAACACATTCCCCATTCACACCTATGATTTCCATGTGGACATAGAGACATTTTTTCTTTTCATATTTTGAGTTGGTTGGTTGGTTGGTGGTTTCATTTTTAAATGTGTGAGTGTGTGTGTCTGTGTGTGTGTGTGTGTGTGGGCGCGCCTAGTGATTTGAGGTACAAACGCTTGCTCCTACATTTGGCCACATGCTGTGTGCACGTATTAGTGTGCTTGTGTGTGTTTGTGCGTGTGTGTGTGTGTGTGTGTGTGTGTGTGTACATGTGTGTTTGTGTTAATCATTGCTTGTTTTTAATATTGTGAAGGACAATCCAAAACCTTAACTTAAAATGCGGGTTGGTTCCAGTGGACACAAATGGCTACATTAGCATTCGGTGCGACAAAAACAAACATCACATTTAGTCACCATGCAATTTGTTTGCTTCCCCTTACCAGTGATTCTCACATTCACCACGCCAAGATGCTGGCTAATGTGCTGGTTAATGTCCTGAACAGTATTAAAGAGGTTGGGTGGGTGTGCTGGTTGTTTTCTCTCTGATGTGTTGCCATGGCAGAATGTGTCCAAACTGACTCCTCTCCTCTCCGTCCCTCCCACACCACAGGTCAGCAGTCCCTGACCAACAGCAGGGACGTGAGCGCCATGGACACGCTGCCCCTCAACGGTAACTTCAACAACAGCTACTCGCTGCGCGACGAGGAGTACGAGGACCCGGCGGCCGTGGTGCGCTGCACCGCCGACTGCACGCTGGGCCTGGACGACGCCGCCTTCGAGAAGATGATCATCTCCGAGCTGGTGCACAACAACCTGCGTCCACGCGGAGCGTCCAGGCCCTGCCACGGCGAGCCCGACCCCCGCGCCGACAAGGACCGCGAGCGCGGCCGGCTAGCCGGAGGGGGAGCGCCGCCCCAGACGTGGCTGAGCGTCGAGGCCGGGGTGCGGACGAGCAGCCGGTGCGGAGCGGGCAGCGGCAGCGAGGACGACGCCATCGTGGTCGACGACGGCGATGCGGACGGGGTGGACGCCTCCTCCCCGCTGACGGCGACGGCATATCCAGCGGCCGGTGGGCCTCCTCCTTCGCACCACCCTCCGCTGGAGCTGCTGCTGCACCCGCACCACCGGCAGGCCCTCGAGGCCCCGCTGCTGCCCCAGCGGACTCACTCGCTGCTCTACAGTGCCCAGCGTGCACAACGGCGGGCCCCGCGCCGCCAGCCCGGCGACGACGGCGACGACGACGAGGACGAGCGGTCAGACGACGTGGACGGCATCACGGCGGAGACGTCGCTGGCGGCCCAGGACAAGGGCTCGCCCTCGCCCAACAACAGAGACTCCCTGTACACCAGCATGCCCAACCTGCGGGACTCGCCCTCGCCGTACGCGGCCGACGAGGACGAGGACGACGAGCTCTCGCCCTCCTCGTCCACGCGCAGCGAGGCCGAGGAGCTCTGCCACAAGAGCATGCCCGACCTGGGCGACGGACCGCCCTCGCTCTCCTACTACCACATCAGCCGGCGGGGCACCAGCGAGGGCTGCATCGGGCCCGGGGACCCCGAGGACTGCCCGCCGCCGCCACCACTGCCCATAGACGGCGAGCCCCCCAAGGACGGACAAATGCAGCTGATCACCAGCCTCTGAGCTCACGGGGGGTAGCGGTCCAAGAGACGCTTTGCCACTTTTTTCCCCACCCACCCCTCCCTATCTCATTTCATTTGCTCTCTCTCTCTCTCTCTCTCTCTCTCTCTCGTGCTCTTTCCTACTCCCTCGATCCTTTGATCTGATTCGCAGGCCACCAGGCAGGAAAAGTGAGCCACATGAAGGAGGAGGCAAAGTGAAATGACATTTTTACTGCTAACTCAACAAACACAAACAAACACACGCACACACACATACAAACACTCGGTTTTTTGTTTGTTTTTTACGAAAAGAAGGAAGAAAAACATACCATCTGTGTATTTTTAACTGTTCTGTTGGACTCCTGGGGTGATAAAATGCACAGAATGGCGCGTGTGTATGTGTGTGAGAGAATGAGGTGTCCATGATAAGCCTGGCGCCATCCTCACCCAATGCTTTTTTGTATGATATAATGAAACCATGCCAACGTCTTGGAGCTCCGATATTGTCCTGAGTCTTTTCCAAGCGGGAGAACCCTACTGACTCCGGAGTCTTCAGATACCCCCGACTCTAGAGCAAGGGCCACCCCTCAAAAAAACTGAAGACTGAAAAGAAGAGATTATAAAGAACCACTACTTCAGACTCAGGCCTTATATTTTCTCTATTGCACATTCAACTGTACAAAGAACAGCTAAAGAAGATATATTTTGCTGTACCACAAGTGTAAAAAAAAAAGATGAAAAGAAAACCAAGCAAAACAATTATGGCAACCATTAAGTGCGAGATGTCAGTGAAAGAGATTATTGTGAAGAGGTTGCACATCATGTTAAAAAACGTGTTTATTCTTCATACACTTCATTCATTGTAGTACCTTTAAAACATGGAGAAAAAAAGGAGACTCATAAGTCCATACACACATGAGCAGTGTTTTAGCTTCCATGGAACATGGGTTTTGACGGTTTTTTAAAAGAAATGTGTTTTTGCCAATGTTTCATGTACCATTTCAAACAAAAGATAGCAACGCCTTGCACAAATTTGGAGTGAATTGGGTTATTATGTAATTTATTTACTGTAAAATACTTGACAGTAATAGTCAAGATTCAAATATCTCGTGTTGATACGATCAAAAACGTTAAATAATTTATTAAGAGTGATGGATTGAGGAAAATGAAAGGAAATGTGCTGGAAAGAAAGTGTGATTTGCATCAGCACTGTTGATACTCATTTCAATCATTTTGTAAAACCCCATTGTCAGAAGCTGATGTAAAATCCAACTCTTGTTTGATGTCAAATAAATGTGAGAATTTTTTTCTGGTTTGCAAATTCTGAATTCGAAACAGTGTTTTTTTTATGTGCGTGGGTGTGTCTGTGGAGGGGTTGTATTTTGTTTTGGCTATCCTGCACTTGACTGGAACCAAATATTCAGTACATCCACTTTAATGCTTTGTAAAACCTCAATTTGTTGCCAATATCAAATCATTTGACATTGCCTTCCATCATCTACAGAGCAGGACAGTCAAAGCAACCGCTGTGCAGCTTTGAGAAAATAATTCTACTTGGCACAACTTTGAAAAGCCCTATAATAGTCTATTGAGACATGTTTCACCTTGGTTGGATCCACACTGGCCACTCTGCCGTTAAATGGAGACACCAGATGGTGCATGTGGGCTAAATGGTGTTTGTTGAGTTTATTTGCCCTAACAGTATCTGAGGTACTGAAAATAGACAGCAGAGACGAGAGAGCCCTGGGATTTGTTGTTTGGAAAAAAAATAAAATATACTTGTAACTCCCAAGGAAAATGTGAAGTCTGGTACAAATCATTAGGGGGGTATTAATTCCTGGGTGGTTGATGTAATCTCATCAAAAGCTGAATCAATAATTACATGCGTGTTATCTTTATGAACAGAACTGGAACTCATGAAGGCATTGCAAAAAGAATAGTTTCTCCACCCCAAAAAAGGCTTATTAAAGGTCCTTCCTACAAACAAACAAACAGTCATTACAGACGTGACACTGATGCAACCATCTATCTAGTTCAGCGCAATGCCCAGCATGAGTAATTCAAAGCTCATTTGCAAGTTCGCCCCATGCCCACGCACTCTGTGGGGCAGGCCAACACAAACAAGCCCTGCGGCCCTGTGTCTGCGCCACAGCACAAGACACGCCACTACACCTGGTCCATTCAACCCTCCCAACCCCACCTGCAGCCACGGCGTGTTGAAACACAAATGCCAGCAAGTCAGTTATGGAGTGCTGTTTCAGTCTGCACTTCGCTAGCCAAACATTCAAAGTTGTCGGCTGCCAACGCGAGACAATACAGCGACTAATGAAACTCTTATCGTCTCGTCATAAAGCTTTGTGTGGCATTATGCATATATATTGGCTCATTGTGGTTGGGAAAAACAACCTGTTCTGTTCCTTTTCTATGTAATTATCACCTGCAGGCCCGGCTCACATTGAATTAACTGTGGGATATGAACTGCTGACATAGTCGTCGCTTTTGCATCACGACAATGTTGTGTGTTTTATGTGCTTACTGATTACAGCCATTTTCTCAGCAGGGGAGCTGGAATCACAGTTTGCAGTCTCGTTTACTAGGCTTGTGGCCACATCAAAGTAACGGTTGTGTATGTAATGTGCTGTAGCTACAGAGTTGGATGGAAGTGGAGGAGAGGGAGAGTGCGGAGGAAGAGAGCTGTCACTTTGACTCCCAGAATAATCAGATAGGGTCCCGTCTAGGGGGTCATGCATCAGCAAATGTGTTCTCAATTTGAGGCTGAGGGAGTTGTTTTAATACCGAGCAAGGTTGTTCTCGAAAGCGTTCCTGTCAGTTAAACTCAAATGTGTCCTGAGACTCCTGTGTTATACTCCACACACCCCAATGCACGTCACCGAAATAAATAAAACAAATAGCACTCATTTGGCGAGTTTTAAGTGCCGTCGAGAGATGACATGATCGAGGGTATGACAAATTAATGCCTCACACACTGGGTTTCAATGCCTCCACAAGCCCCACAGGACCTTATCAGATTGCGATCACTCGTTTTCTTTTGATGTTGATGTTGATGTCCCCATAGTTATTTCGCATTGTTTCATGTCCATCTTCAAATACCATCAAAGAAGATATTGCTCTTGAATTCTGATCGCGGGGCTACTCAAACTGTTGATGTTTATCACCTCAATGAATTCTGTGGTTATTAAAGTCATCAATCTGCAGAATTACAAATAGCATCCAGCACCAATAAATAAATAAATAAATAAATAAATAAAGCAAAAATAATAATAATAAAAAAAGTTTTTTCCCATGTCAACTTTACCAACAATGCGTGAGATATGTTTATGCTTTCGTTGAAAAGTCACCATAAGTAGAACCCCACTTTAAAGTGAAAAAGGTGTTCTTGCAGACAAACTGTTATGTTACTGGAGAGCAGTGTTTAGGGAAAGCGGAAACAGTGTATAATTGCATTATTGCGGACATATAGCAGAGCGAGCTCACCTTACCACTGGGCCTCTGTGTGTGTCAAGCCTGCATTCCTTCATATTTGTTTTTGTAGTAATGGAAAGTCTGTGTGTTAGAGTATGTGTGTGTGTGTGTGTGTGTGTGTGTGTGACTACTGTGAGTAGAATGCAAACATTGCTGTATAGGCCAGAGTGCATGTCATTTTTGGAAATGAGGAGGTTTCATCGGAACAATGCCAGAATTGTACTCATGTTCTATAACAGCAGTTACACATCAAGTGTAGTCACAGACAGTGGAAAAGGCTGCGAACAGAGAACCACTCTCTGTATTATATTCCTGAGTGGGCTGGAGAGCTGGAGAACCAGGGAAATGGCGACAGAGGGGGAGAAAAAAGCCATCATATATATATCTTAAGCACTCCTCCGTGGAGACTTGCTATGAAAGGCCTTACCCTAAAACAACCTCTTTCATGGCAGCCTTACTGCCTACAACACTCATGTCCACAGAGGAACAACTGATATGGTTTCCATCTGGATGAGTGTGTACAGACGCTTGTGACTTAGAGCATACCTGTGTGTGCGTGTGCATGTGTTTGTGTGTGTGTGTGTGAAATTGTACGGGTCTTTTGCAGAGTGCCTGTAAAGGCTTCTGTAATGCAGTACATTACCTCCTCAGCTTCCATATTCAAATCAATACCTAGGATTTCTTGTTAAAGTTTACAGTCACTTCAACGTTGGAGAATTAATTTGCAGATTGCATTTCACCCATCGAGGTGACCTTTCCGTGCGTCAGCTGGTGGTCTTACACAGGGATTTGGACCTTTCTCTTGATAAAATTGAATTGAATATTTCAGGCCGACCAAGAGTGCATTGTACCACAGAAAATGCTCTCTTGTGGATTAAAGTTCCTAACCGCGGTGGTCATTAAATATCCTCTGACATTTTCAGGCAAAGAGTGCGCCTGGCCAGCCTCCAAGGATGGCTCCATTAAAACATCCAGGGCATTTAATCAAAGGGGAAAATAAGACACCAGTCTCTCCACAGGCCTCTCTGGTTAAATAAAGGTTGAATAAAATAAATTCACTTTCCTGCTCCGGGACCAGGGCCGGGCTCCACTCAGGGACTCTTTGTAGTGAGAGACATGAGAGTTCACGCTGTATGACAAATTAATACATTATTACACATGTGCCTCTGTGAAAAGCTGCCGCTCGCAAAAGAGTTTATGAGCAGATATTCTCCTGTGTGTGATGGGCGTGGGTGTGTGTGTGTGTGTAGGTATGTCTATGTGTGTGTGTGTGTGTGTGTGTGTGTGTGTGTGTGTGTGTGTGTGTGTGTGTGTGTGTGTGTGTGTGCATGTTTTAATAAAGGTGGTATATGTTGTGCTGGTGTGGGAATGTTTATGCAGGCTGAAAAGGTCCCTCGTGATGTGATGTCTGAACAAATACAGGTGTAAAGGACTGACCACCACTGTGCCATTAAATACTTCCCATCTCAGGTTTATTCCCTCCGCTCAGTCAATAACTTACCCAGAGGGCTCCTCCACCGAGGTGACCGCCACTTCCATTCCAGCATTCTCACCCACAATCTGAAGCCCATCACCCTGGAGACCTCTACAGCATCTAATTAGAATGGTGAGCTCCTGAATGTCATATGATTGCAGAGGGCAGAGCTTCTTACCGACAATGCCGGTAAGAAGCAGAGGTTGATGACTACACAGAAATATGTAGGCATAAAGTAAACAAGTTTTTAAATGGCATTAAAAGTGAATCTGGTTTTTTTTTTGTCCATAGACTTAGCTGGATATTAAGCCTATCAATAGTTTTGAGACTGACAGATTAAGTAATACTTACTTTAAATTGATGTAGGCTGCTTACCTACAAAACTGAAATTAAGTATCTGCTCCTGACAATTTTAGCTGTTGAAAATAAAAACAGACTTCACATTGGAATGGTAAAAACATCATTAAATATTCTTTCAAGGCAAGAACATAAACAAACACAAATTATACACTGCAGAAATAACAGGTGCTTGCTTTGAGAATCATAATAGCTGAAAGGAAATTATCTACTTTTAATTTTTTTAAAAAGGCCTCTTCATTTCCTGTTAAACACCTTAGATTTCCGACTGGCTTGTTTTTCGTACTGACCGATCATCTATGTGGAAACTGTAAACAAACATAAGTGGTTTAACAGGAAATCTAGAGTCCTTTTTTAAATATTAAAAGTATTTAATTTTATTTCAGCTATAATTATTCTCAAAGCATGCACCTGTTATCTCTGCAATGTATAATTTGTGTTTGTGTATGAGATCTATGTGAAAACTCACCGGGTTTCTTCTTAACCAGCTGAAAGCGACCGGCCCAGTGAGCTGCCATCTGACCTGCAGGACCATACTCTAGAGCTGTGTCTGTAGGCCCAGTGAGCTGCCATCTGACCTGCAGCACCATATACTCTAGAGCTGTGTCTGTAGGCCCAGTGAGCTGCCATCTGACCTGCAGGAGCATACTCTAGAGCTGTGTCTGTAGGCCCAGTGAGCTGCCATCTGACCTGCAGGACCATACTCTAGAGCTGTGTCTGTAGGCCCAGTGAGTTGCCATCTGACCTGCAGGACCATACTCTAGAGCTGTGTCTGTAGGCCCAGTGAGCTGCCATCTGACCTGCAGGACCATACTCTAGAGCTGTGTCTGTAGGCCCAGTGAGCTGCCATCTGACCTGCAGGAGCATACTCTAGAGCTGTGTCTGTAGGCCCAGTGAGCTGCCATCTGACCTGCAGGACCATACTCTAGAGCTGTGTCTGTAGGCCCAGTGAGTTGCCATCTGACCTGCAGGACCATACTCTAGAGCTGTGTCTGTAGGCCACTCAGGTTTAGCCTCCTGGCAAGTCCCATCTATCAGAATAGTTTTGGGCAATGTGACAGACATTGGGCTGATAGGACAAGCTGCTGCAAGATACCGGAGAAACATGCACATATTCCTTACACTGTGTCAAGGCCACCGTAACTTGAGCCACTGTTGCATAGATGGAGGTTGAGATACTGACACCATATTGATCAATACACAGGGAGGCCCAGGTAACTCAGGCGACTGCAGGGTGCACAAGCCTTTTCGAAAAACTGCAACTGACAAAATGAAATAGCAAGAGATGAACGTGTATATATTTAAAAGTGACTCTCACCCAGTTGTATTCAGTTATGAATAACGGAAAGTCAGATGAACACTGACATTTTTAAAATCTGAAAACCTTGAGTCTGGACCTATCACACTGGCATCTTGCTGAATCTGAGGAAAAGCGAGGGGGAGGTTTGGGAGATGGTTATTTGTGTATAAAAGCTCACATAAGGTAAAGACCTATGTACAGTATAGTCATATTATTTGACAGCAAAGATTAGTATCCAGATATAGTTTTTTTTATCTTCTCTAAAGCAAACTGCCAAAAGGGCTTTTGAGCCACAGTAAGGAATTCACATGTTGACACTATTGCTCTTAAGGTGTGTGTTCAAGGTCACATCTCAGGCAGTTAGAAAGGTGGGCATTTGGAACAGAGACGTCCTGTGAAAGGGATTAATATTCAGACAAGATTGTCAAACGAATTGAACAATGACACAGAGTCAGAGTGCATTCCAAGGCTAGCACTAGCTGAAGTGACGGCTCCTTGCTTTTTCTGAAGGGCTGAATTATCTGCTGTTTTCATGGCCATTCCTTTCACCGTCTCTTTCGCCCATTGGCAGTTCATTCTATCCATGAAAATATGGACATGTAAAAATTGCTTTTTCTCTAGGAAGAGTTAAAACTCCCTTTATTTCATACTCAATGAATGGAAACACATAAACGCCTTAAAGGATAAATCAGCATCTCATTCTTGTTGTGAACATTCAATCATTCATCTGAAGTATAATATATGAATAATAACACGTCATATAACGGAGCCTAGCAAATGAAAAGCATATGAACAGAGGAGGAGGACCTGGGGCAAGCCAAGGCCCAACAGGCTAAGGTCAAGGCCAGATCAGGGTCAGTTCAAGGTCAGATCCACTCTACATTGCGTTCCAAATTATTATGCAAATTACATTTTTCTCAGATTTTCTGAAATAGTTGATGCAAATGAGAGTCAGTATAATTTTCAAGTCATTAACCGTTAAGAGTATAATTCGAATTTGATGCAAAAATAAAGAACTGAAAATGCACTGTTCCAAATTATTATGCAAAACAGAGTTTCAAGACATTTTATAGGTTGTAAAGAACTAAAAATTGTCATTTGTTTAATTCGCAGCATTAGGAGGTCATATAAATTAAATCAAGTTATTTCAATCAAAAACATCTTAACAGGCCAAGTTACATGTTAACATAGAACCCTTTCATTGATATCACCTTTACAATTCTTGCATCAATTGAACTTGTGAGTTGAGTTTCTGCTTTAAAGGGACACCAGGCAACGTTTTCGTGTTAATTAATCATCTTCGTAAGCCGGTATATGTTTAAATGACTCATTACGGGGCGAATGAAGGCTCTCTCACCCGCCCCTACTGCCTGTAGAAAGAATATCGCACTTGCAAGTTTGGTGTATCCTACCCGCCGACCGAAGCATGATCAGTTTACAGCACAGAGGCAGGCTAACGAAACGCTAGAGATTGTTGCAAACGTGTGTATAATGGCAGAGCCGGCGAAGAAGCAGCGAAAACCCTTGACGGAAGACGCAAAGAAAAGGAAAAGAGCTTCAGACCGAGCGAGGGGGAGTTTCGTAGAGAAAAAGGATCAGGCTTGCCTGGTGTCCCTTTAATGTCTTTGCAGGATGTCAGAATAGCCTCCCAGAGCTGCTGCTTGGATGTGAACTGCCTCCCACCCACATAGGTCTCTTGCTTGATGATGCTCCAAAGGTTCCAATAGTGTTGAGGTCAGGGGAAGATGGGGGCCACACCGGGAGTTTCTCTCCTTTTATGCCCATAGCAGCCAATGACCCAGAAGTATTCTTTGCAGCATGAGATGGTGCATTGTCATGCATAAAGATGATTTTGCTACGGAAGGCACGGTTCTTCTTTTTGTACCACGGAAGGAAGTGATCAGTCAGAAACTCTATATACTTTGCCGAGGTCATTTTCACATCGTCAGGGATCCTAAAGGGGCCTACCAGTTCTCTCCCCATGATTCTGGCCCAAAACATGACTCCGCCACCTCCTTGCTGACGTCTCAGCCTTGTTGGGACATGGTGGCCATTCACCAACCATCCATTACTGCATCCATCTGGACCATCTAGGGTTGCACGGCTCTCATCCGTAAATAAAACTGTTTGAACATTAGTCTTCATGTATTCCTAAGCCCACTGCAACCGTTTCTGCTTGTGAGCATTAGGGGTGGCCAAATAGTAGGTTTATGCACACTTGCAAACTTCTTGAGGATCCTACACCTTGAGGTTCGCGGGACTCCAGAGGCACCAGTGGCTTTAAATACCTGTTTGCTGCTTTGCAATGGCATTTTAGCAGCTGCTCTCTTAATCCTATAAATTTGTCTGGCAGAAACCTTCCTTATTATGCCTTTGTCTGCACAAACCTGCCTGTGCCATGGCCGGATCTAGAATAGGGCTGGGAGGGGCAATGCCCCCCCAAATATTTCTTCTGCCCCACCTAATTGGTCAATTTTAATTGATAGCTATTGAATCTGCCAATCACACTTTTCTAATTCGTCCCGTCTGAATTTCGAGGGTGTTGATTTGCTGGTTAGATAGTATAAACATCGGAGCAGCAGCGTTCCCCTACCATTCCACACTGTGTACATCACTTGCTGTTTCATACTTCGGTAGAGAGGGCTTAGCTATATTTCCATAAAGGTTATAGGCTACTAGATTTAATATAGATTATTGTTGCTGGTTTAAATAAAAACCTTTAACTGTAGTGTTAGTGTTTGTACTATTCTCGTTTTGTATATGGCTTGCTTTTTAGCTAATATGCACGTTAGCTTTCTAAGGTGATCTAGCCAGTTAGTTTGTTAACATCATTCCTTAACTGTGTTATAAGCAGGGTGGGAATTTTACTGCGGCCACGTCGTTGCCAAGGGCGTCGTAGTGGGGGGACAAGTGGGAATAAATTACCCGGGCCCCAAGTGGGGGGAGGGCCCCTAAGGAGTTGAATTTTATTTTCCTTAATAATAAATAATTTCCTTAATTTAAAGATCTTAATAAATGTTATTAACTAATATAGATGCAAAAATGTCTAAGTCTAAGAAAGCTAAATCCGGTTCCCAGAAAAGAAAAGAGAGGCAAGAAAGGGAGAAAAAAAGAAATGAGGGAAAACAAGTGTTAACAGCCTTCTTTCCCAAGAAAGCTTTTAAACGATGTTAGCCGCAAGTTGTTGTGGTAAACAACCGCAAGAAAAGTAATTTTATTTATTAATGTTACATTCTGCGCCCATCTCCTATGGCTATCCAGAGGTCGGTCTCGGTGGAATACTTCACGAATTTTTCCTGAACACATGACAAACCATATATCAGAAGAAACAGCAGACCTTACCGAATACAAAGGTGTAAAGCATTCCCTTGTAAAGTTAGCCATTCCAGAATAATCCGGTTTTACATTTGCAGCAATGTCTAAATGCATGTCTCCAACTTTGGGCTTCAGGTTTCACAGTGTGTTTAAATTGTTCAATACATGATTTCATAACAGGCCAAATACAAAATAAATGTTACAAATATCGCCTAGATATCTGTAAATATTAAAATCAGCTGACTAAGAGTTTGTCAAAGTAGCCTTAATGATCACAAAATGCTAAGCATGCATGTAGACTATTTGAGTTTCTTAAAGCTGAAATGTGCTTAAATTGTACATGATTTCATAACAGGCCACATAGAAAATAAATGTTAAATATAGCCTATATCTGTAAATATTAAAATCAGTTATATGATTAACAGTTATGTAATATGTCATGTTTGCTATTAAATAAGGGTTTTAAGGTAAAAAGTAAGACATTTGTAGAAACTGAGCAGTTTTGTTATAGTGTAAATGCTGCGTGTGTGTGTGGGGGAGGTGGGGGCGGGGGTTGGCAGGTATTCATTGTGCCCACCCCAAATTTCTATTTGCCCCCCCCCCCCAATCTGAGCAGCCTAGATCCGGGCCTGGCCTGTGCTCTGAATCAGTGACAAATTTCTTCACAGTACAATGATCACGCATATGTTTTCGGGAAATATCTAATGTTTTCATACCTTATCCAAGGTAGTGCATAATTTCATGCTTTTCAGCAGCAGAGAGATCCTTTTTCTTTCCCATATTGCTTGAAACCTGTGGCATGCTTAATAATGTGGAATATCCTTTTTAAGTAGTTTTCCTTGATAGTATATTTTTACTACCATATTGCTCTTAAGACTAAATCAGGACGATGCAAGATCAGGATCCAGGCTTTATTCTTTTCAATGAGGGGCCAGTGGCCCTCAAGTGAGAGAAGTACATGTTTGTTTCACCCCATCATGGATTTCACCAGATTCTCAGTATTCTCTGACTTCTCTGACTATACAGAAACAGTCTACCATATTTAAAGTTACACACAAAAGAAGGAGTGACCTACTAGTATGAATATGCAAGGTAAAGGTGTGGTGTGTGGGGAATGTGGCCTTTTTGGCCAGCTTCTATTGTCTTTTAATTAAAACTACCCCCTTTCCTGAGAAGTTCCTCAGAGGCCTGGACACATGCTGTTCTACAAACATTAACATTTCACACCTGGTGATAGGCAAAAGGCCTCTCAGGCTTTCATTGACTTCAAGGATAAACAAAGGATGCTTGCATACAGACCAAAGACACACACAGGGTACACATGGGTACAAAAATCACAGATGACCATAAGAAGTACGCAGTATGTACATTTACAGAAATGAGGCTGATTCACAACACTTTCATCCTTTGATTGGGCTCACCAAACTAATTATCACAGGTATCTGAGATTTATTTCAATGATCCAAAGAGCCCTGAGACCAAAAAATAAATGACAATCCAATTTGCATAATAATTTGGAACACGGTATAATATGCTGATTACATGAATCCCACAAAGGGATACAAATCCTGCTTGTTTTTAGCGATCAGTCTAAGACTGACAATAATGTAACACTTATTACCATGTGAACCTTCAAAGGGGATGGTTATAGCCATAAACAACAAAACAAATGCGGGTGTTTGTTGATTCTTGTCTGTTCACTGATTTTTCTCTGTCCTCTGACATTAAACCACAAAATCCATTGGTGGCAGAGTGCTGCTTATTTCATCAACCTTACTAAAAGGTCTTTTGTTGTAAAGGAATGAGAGTGTTCAACAAAACCGTTCTTTCTCCAGATTTCCAGATTTGAGTCACTAAGCATTTCTGTGTGGTAAAAGTGTAATATTCATTTTCTTTGACCCAAATTCATGGTTTGTATGGAAACTGACAGCCCGGTCTTATAGTCTGAGTGTGCAGTGTGTATCAGATTACGTCAGTAACCAATCCAATAGAGTCCAGATGCTCTTTTTCAGACCAGAGGACTCTGTGTTTCCTCTCGATAATTTAGATTGAGTAGGTAGCCCGAGTGCCCTGCAAACAAGTTGCCACATGACTAACCCCAGAAGATAAATAATATTCCAGAGGTATGCAAAAGCGATTTGTGCATGCACAAACACTTGCCACGCACGAGAAAGGAACTGCAGGGGAGAACTAAAGAGAACAGAAATCCAAGCAAGACACTGAATCCTTTATGGATTGCTGTAAAAATCAATCGATGCACATACTCATGGTCTGTGCGGAGCTGATGAATGCGGGGATGGAGTGTGGCAGCATGCCTGTGTCTCTTCATTTCACCTGTTGCCAGGTAACACAATTGCTCCCCGCACCCCGACCTCAATCTTGTCAAGAGGTGCCTATCAAGGTTAGCAAGTTGAGCCGTGCTGTTTGGAAGCAGAATCAACTTTAAAAACGACATTGACTTGCTCTCCAGAGTACTGGAATGTAAGACAGAGAATGCAAAAGGTCAGTGTGATTGAGTTCTCCCTGAATGCTGCACCAGGGCTGTGGGCTACTGTAGATGGGCGGAGGTGTTAGCACGGCAAACATAACGATAGCTGGCAGAGAACAGGAAAGAGGAGAAACCTCAGACGCCATAAGTAGTTATGAACGTTTGTTTTCAGGTCTGTGAAGGCCGTGTCATGCCACGGATGCCATAAAGCTTGAAGACCTGCTGGCATGTGGGGGGGGGAGATGGCACCGGCGAGCGCATCAAATTACAACAAATCTCAACCACTTGGTCCTAATTGTCTTTGTAGCCTGTCACCTTGATTTCTGAATGCCGTGCTTCAAGTCAAGAAACTCTGTTTGGAGTGCAATAATTCTCCGGCGTAGCATTGATTTTCATAGCTCGGCAATGATCTCCATATGGTCTGAGCCTAGTTCAGTCCTCTAGAGTTTCTAGCACAGACTCTTGCTGTGGGCTGGAAACACTGGCATAAGTAAATCTGTTGTGAAAAAAAATCTGCTTTTGAAACCAAAGCATGGATCCAGGACACCCCGCTGTCCTGAGCTGCAAACCCTGCTACTGATCCCACTGTGCTAAAAGAAAAAGGAGTTTAAGAAATGCTAAGAGCTATTGTTACAAGCTCATCCCTCATAGCACTTACATGGCCACTGATCGTTGAGATCTTTGAACACGAACAGGCTTCTTGTTACAAACTATGGGCTTTTATTGTTGTACAGAACAACAGATCTAAAACAAAAAAAGAGATGTGCTTCACCCACACAGCAAATACATGTGCTTATTCATAATCTGTATAACAATAAAAATGACCTGCAGTATGTATGCAGATGCAAACCTCTCACTACAATCTAATGGTATTTATGCCATTATGCTAAGGTCCATGGGTAAAATACGTAAACATTAATTACACCTAAAAACATCAAGACGCAGGATTCCATTAACCAAAAGACCCACCGTTAATGCAGCGCCATGCTGCAGAACTTTAGACAGGCAAAGTGCCTTCCTTTGTATTTCAAAGAGCCTCGTCCTCTCTCATGTTTTGCCTGTCTCTGGCTCGTCCTCTGGGATGTCGTAAAAAGGAAAGCCTTTGAAGTAAAAGGGAAGGAAAACACAACAGTGTATCATGATCATTCAATGCACAATTCAGAATTACTGGGAAAAAAATCTTTGGCATAATGGCTAACACATGGCGGGCAATTTCAGTAAATAGGGTCATGGCATGATAATGTGTAAATCAATCTTGGATATACGCAGTTGTACAACTGTCACATAAAGGGCGATGCATTACATTAACTGTCTGAATCACAATTGTAACAACTGCAGTTAGCCAATATGAGGCCAAAATAAGTGCATAGACTCACAGAAAGAGCAATGACAACTGAAAACAAAATGAGTCCAATTTGAAACATTCATACATGAGAGTGAATACTGACGTGCTCCAATTGCCAAAATAAAAGAAACAAAACAAAAAAACAGGGGGAAAGGCCTTGTATGCATTACTTTCTAAACCATTACAAAATGTGCAAAATTCTTAATTCCTATCCTATTCCTATTCCTAATTTCATTTGTTTTCAAGTGTCTAAATCTGTATGGTAGATTTGCAATTTACCGTATTTCAAAGGAAATCTCTGTGGGCGAGCCCTTGCCGCCGGGCTGGAGATGGGGATTAATAAACTGGGTTTTAATGTGGTGCCATGCTTGCACCTCTGGGAAATGCTTTTCCAATAACAGGAGTGCTGGGCACCAGAAGAAAGCCCACACATCAGACCAGCATTTCATAGCGAAATGAGTGTAACAGATTACCCCAGCTTCTCCTCTGCCACTGAGGACGACACCCCAAACATGTGGATTTACACACACACACACACACACACACACACACACACACACAGCTGAGGACAACTCCCCAAATGTGAATTTTTACACACACACACACACACACACACACACACACACACACACACACAGCTGAGGACAACTCCCCAAATGTGAATTTTTACACACACACACACACACACACACACACACACACACACACACACACACACATACTGTATTGACACATAAACTTACACATTACAGTCTATTTATCATGACAGAGATGTATCTGTTGAGACTAGATATAATCCTAGTTCAATCTTTATCTCTGCGCTCTTCAATAATCATGATAACCTTTTTATGGAGTAAATATGATGCAACGTAATATTCTATTAATACTTTATCAGTGGCAAACACATTTCGGAAATCCGCCTGAAGTGTTTCCAGCCATCGCAGTAGCCTCCTTTCTCTGGGTCCCTCTAGATTAGTGGGAGATTTATGTTTAATGTAAGCGAAATTGCCCAATGAATCATTCGATAATGGAGCAGAGGTCAGAGGAGCCGAGCGCACCACTGATCTGCTCCCGGACCGCCGGGAGCTCTCTCAGCTGCCCAGTGCAATGCTACACACTCACTGGAGAGACAAGATAGCCAGCGCGCACACACACTCGCACGCACGCACGCACGCACGCACACACACACACACACAAACACACTCACACACATGCACACACACACACACACACACACACACACACACACACACACACACACACACACACACACACACACACACACACACACACAAATACACACATAATTTGATGTCACTCATCAGAGGGACTGTGGTTAAGGTTCATGTGCGTCGACATATGGTTGTGTGATTTCATGAAAGTCCTAATTAAACACAGTAGTGAACTTGTCTGAGAGGCAAGGTCACGTACTGTTATAACAAAATATGGACAGATGATCGTCGAGCAGAATGCTAATTCAAAGGCTTGGGTAGCACCACCATATCAGTTCTACACACGCAATTACACACTGGAAAAAAAGGAAGGCAAAAAAAAAACTGCACACACAGAGAAAGATATACAATTCCTAAATAAATTGTCTAATCTCTGCCCAATGAGACCCTGGAGGAAACTAAGAGTTCAGAATAAACATGTACGGGGTCAGGCTTTGCCAGATATAAGGAGAAAAGCACTACATGTAGTCTGGCTCTGGATTTGCTCCCAGACACAAACAGCACCCTTCTCTATGCCCCTGTAAATTACATGCAATGTCTCCTATATTTATATTAGTTAAGAGTCTATAGCTGTGGCTGTGTGAAAAATTATTTTTCTCAACCACTAAATCTCCAGTTCCAAACCTATGAGATAATGTAAGGGAGGGAAAGAGTGAGGAGAGGGGGATATTTGAGACCTTGAACCCTCCTTGATGTACCGGAGGCATTCCACACGGTCCCTGGTGGTTCGCACGGGGTTCCTCCTAGACCTCAATGCCCCATTGAAGAGCCACAGCTGGAAAAGTACACCAGGACATGTTAAACACCCTTGTAAAAAGGCCATTAAAGCTAGTTCTGTCCCTGGCCATACTGCCGTGTGTGTGTGTGTGTGCGTGTGTGTGTGTGTGTGTGCGTGCGTGTGAAAGGACTGCATACATCTGCTCTTTCCACCATCTCTGCAAAGCATTTGGTAAGAAGGTGAAGGTTGTGAGATGTGCCTATGAAAATAACCTTCAAACACAATTTGGATGAGACTCACAGTAATATTTTAACATGCCAATATTGATGTATTTAACCAATATAAATGCCAATATTGATGTATTTAACCAATATAAATGCCAAACAAACATTAAATGACATGTTATTGTTATGTGTGGAAATGCCAAATAAATATAACTGCAATAAGTTTGCACAAAGATTTATAGTCAGTTTAAACTTTTCTAAAATCACATTGATTCATTTGATTTGTTCAGTTATATATAATACCCAATGTTTTGCATAGACAATGGGATTATAAAATGCAATTATTTGATTACATGAATGTACCACATTTTAAACGGCTATAAAAAAAAATCACAAAGGCATTCCATTGAGATATTAAGGAGAGGAAAGGAAGGAGAACAGAAGAAAGACTATAAAGGCAAATGTCTTTAGAAATTAAAGAATAAAAAGAAAAACAGAACCCCCACAAGAGGGGGGGGGACACTTTACCTCACACAACTCTCACCCAATTGCATTGTATACAATTCATCGTCAACTCCTTTGTCGATTACAGGTAGACAATGATGAGACAATAATGACTCCAATCTGACCTTTAACAGTGGAAGTTTAACTGCTGTCTTAAAATACTTGCTCAGTTTCAACTTGTATATTAAATGACCATTTCAGTTAATAGAATCAGTGAAAATTAAAATGGAGTCCTCGAGAACAAACTTAATATGTGTAATTGATCAAATAAGACATATCTGCCATATCCGACTGACATAAATCACAGATGACCTGTGAATTCACAAGAATTTCAGTCCAAGGAGAGAGTTTGCTGTGTTGCCATTTGTTATTCACCATTTTCCTACCTCTTGAATTATTGCTCCTGAATGAAGCGCATGCAGACTATGCTCTGGATAACAACTAGCCGAGTCTGGCTGCTTCTTAAGATTAGCAGCACATGGTGCCTACACGCTGGGCCAACAGTAGATGTCTAATAGCAGTAATAACACGCCAGACATTCTCACTCACATGGACCCAATTTAAATTCAAACAGCTTTTTTTTCTCTTTTATAGGCTTTTGGCTTTTGTTTTCTGAGTTTTTATTTTTATTATTATTATTAATAATAATAATCTTGCAACTGGTTTTAACTTTAGTTACTTTTTCAAAATGTTGCTCCAATAATGAGATGAGGAATGAGAATTTTCATTTTTTTCTCAATTTCCCATGCATACAATAGAATAAGACCCATGTTAGTATTTTATTCAAAGGTGTCTCAAGCAGGCGATCATCTGTACATCACACCATAACCCTGGTTAATATCCTGTTTGTATTAGCTAGAATAAATTGACCTATCAAAACAGGTGAAGATGGTAGGTAAATTAGTATGTCTCAGTAGCACTAATCTAAATTCTCTCACTCCTGTTGATCTCCACTACAAACAAATACACACACACACACACACACACACACACCAAAAAGCTCTTATTTGGATTATAATAATCATCTTAAATTACAGTAAGATCAAGTAAGATTAAAATGATCAAAAATCAAGATCTTAAAATTGATTGGATCCATTGTACTGACGACTTTAACAGTGTCTTTTAATGGTGTCTGGCTATGCTAGCTGGCATGGAATCATTTTTTGTTAGCTGTAACATGACATATATTTCTCTTTGTTAGCTACTAACAGCTTTAAGCTGACGTTAACACCAGAGCTGGATCGTTTGCTGTTAAAAGTCTTCCCTGTCGATGGCCTCAGTGCTTATAGCAGAACATGCTGGTGCTGAATACTACCCTCTGGTGTGCTACCAATTATTTGGTCATTACTTTGACCATCATGTGCAGACACAGTAGGATAAGTGGGCCCTCTGAGAGCACTGCAGCACCTCTGGTCCAGCGCATGCTGATCACACAAGAGCAGATTGGCATCCATGTTAGGTGAGTGACATACTGTGTAAAGGAACAAGGTTTCAGAACCTGTTGAAATTGAAGTTAAAATACTTTATTGTCAATGTAAGCAGAGCAAACAAGTGAATTAGAGGGACAAACTCCAAATTAGACCAACTACAGTGGTTTAACCGTCGCCTGGCGTACACAAAAAATGTACAAGTCATCTCTGATATAAAACGTGTAAGAAAGGTAATGTATGCGCATTCATATTTCCATCAAGAGTCTCCATTTTGTCAGCACCGAACAACCTCCAGGACCAAAATAAAAAAGAGTGAGATGGCCTGTCTTGTGGAGAATCTCATCTTTTGAAACAAACTGTAAATCAGGCTGGGGCTGATTCAGGGTAATATGAGCCGAGCCGCTGAGATGCCTTAGGCTGATATGACCCATCACATCTCCTATCTAAAAGGGAGCATGGTTCTCAGAGAGGAAGAATTGAATCAGTCACTCTTCTTCGTAATTTCACAAAAAACAGAACCCAGCTCATGGCTGAGGAGAGCTATGAGATGAAAAGGGATTTCAACAAGAAGGGGTGATATACCTCAAGCTCGGCTAATGAATGTACGTGACACATGGCATACGCAGGCCATAATGAGAAATGCAGAACGGGGTTTGACGCAGAGGATTCGGGCTTGGCGAGCAGAATTCTAACAGCTAAAGGTTGTATTTAAAGGGAGCATATTGTTCTAGGAATTTTTCCCCTTTTCTTTTGCCATTTTGTTGCATCAGTTTTTGATGAGATTTGTGTATGAAATGTGTCTCAAAGTAAAATGCTGAATAGTCATTAAAAATACATCACACACTGATGCAGGTTACATCCACAAATCGCTACCTTAGAGTAATAAGGTTCTATCTGCGTTTTGAGTAGTTCTGAGATATTGAGCTTCAAAGTTTTAGAATTCCATAGAGTTACATGGTAAATGGAACAAGTTATTTTTGATATAAAGTCCAAATATGTACACAACTTTAAGAAACACCTCATCTGAACCCTTAAAGAATAAAAATATGTAAATAACTCCATTTTGACAAAAATGTCAGATAGAACCTTATTATTCTAAGGTAGCGAAATACTGTTGTGTTCACTCAAAAACAGGTATGCCACAATTAAAAGTTAGAAAGCCCTGTTTGGGTTATTGAACAACTACCTATTGTCAAGGAATTTTAATTTTCTACAAAAATCAGTGCATTTGTGTATGGGTAGATTGTCATACAGTACTCTTCTCCCCATACACACAAAACAACCAGACCAGCCATTATTGATCCTCCACTGCTTAATATTCTTTCTGAGCAAACACGCGCTTGTATTCAAGGATGACTGAACGAACTGAATGCTCCAATGCCATTAAGTGTTTATGACAGCTTTGTTTGTGAATAGCAAGAAGACAACAGTTACAATGAAGCCCAGTGAACAAGCCATAATTTGCACTGTCTAAATAAAAAACATAAAACCAACATAGTGCTCAACTCAACAGGCGATTAAAGTTATGATTGACAGTCTCGTCTTTGGACTATTATTTGACATCAGTCACCAGAAAGATCCCAGCACTTCTCATTTCTGGAAGTTTCTGGCTGCTTTTGTTGAACTCGGGAGAATTATCTTGAAACCCATGTTGCTTTTGCATCTTGAACATGCAATGGGGAAGGAAAATTGATATGCTTTCTAAGCCCTTTCAGTGTTTCAGTGTTTCAGTGTTCCGTGCGCTCTATTCAATTCCAGATTCTCACAAACTGTAGAAATTCCAATTGTTGGTAGAAATTATGACATTGGGCCAAATGAGATGTTATCTGTTTATACAGCTAGATGGTTTTCATCATGTTCGTTCTCTCTATGATTCTCTCTCTCTTCCTCTCTCTCTGTCTCTCTCTCTCGCTCGCTCATCCCTCTGAATCATCGGACCTGACAGCTGAGTAAGTGGCACAACCAGGAGCGTTGAGGTCCAGATTAGATTCAGGCCTCCAGGGTACCTGAGTGTCTAATAAGTTTATCATTAATTACTGCCTCCGGGGACATTTGTTCTTGAATTAATTAGTCGGCAGGACAAAAACCTGACCACTGGAACGCCAGATAAGGCAGCCAGTGGAACAGAACAACACATGTGACACAGTAACTTACTTTCGGAGTTTCAGTTGGCAAAACACCACTTCTCTATGAGCTGCAGAGATGGCATGGATACCCAATGGCAGCTGCAGCAGCGGCAGTTAGCGAAGTGACATGAAAGACTAGCCATGAAGCCTTTTTAAAAGGGAGTGATGGCACGTCCTTGTAAAATGGGGGAGAAATTATTCCGTGTAATCATGGACAGATTTTAAATGTAATGTAAAGCAGGGCGTGTAATAAAAGCCAGAGAAAAAAGAAAACGCGAGGTGCTAATACCCAAGCTCAGCTCTCGGGGTATTTAACTCCCCCAGTGAAAAACTTTCATGTCTCGTTCTGCTTTCACTCTTCACGGCTTATACTGACCATGCTGTGAATGCACACACGCACACACTCACACACACACATGTCCACACACACACACATGCACACACACACACACTCACACACACACTTTGCTCCGCTGACTTTGAGGCCAGGCGGCCAACATGTCCGTCCTTTCAGAAGGCATCCAGGCCAAAAAAAAGGAGAAGAGGCCTGGCCATCAGCTCTCCTCTCAGGAGCTGTCCATCACTGTCACAGTGGATCAGTGGTGCAGAACTCTGCTCGCCGCTCCCCCCGGTACCCGGCCGACTGGACTGCAGTGGACTACTCCTCATATCAATGTCAGGAATGAGGACTGACTCCTGCTTGCTGCCTCAGCTTATTGCGTTACGTAGCCATGGATCAATGCAAACGATCCCGGGCACTGAGCGCAGAGAGGCAGGCCGGGGCAGAAAGGGTTCCGCTCTGCACTCCACACTGGCCTTAACTGTGGAAATCACGGGCGGAAAAGGAAAAAGAAGGTGAGTGACCATCAGGTGGGGGGACTGCGCGACTGAAACGGGAAATGTTATGCTCTCCATGTTCCCACAGAAATGATCGCAAATGGTACAGTGCCAGTCAGATGGCTTGGTCATTCTGAGTAACACTCTTGAATGCGATTGCTGTTTAGTTCACCTTATGTGTCAGCCTTGCTGTGGGCGCGGACTCCAGCTTTGTAATTATCCCCAATTAGAGATAGCTCAGGGCGATAAACACCGACTCAACGGGCACGGTGTTCACGGAAAAAGGAAAACAAGCAATAACAACCTGCAGTCTCAGATCCGCCAGGTCTGAGAGCCGGCATAAGCCCACCGCACGAGTGGGTTTTGACATTACAGTCGAGCGTTCCGGAAAAAAAAGCCAACGGAGCTATCAAACCGACCACAACCAGGCAGCAATCCCAGCTTCCCAGCCTCCCACAGTGTTGGGGACCAGCACGCCAGACCTGACAGACTCGCAGAGAGAGGTTGGTTTAAACTCCAGGCCACACAAGCATATGGCACTGGATGGAGGAAACATGAAACCATGCTTTGGTTTGGATAATACAAAGCTTAATATCACAACAGGAATGATGAGAAAGCCACAGCATGCGAGAGAGAGAGAGAGAGAGAGAGAGAGAGAGAGAGATAGAGAGAGCAGAACTGAATCGGACATCTGATAAGGTGGGAACGTTTGGATTTCAACCCAGTCTCCTACTGAAAATGTAACAGTCTTACAAAATAGCATGGCGAAAAAATGTAAGGCTGTTACATTCTTTTGAAGCTGAAGCAACGTGATATCTCGTAGCTCGCGAGACCCTCATTCTGCCTGAGAAGGACTAAACCAGCAAGGTAACTACCATTTTATTCATTTCTGAGCTAGGGGTACTTCTTTTGTAAACAACTTGTTTTACATATTTATGTTTGTTTATACAGAATGTAATCGATATGTGCTTTCACAACTGATCAACAAATGTACCATTTTCTTGTGTTTGCACTAGCTTCTTAGCTAGCGTGCTAGCTAAGATACTTGACAGCAGTAGCGAGATATGTAAACATCCGGTAACGCCGAAGCTGGTTACGGTCATGTGACACACGCAACCACAAGAAAGCGGAATAGAGCGAGCCATGTGGAAAAGGGTAAGTTACGTCAATTTTGTAAACAATAATGCTGTTTTTTGTTGTTTTCGAACAAAATATAGGCCTAGTTATCCTGAACAACACTCCTTGATGGTGTACAAAGCCCACAATCGTGCGATTTTAGTGCAATTTTTCAGTACAGTTCAAAGTCGTGTAAATGTAAAAGACGTGGTCAAATTATAGGCCTACATGAATTAGCTAAATAAATCATTGTTAACCACACGTTATGCTTAAATGTTCGAAATGAGTGCAATGATTTAATTTGACATTAAATTGCTTAGTTTTAAGCAGGTCAGTCTCACAATAAGCTACTTATCCTTGGGTCTGGGTAACTCATGGGACAAAACATGTTGTTAATATAGGCTATTACCGTTTTTTCCTGAAAAAAAAGCCAATAACAACATTTCTGTGTCCAAAGTATTTCATTTCTGCAGTGTAGGCTACTATGTAGTGCAGCTTTTAATGCCCAAAGTACTGTATTTTTCTGCATATGAACTACAAATATTCCTCCAAAACCAGTGTTGACATTTGAAGTAGGCCTAGGGGAGTTATTTTTTAGTAAATAGTATTTGAATACTTACCCACAACAGTTTTATGTAGGCCTAATGTATTCTCAAGACCATTTTTGCATAGGCTCTTCCATTTTCATGTTAGAGATCTTTTTCATGTTTCAAACCTTTGAAATGATTTTACTGATGTTTCCTGTTACACCTTAATTGTGCTTCAGCAATGCCAAGACACAATCTGTGGAGCCTGGTCCTGAAGAAGAGGAGGCATGGCCTGTCCCAATGCATGCAGGGCAAAATACATTTTGTGAGTATTGCTAATATTAAATCACCTCCAGGTATACACAACTCTGTATAGGCTTGTTGCACGAGTGGCTCTTGGTGTGCTTGTTTGTTTTCCGATGGAGCCAGGTGTGTTTGAACCTGTCGCTATTGTTAATGTAATTACTGTCTACACGGACTAGGTTGGTTGTTGCACCTAGTGAATCAGCACTTTACAATAAAGAAGGATTTATGGTGTCGGAGTAAACATGTAAGGAGCAGAATATAACAGAAGATGTCGTTACAACACAGCTAACACTCCACCCGAGATAGACGAGCCCACTGAGGAGCCTTTTGTGCAATTAGTCAATAGGTCTATGTAAATAAAATGATGGGGCAAATAAAGCAGAATGGTGGTTGCTAGGTTGGCATTTAGGTGGTGGTTGCAAGGTTGTTGCTAGGGCAATTGAGATGGTTCCTAGGTTGTTGCTATGGTAGATATGGTGGTTGCTATGCTAAACATAGTGGTTGCTATGTTGGTTGCTAGATGATGACATTTGCAGACACAATGCTTTGCGTTACATCTAGAGGGATGAAACTTTGCACACTTCATGTGGGTCATGTGCAGAAGGTCTGACTTGAATTTCAGCCTCGTAGCTCCATGCTACCACCCAACACTCCACCTCTGAAGTGGGAGTGGTCAACTTTTTTTATGTTTTTCCTTCACAGTTTTTTTTGTGGGTGTCTCAGAGATCCCACCTTTGGAGCAGTTGTCAGGGGCCTCAAGGCTGTGCAGTGCCTCTTGGTCCCATCCCTCTAGCACCTAGCGTTACCGCGCCAGAAGAGGTAAACCTTGTACGTTTCAAACCGTTTATCTCCTTCCGGGAATAATCCACCGACTCCAAACTGAGCCTGGCTTGTTTGTGATGTCCCGTTGTTCAACATATTCTGATTTCATACTTATCGGACCAACATAAGTGAGTTTTTTGGCTAAAAATGTAAAAATGGCTAAATGTTAAATCGCCAAAAAAGTAGTTTTTGCCAGCACAGTGCTTCGCGTTACAGCTAGAGAGATGAAACTTTGCACACTCCATGTGGGTCATGTGCTGAAGGTCTGACTTGAATTTCAGCCTTGTAGCGCCATGCTACCACCCACAACTCCACCTCTGAAGTGGGAGTGGTCAACCTTTTTTACGTTTTTCCTTCACAGTTTTTTTTGTGAGTATCTCAGAGATCCCACTTTTGGAGCAGTTGTCAGGGGCCTCATGGCGGTGCCATTCGTCTTGGTCCCATCCCTCTAGCACCTAGCGTTACCGCGCCAGAAGAGAGAAACCTTGTACGTTTCGAACAGTTTATCTCCTTCCGGGAATAATCCACCGACTCCAAATTGAGCCTGGCTTGTTTGTGATGTCCCATTGTTTAACATATTCTGATTTCATACTTATCGGACCAACATAAGTGAGTTTGTTTGGCTAAAAATGACTAAACGTTAGCAATTCCGCTGCTTTGTTATTTTGCATAGCAACCACCATATGTACCCTTGCAACACCCAAGCAACCACCTTATTTACCCTAACAACACCCTAGCAACCATCTTAATTACCCTAGCAACCACTTGAATAATGTCAAGCTAGCAACCACCATAGCAACCAACATGCTTACCCTAACAACCACCATAGCAACCATGTTATTTTGCATAGCAACCACCATATCTACCCTAGCAACACCATAGCAACCATTAAAATTACCCTAGCAACAACCTAGCAACCACCATAATATGACCATAGTAACCACCATAGCAAAGCCATTACTGACCTGACCAACATATGTGTGTTTTTTGGCTAAAAATTGAAAAATGGCTAAATGTTAAATAGTCCAAAAAGATTTTTTGCAGACACAATGCTTTGCGTTACATCTAGAGGGATGAAACTTTGCACACTTCATGTGGGTCATGTGCAGAAGGTCTGACTTGAATTTCAGCCTCGTAGCTCCATGCTACCACCCAAAACTCCACCTCTGAAGTGGGAGTGGTCAACTTTTTTTATGTTTTTCCTTCACAGTTTTTTTTGTGGGTGTCTCAGAGATCCCACCTTTGGAGCAGTTGTCAGGGGCCTCAAGGCTGTGCAGTGCCTCTTGGTCCCATCCCTCTAGCACCTAGCGTTACCGCGCCAGAAGAGGTAAACCTTGTACATTTCAAACCGTTTATCTCCTTCCGGGAATAATCCACCGACTCCAAACTGAGCCTGGCTTGTTTGTGATGTCCCGTTGTTCAACATATTCTGATTTCATACTTATCGGACCATCATAAGTGAGTTTTTTTGGCTAAAAATGTAAAAATGACTAACGTTAGCAATTCCGCTGCTTTGTTATTTTGCACGCTACCTAACGGTGTCCAGCCTCTATGACAGTTTCTCCAATCATCATACAGAAGCTCGGCGTCCGGGCCATCCCACTGTCCCATGTTCCATGGTTTTTTGATGGATCGTGTCACAGCAATGTATTACGGGTGCGAAATCACGATAAATGACCGGCAAAACCTTACTGCTGAACAAACTAGCCATGAAGATAAACAATTTTTCAGCATGTTCTAGTTGGAATATAGTAGGCTAGAAGCTAATGTAATAGTGTTATTTGATGCGATTTCCCGTGATATTTTAGAGGAGGCTGCGCTTCCCCTGTAGTCTTAGAGCAATCGCCTCTAGATTATATCTATCGAAGATGACATTCAATGGAAGAACAATTCTTTTAGTATGATCACAATCTGGCCCTGAGTTTTGATAAAAATGATATTGACATGGCAACACAAACCTAATTGATAATGGATTTTAAGGGGGGGGTTTTCGGTTACGGTTCATTTAGGGCCAAAGTATCTTGAGGCCTTTTGGACCAATGACAGGAAGGCTGAGCTGCTGAACATGTACACTAATAGGGGTGTGTCAAGTGGTATGTATAAATGAAAGTGGTGTTAAGGTTTGTTTTTGTGTCAATCCTTTCTTGAAGTTCAGAAAAGGAACCTTAACATTTGTTTTTAATGACACTGAGCGTACTGTCTTACAGATGCTTTGGGGGTGAGAGGCCATACGTTGACCCTGATATCAGTGGCACACATTGCCGGATGGCAATTGGCCGTTTGATAAAAGAACATGGTATGACTGGCATTCTATGTTTTCAATTTCCTTATTTAAAGATCAAAATGATGCAGACTACTGAATCTGATTACACTTTAACACCCTTCTATCTCAGCACTGAGTCAGGGTTTGTCTCGGCCTGAATATCTGCCACAACACAGGCCGCCTTGGTGGCCTGAGGAGTTGCCCTTTGTCTCAGTCAGTGACGGTACGTTAATATTGAATAACCAGCTATTACTGTTTCAACTGCATGCACACAGCTGTTGCAACATGATTTGACTTTAACTTTGTTCCTCACTATGGTCATTTTGATACACTTTGATGCATTTTTTAAAGGAAAAGGTGAAGGGCGTAAAGCTTTCACTGCTGAAAAGCTGAGGCAGGTGGTACGCTCATACAATGCGTATTACAATCTCCAGGTATATATACAATTGTATGAACCTGTCTAAAACCTTTTGCATACCAGTGTGTTTTACAGACTAAAACAGATTTGTACATACATATCTAACAATAATGCGCTTTTCCTTTAATCTGCTGCAGCAGTCTGTTGAGGCACCACCATCACCCCCATCAACAGCAACACCAGCAGCAGCAGAAACACCTGCTGCGCCTCTCACCCCCCCCCCCCATGAGGTAAGGATGCTAGGCACCAGCAGCAGCATCACTACCAGCAGCAGCATCACCACTACCAGCCTTTAATGCAGATTTCAATCCCCAGGTATATATGTACAATTGTATCAAGCTGTCTAAATTGCTGTAGTTTTGCTTCATTCCTTAAAAACACAGAAAATACTTTAAAAGAGAAGGATGAATGATTTCAAGTGCAACCATTGTGTTTAAAGACATTTGTACATACATATCTAACAACGATGCGCTTTTCCCTTAGTCAGAGAATGTGCAGCAGTTTGTTGAGGCACCACCAGCAACAGTAGCAACAGTAGCAGTACCAGCTGTCAGTGGCAGTGGCAGGAGCAGCACCAACAGCAGCACAAACACCATCAGCACCACAAACACATCAGGTCACTTTACACGGGTGTATAGAATCAAGCACCTAGAATAGATTATGAATGCAGACTGGTGCTTGATTAGGCTATATAGTGTGAAGGAGCCTGATGAAACCCATCATGGGTGTCATGAAGGGCATGAATAACGTGACTCATTGTTGATGGTCATAACGTTATATCTTCCACCGTTCACATTTTAGTTAAAGATAACAAATATGCTCCTGTTTTTATTTTTACCAAATTTGTAACGTTGTTCACCGCTTGTTATGTAGCCTAAGTAAAGTTGATGGGTTTCATCAGGTCCCTTTCCACAGGTGTATACAATCAAGCACCTAGATTATGAATGCATTTGGTGCTTGATTATACTCCTGTGGAAAGGGACCTTATGAAAGCCATGAATAGGCTACTGTTAGGACAATTGCAGACATTCCTTGTATTGTTTTGGCATAACTGTTAAACTTGTTTGCTTTTGTCTTTTAGGTTCCAGACCAGACCAGTGGTGATGACCATGTATGACATTACGTGTGTGCCTGTCTGTGCACACCTGTCAACCATACATCTCTGACAATGTTGCTAGCAGCATACTAACATACATTCTTACAAACATGTAACCATATCTGTGCACATACCATTTAACCATACTGAGACTTATCTGAGATCTACACTGAGACATTCTGAGAACTATATTGTTGTGTGAGGACTATACTCACTAACTATATGGAACATGTATACCTGTGAATCATATTTGTCAACCATTCATACCTTTGAATCAGTTCAGAGTTACCACTGATAAATAAATCTGTTTTAGGATATGATCATTGATTGGCATTATCGAGTTATATATATATATATATATATACACACACACACAACTGTGATTTTTACTTTAAGCTTACATTGGTAAGTGTTCATTAGTGTATTCTGAGTATCATTCTGCTGTATTAAAACAAAGAATGTTGATCAATATTGAATTGACCATTTATTTTTACTGACTGTCATATACTCTAAGCTAACATCTAACCAAGTAAGTGGTTTTCAAGAATACTGTAAGACTGTGTAATCTGAATAATCATACTGTAAGTAATATAATGTTATACACAGCAACTTTTTTGCATTTACATGCAATGGTAATTCCCTGGAATTGCATTTTCTAGTTATTGTTGTAATCTGACATGTACTATACCATAATTAAAATTAGATAGATACAATGTGTCTTAATAGGCCTATAGTAAAAATACATTATATGTAGCCAACTGTTCCAGCAAGGAGGAAGATGGGGTATGGATATTGGCCATGCATATCCACTCCTAGGCCTATTCTCCTACACTCCCCCTGTAGCCTAGTAGCCAGCATTACATTTAAATCTCTCACTTTGGCCTATGGGACACCGACTGGATCTGCTCCTTGTTATTTCAATTCAATGATCAAGATGTACAGTACTTCCCCAACCGCCATGCTGTCTTCTGATTACCATTTGTTCTGTCGACTAGGCCTACTCATGAACGCTAAATTCAAGACTTCCTCAGTGGTTCCATGTGGGTGCAATAAGTAGTGCTCTCTGTTCCTGTGATAGTTTACAGTGTTTTTAAAAGGCGTCTAAAGGCACATTTGTTCAACATGCACTTAGTCCATTAAGCAGTAAGCACTATAACTTGTTATTATATCATTGATTGAATGGGCATTTGTTTATTAGCCTATTGCTATTGTCCTAATTACAGTCTGACCAACATATTCATTTGTTACCTGTTCAATTTAAGTGTTATATTGTTATCTATTTATGTTGCTTTGAACAGCAAAGATTAGGATAACCTCCTTATTCTTCAGCCAAGCAGGTAGGCCTACGGGGCGTTGCCTAGCAACAAGGGTCAGAAGTAGCCTACACGTTTTTCGATATTTTGTGGAATTATAGTTATTTTCATTGAATGCCAATGTCGTGAGTAATGTACCAACTTGCTTTAACTATTTCTATACATATTATACCCAGCAAAAGTCGTCTGTGCCAGTGTTTTGCATCCTAACAATATTTTGTTTATGTTTTAATACAAAACCGTTTTAATGAACTACAAATTCGGCGCCATTGTTATAAAGCAGCGTTGAAATGACGCTACACGTCATGGGGCATGTAGTCTAATTACAGAAATAGCTATAATTTCAAAATTACAAAAATATTTTTATACATAACATGAGAAACATGCTTGAATTATTAAGAGGTATCACCTGCTTGACTATAAAGTCAAAAGCTTGCAACATTTGTAATATTTTAAAATAAATGTAATTTTCCCATTTTTGCACATGAGGTACACAAATGACAGAAACATTATTTATAACACATATCTTAAGTAATAAGCATACCAAATTTCAGACAAATCTGACCAGTGGTTCCACAATTTTGGCAACTCAAAATATTAAATTTTTACACCTTTGAGGGGCACTACTGAGGTAACCGGGGTACCTGGGGCATTAAAAATTCTTGGAGATGCTTCCTTGCATCCGGATGAACAACATATGCTATTTTATTTCACCCTCTGAATATTTTAATTTTTCCTCAACTGGGCAAAATATGACCATGCGTAGCCTACATTTGGATGAGCATGGCATGATGAGAACGTAAAGCAATAGTTTCAACTTTGGCAAAAAACATTTCACATGGACTTAAAGGCAGAGGAAGCTTTTGAGGGTTTGGGATGGCATCATCAACCCAACTTGGTGAGCATCCAAAACTGTCAGAAAATGCAGCCGAATGGCTGTGTGGATGGTACTTTGCAGGGCTGTCGCATAGGTCAAAACTGACCAGCAGGGTGATGTCATGCAAATCATGTTTATTTCATATCAAAACACTTGCATATATCAGATAAAAGCACAATATAGATGTTATGAGGTGCTTGGTTTGATCCATGAACTTTTGTGCATCCAAAACTGTCAGAAAATGCAGCCGAATGGCTGTGTGGATGGTACTTTGCAGGGCTGTCGCGTAGGTCAAAACTGACCAGCAGGGTGATGTCATGCAAATCATGTTTATTTCATATCAAAACACTTGCATATATCAGATAAAAGCACAATATAGATGCTATGAGGTGCTTGGTTTGATCCATGAACTTTTGTGCATCCAAAACTGTCAGAAAATGCAGCCGAATGGCTGTGTGGATGGTACTTTGCAGGGCTGTCGTGTAGGTCAAAACTGACCAGCAGGGTGATGTCATGCAAATCATGTTTATTTCATATCAAAACACTTGCATATATCAGATAAAAGCACAATATAGATGTTATGAGGTGCTTGGTTTGATCCATGAACTTTTGTGCATCTAAAACTGTCAGAAAATGCAGCCGAATGGCTGTGTGGATGGTACTTTGCAGGGCTGTCGCATTGAACCGTTTGCCCCGTGTTATCCCTGGTAAATATATATATATATATATATATGAGCAAAGTGTGACAATAGAATTCTAACTATTGGTAGTGCAGCTGCTGGTGGTGGTGCTACTGCTGCTTATTACTATATTTCTTTTACAGCATAATAATAGATATTTTTGTGTAAAGTCAAAGAAAAGATGGCAGGTGGGAAAAATACACTTTATTATACACAAGAAGGCAACACAGAACATTAATTACAGATTAATTACAGTGAATTTGTCAGTTTTATTTGGTAAGGCACAACCACTTCTGGGGAACTATGTATGTACTTCTCTCTGTACCTTCTTTGTCAAGGGGTATAGGTGTTTGTACTGGTCTGAGCGATGGTGTCATAACTTTTACTTTTTACTATAAAAAAAAATCTTGTATGAGCTCTATCTTCATATTGTGATGACTATCATATCTTGCTTTAACATAATCAATAATGATATTATAGCAACTATTTAGTGTGCTAAATTTTTGTGTTTGTTTTGTCAGCCACTGTTTGATCTCTTGATTACTACCACTACGCCTCCCACTATGTAGAGCTGTGACAATTGATGAATCAATTGATCATAAATGAACAATGAAATTAATCATTAGTTGCAGCCCAGCTTTGATCGACCACCACCAGAGAAAATCACCTGCTGAAGCGCTAAGGCGTGGGCCAGATGTGATGTTGATTTGTTCATATGGATAAATGTCATAATCATGAAACAACTGAGCATAATTGCTGTGATGGTTTGTGCTGGTGGTGCCGCTCCTGCTCCTGCTGCTGGTGCTCCTGCTGGTGTTGGTGGTGCCGTTCCGGCTGCTCCTGCTGCTGCTCCTGTTGCCGCTGCTACTGCTGCTGGTGGTGCCGCTCCTGCTGCTCCTGATGATGCTGCCGCTGGTGCTGCCGCTCCTGATGCTGCTGCTGGTGCTGATGCTGCTGCTGGTGCAGACACCTAGTGTAAATATGACATGAATTTATAGAGCAAAATATAACTAACCACATTTAAATGGTGAAATGTGATTCTTGAAAACACAACATGGTCAGTAATGGCGTTGCTAGGGTAATTTGAATGTTTGCTATGGTGTTGCTAGGGTAGATATGGTGGTTGCTATGCAAAATAACATGGTTGCTATGGTGGTTGTTAGGGTAAGCATGTTGGTTGCTATGGTGGTTGCTAGCTTGACATTATTCAAGTGGTTGCTAGGGTAATTAAGATGGTTGCTAGGGTGTTGCTAGGGTAAATAAGGTGGTTGCTTGGGTGTTGCTAGGGTACATATGGTGGTTGCTATGCAAAATAACAAAGCAGCGGAATTGCTAACGTTTAGTCATTTTTACATTTTTAGCCAAAAAATCTCACTTATGTTGGTCCGATAAGTATGAAATCAGAATATGTTGAACAACGGGACATCACAAACAAGCCAGGCTCAATTTGGAGTCGGTGGATTATTCCCGGAAGGAGATAAACTGTTCGCAACGTACAAGGTTTCTCTCTTCTGGCGCGGTAACGCTAGGTGCTAGAGGGATGGGACCAAGACGAATGGCACCGCCATGAGGCCCCTGACAACTGCTCCAAAGGTGGGATCTCTGAGACACCCACAAAAAAAAACTGTGAAGGAAAAACATAAAAAAAGTTGACCACTCCCACTTCAGAGGTGGAGTTTTGGGTGGTAGCATGGAGCTACGAGGCTGAAATTCAAGTCAGACCTTCTGTACATGACCCACATGAAGTGTGCAAAGTTTCATCTCTCTAGCTGTAACGCAAAGCACTGTGCTGGCAAAAACTACTTTTTTGGCGATTTAACATTTAGCCATTTTTAAATTTTTAGCCAAAAAAAACTCACTTATGTTGGTCCGATAAGTATGAAATCAGAATATGTTGAACAACAGGACATCACAAACAAGCCAGGCTCAGTTTGGAGTCGGTGGATTATTCCCGGAAGGAGATAAACGGTTTGAAACGTACAAGGTTTACCTCTTCTGGCGCGGTAACGCTAGGTGCTAGAGGGATGGGACCAAGAGGCACTGCACAGCCTTGAGGCCCCTGACAACTGCTCCAAAGGTGGGATCTCTGAGACACTCACAAAAAAAACTGTGAAGGAAAAACCTAAAAAAGGTTGACCACTCCCACTTCAGAGGTGGAGTTGTGGGTGGTAGCATGGCGCTACAAGGCTGAAATTCAAGTCAGACCTTCAGCACATGACCCACATGGAGTGTGCAAAGTTTCATCTCTCTAGCTGTAACGCAAAGCACTGTGCTGGCAAAAACTACTTTTTTGGCGATTTAACATTTAGCCATTTTTACATTTTTAGCCAAAAAAACTCACTTATGTTGGTCCGATAAGTATGAAATCAGAATATGTTGAACAACGGGACATCACAAACAAGCCAGGCTCAGTTTGGAGTCGGTGGATTATTCCCGGAAGGAGATAAACGGTTTGAAATGTACAAGGTTTACCTCTTCTGGCGCGGTAACGCTAGGTGCTAGAGGGATGGGACCAAGAGGCACTGCACAGCCTTGAGGCCCCTGACAACTGCACCAAAGGTGGGATCTCTGAGACACCCACAAAAAAAACTGTGAAGGAAAAACATAAAAAAAGTTGACCACTCCCACTTCAGAGGTGGAGTTTTGGGTGGTAGCATGGAGCTACGAGGCTGAAATTCAAGTCAGACCTTCTGCACATGACCCACATGAAGTGTGCAAAGTTTCATCCTTCTAGATGTAACGCAAAGCATTGTGTCTGCAAAAAATCTTTTTGGACTATTTAACATTTAGCCATTTTTCAATTTTTAGCCAAAAAACACACATATGTTTGTCAGGTCAGTAATGGCTTTGCTATGGTGGTTACTATGGTCATATTATGGTGGTTGCTAGGTTGTTGCTAGGGTAATTTTAATGGTTGCTATGGTGTTGCTAGGGTAGATATGGTGGTTGCTATGCAAAATAACATGGTTGCTATGGTGGTTGTTAGGGTAAGCATGTTGGTTGCTATGGTGGTTGCTAGCTTGACATTATTCAAGTGGTTGCTAGGGTAATTAAGATGGTTGCTAGGGTGTTGTTAGGGTAAATAAGGTGGTTGCTTGGGTGTTGCTAGGGTACATATGGTGGTTGCTATGCAAAATAACAAAGCAGCGGAATTGCTAACGTTTAGTCATTTTTAGCCAAACAAACTCACTTATGTTGGTCCGATAAGTATGAAATCAGAATATGTTAAACAATGGGACATCACAAACAAGCCAGGCTCAATTTGGAGTCGGTGGATTATTCCCGGAAGGAGATAAACTGTTCGAAACGTACAAGGTTTCTCTCTTCTGGCGCGGTAACGCTAGGTGCTAGAGGGATGGGACCAAGACGAATGGCACCGCCATGAGGCCCCTGACAACTGCTCCAAAAGTGGGATCTCTGAGATACTCACAAAAAAAACTGTGAAGGAAAAACGTAAAAAAGGTTGACCACTCCCACTTCAGAGGTGGAGTTGTGGGTGGTAGCATGGCGCTACAAGGCTGAAATTCAAGTCAGACCTTCAGCACATGACCCACATGGAGTGTGCAAAGTTTCATCTCTCTAGCTGTAACGCGAAGCACTGTGCTGGCAAAAACTACTTTTTTGGCGATTTAACATTTAGCCATTTTTACATTTTTAGCCAAAAAACTCACTTATGTTGGTCCGATAAGTATGAAATCAGAATATGTTGAACAACGGGACATCACAAACAAGCCAGGCTCAGTTTGGAGTCGGTGGATTATTCCCGGAAGGAGATAAATGGTTTGAAATGTACAAGGTTTACCTCTTCTGGCGCAGTAACGCTAGGTGCTAGAGGGATGGGACCAAGAGGCACTGCACAGCCTTGAGGCCCCTGACAACTGCTCCAAAGGTGGGATCTCTGAGACACCCACAAAAAAAACTGTGAAGGAAAAACATAAAAAAAGTTGACCACTCCCACTTCAGAGGTGGAGTGTTGGGTGGTAGCATGGAGCTACGAGGCTGAAATTCAAGTCAGACCTTCTGCACATGACCCACATGAAGTGTGCAAAGTTTCATCCCTCTAGATGTAACGCAAAGCATTGTGTCTGCAAAAAATCTTTTTGGACTATTTAACATTTAGCCATTTTTCAATTTTTAGCCAAAAAACACACATATGTTGGTCAGGTCAGTAATGGCTTTGCTATGGTGGTTACTATGGTCATATTATGGTGGTTGCTAGGTTGTTGCTAGGGTAATTTTAATGGTTGCTATGGTGTTGCTAGGGTAGATATGGTGGTTGCTATGCAAAATAACATGGTTGCTATGGTGGTTGTTAGGGTAAGCATGTTGGTTGCTATGGTGGTTGCTAGCTTGACATTATTCAAGTGGTTGCTAGGGTAATTAAGATGGTTGCTAGGGTGTTGTTAGGGTAAATAAGGTGGTTGCTTGGGTGTTGCTAGGGTACATATGGTGGTTGCTATGCAAAATAAAGCAGCGGAATTGCTAACGTTTAGTCATTTTTAGCCAAAAAAACTCACTTATGTTGGTCCGATAAGTATGAAATCAGAATATGTTAAACAATGGGACATCACAAACAAGCCAGGCTCAATTTGGAGTCGGTGGATTATTCCCGGAAGGAGATAAACTGTTCGAAACGTACAAGGTTTCTCTCTTCTGGCGCGGTAACGCTAGGTGCTAGAGGGATGGGACCAAGACGAATGGCACCGCCATGAGGCCCCTGACAACTGCTCCAAAAGTGGGATCTCTGAGACACTCACAAAAAAAACTGTGAAGGAAAAACGTAAAAAAGGTTGACCACTCCCACTTCAGAGGTGGAGTTGTGGGTGGTAGCATGGCGCTACAAGGCTGAAATTCAAGTCAGACCTTCAGCACATGACCCACATGGAGTGTGCAAAGTTTCATCTCTCTAGCTGTAACGCGAAGCACTGTGCTGGCAAAAACTACTTTTTTGGCGATTTAACATTTAGCCATTTTTACATTTTTAGCCAAAAAACTCACTTATGTTGGTCCGATAAGTATGAAATCAGAATATGTTGAACAACGGGACATCACAAACAAGCCAGGCTCAGTTTGGAGTCGGTGGATTATTCCCGGAAGGAGATAAACGGTTTGAAACGTACAAGGTTTACCTCTTCTGGCGCGGTAACGCTAGGTGCTAGAGGGATGGGACCAAGAGGCACTGCACAGCCTTGAGGCCTCTGACAACTGCTCCAAAGGTGGGATCTCTGAGACACCCACAAAAAAAACTGTGAAGGAAAAACATAAAAAAAGTTGACCACTCCCACTTCAGAGGTGGAGTTTTGGGTGGTAGCATGGAGCTACGAGGCTGAAATTGAAGTCAGACCTTCTGCACATGACCCACATGAAGTGTGCAAAGTTTCATCCCTCTAGATGTAACGCAAAGCATTGTGTCTGCAAATGTCATCATCTAGCAACCAACATAGCAACCACTATGTTTAGCATAGCAACCACCATATCTACCATAGCAACAACCTAGGAACCATCTCAATTGCCCTAGCAACAACCTTGCAACCACCACCTAAATGCCAACCTAGCAACCACCATTCTGCTTTATTTGCCCCATCATTTTATTTACATAGACCTATTGACTAATTGCACAAAAGGCTCCTCAGTGGGCTCGTCTATCTCGGGTGGAGTGTTAGCTGTGTTGTAACGACATCTTCTGTTATATTCTGCTCCTTACATGTTTACTCCGACACCATAAATCCTTCTTTATTGTAAAGTGCTGATTCACTAGGTGCAACAACCAACCTAGTCCGTGTAGACAGTAATTACATTAACAATAGCGACAGGTTCAAACACACCTGGCTCCATCGGAAAACAAACAAGCACACCAAGAGCCACTCGTGCAACAAGCCTATACAGAGTTGTGTATACCTGGAGGTGATTTAATATTAGCAATACTCACAAAATGTATTTTGCCCTGCATGCATTGGGACAGGCCATGCCTCCTCTTCTTCAGGACCAGGCTCCACAGATTGTGTCTTGGCATTGCTGAAGCACAATTAAGGTGTAACAGGAAACATCAGTAAAATCATTTCAAAGGTTTGAAACATGAAAAAGATCTCTAACATGAAAATGGAAGAGCCTATGCAAAAATGGTCTTGAGAATACATTAGGCCTACATAAAACTGTTGTGGGTAAGTATTCAAATACTATTTACTAAAAAATAACTCCCCTAGGCCTACTTCAAATGTCAACACTGGTTTTGGAGGAATATTTGTAGTTCATATGCAGAAAAATACAGTACTTTGGGCATTAAAAGCTGCACTACATAGTAGCCTACACTGCAGAAATGAAATACTTTGGACACAGAAATGTTGTTATTGGCTTTTTTTTCAGGAAAAAACGGTAATAGCCTATATTAACAACATGTTTTGTCCCATGAGTTACCCAGACCCAAGGATAAGTAGCTTATTGTGAGACTGACCTGCTTAAAACTAAGCAATTTAATGTCAAATTAAATCATTGCACTCATTTCGAACATTTAAGCATAACGTGTGGTTAACAATGATTTATTTAGCTAATTCATGTAGGCCTATAATTTGACCACGTCTTTTACATTTACACGACTTTGAACTGTACTGAAAAATTGCACTAAAATCGCACGATTGTGGGCTTTGTACACCATCAAGGAGTGTTGTTCAGGATAACTAGGCCTATATTTTGTTCGAAAACAACAAAAAACAGCATTATTGTTTACAAAATTGACGTAACTTACCCTTTTCCACATGGCTCGCTCTATTCCGCTTTCTTGTGGTTGCGTGTGTCACATGACCGTAACCAGCTTCGGCGTTACCGGATGTTTACATATCTCGCTACTGCTGTCAAGTATCTTAGCTAGCACGCTAGCTAAGAAGCTAGTGCAAACACAAGAAAATGGTACATTTGTTGATCAGTTGTGAAAGCACATATCGATTACATTCTGTATAAACAAACATAAATATGTAAAACAAGTTGTTTACAAAAGAAGTACCCCTAGCTCAGAAATGAATAAAATGGTAGTTACCTTGCTGGTTTAGTCCTTCTCAGGCAGAATGAGGGTCTCGCGAGCTACGAGATATCACGTTGCTTCAGCTTCAAAAGAATGTAACAGCCTTACATTTTTTCGCCATGCTATTTTGTAAGACTGTTACATTTTCAGTAGGAGACTGGGTTGTGGATTTACAGTATAGATCCTGGGTGGTGATTGGATTGTGGCTGGAGGGCTAATTGATCAGTAGGTGATATCTGTTTCAACAGCGTGCGGGCACTATGAAAGGTCAGCTCCAGTAAAGTGTTGCTCAATATTTAATTAACTCCAAGTCAATGGCTGGGATTAAGCTTCCACTTTTTAGCTCAACTCCAAAAACCTACTGGAACAACTGAAGTCTATTACATTTCCGGGGAATGTTTTGGCATGCATTTCTCAACATGAAGTTGATTACAGTCCAAAAAAGTGTTAAGTTGAACAAAAAAAGAATAGAAATGCTTGAATGCATCATCAACACAAGGCTTAGCCAAACATTTTTCCCAGGGATTTCAGCTGGAAAGCACAGAATGTGCTCTATAATTTTGAGGCTGAGATATCTCGCCGGCACATTTTTTTCTTTTTATACTTTTTTTTTTAAGCCCCACACCACCTCACCCCCGTCCCCCCTGTCCCCAATCATTGGTCCCTCCCCTTTAGGTGTCCACATCTATTAAATATGGATGAGTGATTACAGGTGAACCAGTACCCAGATGATAGGATTCAAGGCTGTGCTGGCAAACACATCAAGGGGCCCTCGCTGCTGCATACTGGCTCGCCCTGCTGGCAAACTATTAAATCGGTGGAGCAAGGAGCAACAGGCCCGGGCCCACGCCATTGTTACCTCGTCCAGGGTGGGGCACCTGGGACGGGAAGCAGACGGCGGTTTAATTTCTTTTCTCTGTTTCGTTTCCGTGGCACCCTAGGTGTCCGCGCGTGAGCCCATTAAATGTCATTAGCACCTACCTCGCATCGTCTCGGGTGAGTTCGACAAAAAAAAAAAAAAAGAGAGAAACTTTCAACTTTCATGGCTCGAGACGCCCCGAGCGTGATCGAGAGCTTTTTTTTTCTGGGCCACAATTTACAGTGCCTGAGGGTGGGGCCCAGCAGGGCGGCAGTTTCTGCGGCGCTGCAGGCTTTTTTCAGGATCTGGGTGGGGAAGGGGGGGGTGGGGGGCTCACCCGCCAGCAAGGAAATCCAGATGGAGGTCATTGCCAGAGAATTCCAGAATCCTGATGTACTGGCCGACTGGGAGGCTACAATGCTTTCCCCATGTAAATAACATGGGCGCGTTCCCCTCCTAGCTCATAAAAATCTGGATGTGTTTAGTCGCAGACAGCCATGAGAATCTGGAACGCATGTCTCCGTCCGCGAGTGTGTCTCAGATGGCCTCACCACAGACACCAGTGGAACGGCACAACGAGTCTGACAGGAGCAGGTCAGACAAATGGGCAGAGAGGATGACATCCAGAAAACGGTGGGAAGAGACCAGGGTTAGCCTCGAGTCAAAGTAAATTGACACTGGCAGTGAGCAGTGTGCTAATAACCTGGAATTTCCAGAGTTTTCCTGACAAATTACAGCTAAATATTATGCTGTTTCCTTTGGCTTGTCTTTGAACGTCTGTAGGCCACCAACAGTGTGAGTGGGTGTTGCCATTTACTGAGCAATATCTCTTTTTTTCCCCACTGTCACACATGTCAATAAAGTTATTGAAGCAGAGAGACAATGTGTGCTTTCAGACAAAAACGCTGCAACTGAAGTGAAGTTATTTATTATTGATGCATGGGTAAAACATCATTGTACAAATGAAAAGAGTTGGCTGCATCTGATGTATCTAATATTACCATCTTTGACTTTAATTTTAAGAAAATATATTTATTTTCAGCACCTATTTAATGGAAAAATTACCGCATCCTCTGCTATCCTCCACAGGTGTGATCATCCCTCATTTTCTGTGGTGGTGCATGCAGGTAGGGTCCTGGCCAACAAATGTAGCCAGGTAGTATGTGAACTCCACAGAGGTGGATAATTACAGTACAGTTATGATTACAGAGCTCGTCATTCATCACAGCGCACTAATTCATTTCTGGTGCGAACATAGCTTAAGGGGTCAGGCATTCAGATGGTGCTTCATCACCAAGCCATGAATGCTGCAGTAGCTTTGCCAAAAGTGATGTGCCGTTGTGGAAATGAGAGATAATTTTTCTTCGGCATATAAAGCTATCCAGCTGATGGGAAAGAGATGACTGGGATTCACGGTGTGAGAGACGAGGGGGACTTCCTCCCAGCCTAAGTAGATTTGTATTTTGGGAGTGAGTCAGTGTTGCAAATGTCATTTGTCATCCAAGGTTAAACTGTCGGCTTGGTGGTAAAAGTCCATCTTGTCCGAGGGTGTCAGCTGAAACAACGCAGGACAACAGGCGCGACAGCAAGGGCCTTTATGGGTAAAAATAAAATCAAAGCTCTGAGGAGGCTGACACAGATGTGACAGGCCTGTGAAGAGCAGCGGAGAGCACAGCACGCAGGCCCCAGCGTACAGACACACTCTGCGGGGGCCTCCCCTGAAATATGGCTGAGAAAAAAAACACCTGCGGAGAATTAATATTGCTGACATCCAGCATCTACAGTGTGTGGGTCCGCTCCAGCTGCTTCCCATTAATTCATGTAATCGCATCCTTGCCAGATACATCATTCCCCATTTCACGTCGGCCTCGCGCTTCTCCGTGCCCTTCCTTCATTCTTCTGACGCAGGCAATCTCTTCATCGCACGGGGGTGACTTTTTTCATTCACTCCGTAGAGACTCTGAGGTGTGAACCGACAGATGTTTCTACTTGAACGGCTCTCTCTCTGTCTCTCTCTATCTCTCTCAAAACTAACCCAAGCAGCGCCTGTTGTTTTTCTTGAACTGGTTCTTCTAATGATCTTGTCCGATCCAATGAGGCATTCGGAAACTGTGAAGTACTGTCCTAAAAATGGGTCTCCATGCAGGGTTCTATTCAAGGCTTTAGGGTTTTTTTTTAAGTCAGAGATCGTAGATAAATTTGTTTTATGGCTAATTAGATTATGGTCTTCCGCGGTCCTCAAAGATTTGCATCACCCTGATACTGCTGGGAGAGACAAAGCAGGTCATGTCCAGTATTGAAACCATTTGTCCATGTGTGTGAGATGTGTCTTCATCCTCTCATCTCTCCTCACATCTCTCTGAGCCACATCCCCTGAGAAGTTTCATAATAAACTATAAGTCAGTAATATGATTTGAACTATGCAGTATGCCATAATGCCTTTTCTTAATGAGCTATCGTTAAGCTGGTGGCTGACTTTTTCAGCCTATGGGTTGCTAACGAGACTCAGCACATCCACTCTAACTCCCCAGTTAGCTGGATGTAAAAAGGGACCCACAGTGCTTGTCTGTAAAGAACAAATAATTGGATCATCCCGCTGCAGCCCATCAAGACTTATGGGCACTAAATAACTCCGGGACTCAAGGCATTAGTGTTACCACAACATTTCCTTCTCATTTGCGTTTGTCAAGTTTTGTCTCTCCTTGCAGTGTATTCACTAGTTAGGTAGTACGGTACGTAATTCTCCTATGCCTTTGCCAGAAATAGGTGCTGACAGTTGTGAATATGGGACAATATAATCATTATGCATGTCTGACTAGTCCCTGTAGCCTGCCAAGCGTGCTCTACCCCCCGGCTAGATCCGAACACATGATAAATTGATAGCTAATTAGAAGCCAGTGGGTGTTCAAACAGTGCTGTAGTTGTGGCCCTTCAGCCTGAAGTGTTACCTTCCTCTCCCACTAAACGGTAAGCACCTCGCCTGGCCCACAACCGGGCTTAATTACCCCCAGCCTAATGCAATTTATACACGTGCATTAGTAGACAAAGGTTGGCAGCACCTCAAATGCCTTCGATTGCCGTGACTTTTCCCCAGCTTATCTCCCAGAGAGATGGATTAGATTTTCAGCAAGTCAGGGGTTCTGCAGTGGGCCAACCCTTCAAGCGTATGGTAGACTCCTTTTCGCTATTCACAGAGAAGAGAAAACAGCACTGATCAGTGTTTTACTGCCACCAGAGCAGCTGTAGTCTACAAGGGAGAAGTGGAACAGAACAAGACACCAAGCAGACAGCACTGAAAATTTGGATTGGATATATACTATTGATTTTGCATGGTATGAGATGAACTACAGTTTGCTGTCAAAAATAATAGTTTCCTCACGTAAAACACATGGCGTTGTAAAATAGCCTTTGTATCCCCAAACTGCAGTGCGCCTTTACACATATAGTCTTTGAGTTGATGACTTGACGTTGGACATGCATGTTTTTGTGAAGATGACATCACTGTACACTTGGTGTTCAATGTCCACGAGATTCTGTGAAGTTCATGGAAAATTGCCACAGGACAAACATTACACTTTCCATACATATCTGCCCTAATTACACTTGAGCCTGGAATGGTGTGTTTGTTCTACATTACTGGCCAGGAGTTTAGCGCAGAGTTTGGGCTCACCATTGTTTTTCCCTCCTAACCTGAAACTCCTGTTCCTGGCTCCCCCCACCCCCCGGTAAATGCTCCGCGCGGGTCGCAGCCTATACGCACATATGACATGTATGAGCTGTGGCTTGTCAACATCAATGCCTGTATTTATCCACGACGCACACTCACACGCCAGCCAAGTCCAGGCCGCCATGCCAGTCAAGTTCCAGGCTGCCGTGCCAGTTGCTAAGGTTAATTAAAAATCTGGAAACTATTTCAGTGGTGCCAAGTTTGTGTCACTGCCAGGTATGTCTTCATTTAAATTGTCTTCCGCTCTAAGTACAGTTGGCTGGCATGGACTCAGAATATACCTCTCTCAAACCACACAATCACCCTGCCAACGCCAGCCCTTTGTAGTGAGGTAAGACAAAAGAAGTGAAGTTTTACATCGTCCACCAGCACAGTGAGTGCTCTGGCAAGCCAAAGAATGCCTAATGAGATAATGCTAATGCAAAAAAGGGTATAATAGCCGTGAGAGTTGTAGGAGTGTTTAGCCATATGGTTTAACTGCACATGTATCACATTTCGCATTTATTTTGCTATTCATTTGTGTAAACCATGATAGGTAGGAAGATTGAAAAGCACATTGGTGAGTAAGTTAATTGCCTCCATTTGTCACAACATAATGTTCTGCTCACAGAACAATACTACTGTATTTGTAAGTACAGCATTCAGCTAGAAATTAGATTAGACTTGGCAATCTCTATAATATCTGATTCTCAAGTAGCAGTGTTATTACCAAGTTTTTTTCCCCTCGCAAAACAACACATAAATTACTTATATATCAAGCTTATTCCAATATTATGGTCTTCATTTACATTTTGGCGTGGAGAGATGTAGGCCTATCTAATTTCCTCTAATCTAATTTGCTGCTTTGAACTAGACAGCCTCAATGCATGCTTTATGTGGATGTGATATTAGGCGATTCATCAAGAGATCTCATATTCCCCTGAGATGTCCACAGATGAATACTTGCAAGTGTTGTATGTCATGATATATTTTGGGCATGCAAGAATAAAACCATCTGACCGACCCCATTTTGTTTGATTCAGTTTATTGTTTAAAAAAAAAAAACTATTACAAGAATGAATACTGCACATTCATTCTGCAGCTACCTTTCTAGATTTTGCTCACAATTTATGCAGGTACTCACTTTCTTTGAAGTTTATGAAATATCTTTATGAGCTACAGAGCTATGGAAGAACAGTGCAGATATGCGCTAAATTTCATATACTAACCTATGAAATATCTATTTCACCCAGCAACCATGATGTGGGAGCAGCTAGGCAGTCATTCACTCAGCATTTTTCCAGACTCTTTTTTTAAACAAAGGGCAAAGACAGGTCAGGAAAACATTCTTTGGAAATATCGTTACAAAGAATTATAAGGCCATATATTTCTGCAACTCCAACTATCACATTTTGTGGCCATCATAAACATGCCATGTACCCCGCAGCACAAACAACATTTGTTAATGCGCCCTCCATGTTTGCAGTTTATGGGGCAAGGCTTTTCACAATTGATTTAGAAATCAATTTACTTACAGTAGTGCACCTATTGTACAATGGAAATACTATTGGCCACCAGACCTATAACAGCATTACAAAGAAAGTTTCTGTGTGAGAATAGTTCTGCTTTGACCCCGGCTTTCCCATTTTGATCCAAGTAATTACATTTTTATTATTCCCTTTGTGAGTATTCACACATGTGGGATGACTGAAACAACAAAAAAATATTCTGAAGAATTACTGTATATTAACAGATGAATTATGACACTGCTATATGTCACTTGTCCACAACGCCACTTAAAGTAATTATATAATTTGTTAAGTTTGAGAAGTTGTTGCTCACTTTTACATTTGAACAAAGACATAAACTTGCACAATGCACAAAACTGCATTAGACTTAAAAGTCTCTCAGCATTTACCAGACAAAACGCTTTTAACTGCTTTTAGAGAATATATCAAGTGTTGGAGGCTACTGTCTTAGGCAGATTTATCTTGTGGTGCACTCTTAATTTTTCATGTTAGCAGCTGTATTTCAAACATGGCGCTCCAGTGCCAGACGGGGACAAGTATAAAAAGCAGCCTGTTGGGTCTCTCCCCCGGGAGAGAGACCGAGCTCAGCAGCAGAAGCCCCACCACACGGAATTCTGGGACTGCTAGTAATTTACATAAACACATGAATAATTCTGCTAAGTCAAAAGACTCAAGCGCTGCGCTAATACATTGCCGCGGCTGCTGGCGATTAGAGAGTGCAGCGAGCATGGTGGAGATGTATGTAGAGAGAGTCTTCTTTCCCACGTTTTCGTATCCCTCTCATGAGCACTATTCCAGACGCCCCTAGTCACATTGTTCCAGAAAGATAGCTGGGAATTAATAGCTCTTCCCATCTTTCCATTGAATTTGGGTGGGGAGTTAAATTGTCCCCCCCCCTTTTTTTTGTATTATCTTGGATTGTTAAGGGTTGCACGTGGGTAGTCTTCAGTTCTGACTGATGGTATAATAAATAATATATTGCACAACAGTGGGAGATTGTTTATGTGTGTATATGTGTGTGTGTGTTTGTGAGAGAAAGGGTGTGACATCTGAGTCTGAATTTAGACAGAAAAGAGTGCATCTGCATTCTGCAAGTGTGAGCCATATGTGAAGAAAAGCTCATTCTTCAAGCCTGAAAAGATTAATAAGATGAATAGAGCAACCTTGGCAAGGAGTTTTACGCATATATGTCCCTGCTACAGCTTTATATTGAGACAGTATGTGCAATGCAATAGACAGACCAACAGACTGAAATGCTTTGCTCTTTTAAGGACAAGCCTTTCTCCTTTTCATACACCCACACTCATAACTCCTCCTCACACACATGCACTCTTCTCTCTCTCTATCTATCTCTCTCATAAATACACACACACACACACACACACACACACACACACACACACACACACACACACACACACACATACACACTCACTATTGCACAAAGCTTTACACCCACTCTCTAAGGTACACAGATACCACCCATGCTACATACACTCACATCCAGTGTTGGGCAAGTTACTTCAAAATCGTAATGTTCTATGCATTACTTATTACTGTCATTTCAAAGTAATTTGTTACATTATAATATTACTGTCTCTGAATGGTAAGGCATTACACTACTATTGCATTACTTTTAAGTTACTTTCACCAAAATATCTAGAAATATGGATTTGCCATTCTAAATGCAGTTTATTACGCTCAATGCAGCTTGGTCTTCCAATGGAGGGAGATGTGGTATAGCATAATGACTGAGCTAGGCTTAAGGCAACAGTAGAATGCAATAGGTGCAGTGCTCATAATGCAATACAAGGAACAATCATAGTCAGAATTTTGTTAAAAACCGACAAAAGGTCAAAGTCTGGTAAATTGTGATAGAAATACTGTAACTTTAAGGCCTAGGCCTACTCATTAAAATCAATAGAGAGCCTACTATATTGTAAATCAAAGCTTAAAGGAACCGTATGTAAGATTGTGGCCAAAACGGGTACTACAATCACTTTCAAATTACTGTAGAGCGGTGTATCCCCTTCCCCTCCCCTCTGACTGGCAGAGTTGGCAACCGGATGACGAAACACTACTGACTTTGTGATTAGTAGATAGGTGGAGGGTGGCGCATTAGGCCAAAACACAACATGACAACATCAACATCAGTTGAGGGCTGCACTTTTTAAATGACAATATCCTGGCCAGACTACTGTTGTCAGTGATATAAGTATTTGAAATGAACATGATTTCTTAATGTCTAGTGACATATCAGGGCAATTTTATGATTAATTGAAATCAATTTTTCCTTTAATAAAGACATGTCAAGATGGTGGCCTGCTGGCCATTTCGGTGCCCTAAGTGAGTGGCTTTGAGTGAGTGACATTTAAATGATAACTCAAACACCTAAAGTAAAATAAAAGGCCTATTATTTACAGACCATTACTGTGTATTTTTAAACATTAATTTCTGAAGAAATGCTGTTTTACTTATAAATGGTGCACTGTCACTTTAAGAGTATTGATCTTTACGTTGTCATAATGCCCTTTTGCCAGCTCTTGTTTACAAGCCTTATTTGTTTGAGTTACATTGATAGCACAATATTAACAATAATATGCACAATGTTAAGTTGTTTTAAGCAACCTTCATTGCTTTGGAAATGGAAGTATGCAATGACATGTTGCTTCACATTTCGTTTTGCGAATAAGTGAATTATGAGCCTGGTATCCACCTAGCTATCTGAATGGAATGCGTTTCAGTCGACTCAGCATATCATGTGCTTCATGTAGCCTAAATGCTTGGAAAACGAATGATTGAAGACCCACCAATTCTAGTACTACGTGGTGATTGAGAGAACCCAAAAGGTATCAAACTTGCATGTAACATCTTGTTAGTGCATTTTGACATTGTAAACGTTATTGATGAAGAGTGAAACGCAGTTTGCAGTAAAGCTACTATTCATTGGTTACATTTGGGTGCCCCCTCTGTCCTTTGGTGCCCAACGCAAAGTGCGTGATGCGCGTGGTGGGAGCGGTGGCACTGCCAGGCTACACAATCTTTTTCTGCCTTTCCTTCCCTTTATTCTCTTCAATTTAAGTTCACAGCCCAAAGCTGACATGCACAACAGCATAGTTTGTGTTTTATCAAGAATCAAAAAGATTAGCGTGGCACTACTTTAGATGTTTCATTAATTTACTTGTGCTATTTCGCGAGCTGAGAGATCTTTCGGTTTCGCACACAAAGTGTACTAACTATTATGTTCTTCATAGCCTTGTCTCTGACAAGCTGAAAATAATGAGCGTAGGCTTATGTCCATCCCGCAAATAGAGTCCGCCTGCGAGTCTGCTGCAGCCACAGTCATATTCAACCAGTATCAGGAGATAACGTTCTACTATTTTGCGCGGATTTTTTCTCCTCTGTTGTTCTCGCGTGGTGTTTGCGAATATGTATCAAAACAAAACAAGCGCTTAATTTTGGGTTAAACTGCATTGTAACGCGCGTTACTGAAGTTTGTACCGAGTTAATATTACCCAATTTTTTTTTTGTAATGCCTTACATTACCGCGTTACCGCAAACAGCAATATATTACAGCAATTACATTACTTTTGTAACGCATTACTCCCAACACTGCTCACATCCACCAATACATTTTTATGAAGATATTATTAATTATATCTGTTCCAGATAAAACAACAAAGAATAATTTCCACTAGTTGCAAGTGTATGCTGACAACCAAAGCCATTATTAATCTGAGAATAACATTATGATCAAGGCACTACTAGTATGGTCTCTTCTTTGTAATGTCTGTGTCCGTTGTCACAGTGGCATATGGTAAATCAGTGCTGGAGTGTGTATATGTGTGTGTATATGTGTGTGTATGTGTGTGTGTGTGTGTGTGTGTGTGTGTGTGTGTGTGTGTGTGTGAATGAGAGAGAGAGCCAGCTGACATGCAGGTTCCATCTGAAGTGTGTGAATGTGAAGGGTGCGAGTGCGGATTATAAAAAAAATTCTATTTAGCACCTTCGCTTCAAGAGTACCGATAACTGTAGGGAGGATTGATAGGTCACTTACACCCTATGCATACCTGCATACCAGCGGTTTGTGTGTGTGTGTGTTTGTGTGTGTGTGTGTGTGTGTGCTTGTGAGACAGGACATGAATGAGAGAGAGGGTGAAAGGATAAAAGAGAGAATGTGAGAGTGTGTTTGTAATTCAATACAGCTTCATCACACCATCATGGGCTCTTTGGGACTTATTATCACTCCTCCTTTTTAATGAGAATCAACCGATAGGGCAAGGAGAATGAGCAGGGTGATTTATCACTAGGAGAGGGCAAAGATTGCCACCAACTGGCTGGCCTTAAAAAAATATTTCTTTTCACACACGGGTGCACATGCACACACACGCACACACAGGAATACATGCACCTTTCCCTTTCAGATGTAAAAGTACACAGCATAATCCCTTGCTAACCTTTACTGCTTTCAGTGTTGTTTGTGCTGAATGTTCTGCATCAAAGCTGTACAATAGTTTAAGAGGCATGACTTCATGTTTGCCCATTGCATTACAGAAAGAAAAAGACTACCTCAAGAGGAAAATGTCATGTTGCCTTTTCATACTTACAAAATACATGGCAACTGAATATCCATCTCGCAAGATTATACAATTTTACTGCTTTACTTCAGAATTTATTAATGGTGACTCTTGGTTGACAATATTGCAAATCCGTAAAGCTGTGAAAAGAGCAAGCATAAAATATATATATAAACTTTATTATTATTTTAGGGAAGAAAAATCATTAATTTAAATAGACGTGTTTAGCTTTCACAAATTAAAATTAACTCTGATTAACCAATGAGTAGTATTGGATTTATTAAACACCTGTGAGTATCTCAGATGTTTTATCCTCAAAATGCAATGAGAGCAGATGAACGCCATATGGCACTCAATATGAGATTCTTAGTCACAAGATGGTGTGTGATGCATAGATACATGCATTTATATACCTGAGTGGGAATCAGTTTTCATTCCTTCAGTTTCATTTAGGTGTAAGCATTCTGCACCACGTCTCTTTCTCTCTGCAACAGATGTTGTGTGTCGCCTGCCACTCAGCCTCGAGTAAACAGTGTCGGCTCTCTGTTCCAGGAATCAGCTCTCTCTGCCATGGCACGGGCTCCGTGGCTGAGATGTGTGATGGGCCGGCGCTGCGCATTAGCACCCCTCCACGCGTCCACACTCCTCCTGATGGGGAGTGACCTTGAGGCTGCGCTCAAGGACAGATGGATCCATGACAAGCGGGGATGCTGCTGCTGCTGCTGCTGCTGAGGCTGATGGTGGTGCGGTTGGCTGTGCCGCGGTGCTGGATTACTCATTCAGTGCGTGTCAAGCGGGCCCATGCACCGGGACTTGGCTCCAATGCTGAAGGTCCTCAAACTCACAGCGCAGACTCCCCGACTCCCCATACAGAGCAACAGCTCCAGTGCAATCAGGCTTTTCCCAAATAGATTTGTTGCATGCTCTCTCTCTCTCTCTCACAAAATGTATCACACAAAATGTATCCATACCTGGTTATCCAGTCATTGGCAGGGCCAAGTACAGTATCTGCAGTGATACAGAACAGTAAAAAAATGGTAATGAATAAAAGATGACAATCTGATATATAAGCAAGGGATTCATTTTTAGTTTTGTGATTAAAACCTTTAGAAGCTGTTGGTTAAACTTCAGGTTATCTTTTAATGAAAATATTAAAATGGGAAAAAGTTTCCTTACCTTTTCCCCAAGGATAAGCAATAGGGTGTCTTTTTTATGGTCAGACATAAATCTACTGAACTGCTCCATCAAGAAATATCATCTAAAGACTTAATCAGAGATAAGAAACAGATCGCCAAAGAAAATGAAGATTTTTTTCTGATTTTTTATAAAAGAAATGATTAGATCCAAGCATTCCTCATTCGATTACTTTCTAAAAATCCTCGGAGAATGTGAAATAAAATCAGCCTCTTTAATTCTGTCTAAGGCATTGTAAAGCGCGCTTGAAGCTGTCACTGGCAAATCACTCTCAGGCTGCCTAATATCATGGCTGTTGCTGAGACTGAACAAAAGGAAGATGAATTACATGTGTGAGTATGCGAGGGTTTTGTGCAGCCTCAGCGGTGCTGTTCTATCCCTTTCATCTGCTAGCTGTCTCCTGCTCCATTCACTTAATTATGGCCAGGGCCGCAAAGCCCGAGGAGAGGCCCGCAGTGAAGCCCCGGCAGAAAGCCCTTAGCCATAGGAAGTAAAGGTATGAATTAAGGACTTTAAAATGCCTTATCCAGTGGCTTATAGCCTCCCCAGTGTCGCAGGCTCGTATCTGTGTGTGTATGTGTGTGTCTGTGTGTGTTGTGTGGTGCGCATGTGTTTAGGCCCCCGAAAAAAAAGTAGAGCACAGAAGGGCAAGAACTTGCTCTTAGCAGGCATAACAGCTGCAGGCAAAGAGGATATGTTCCTATCGTCATTGTGCATGTAGGTAGTTTTTGTGTGTTTTTTAGAGTATGTGAGTAGTGTGTGTGCGTGCGTGTGCGTGTGCGTGTGCGTGTGCGTGCGTGCGTGCGTGCGTGTTTGTGCGTGCATGGTTTTTGATACTAGTTTGCAATTGTCTGGAGAAAAGAAAAGACTGGAGGGGGAAAAAAGAGAAAAGAAACTGTTCTCTCTTTAAATGGATGTCATTCTGTGCCATTTGCCCATTCTGGCGCCAGTGCACCGCTCTAACACAATATTCAGAGTCCGGCGAGTTAGTGTGATTAGGCAGAGACACCAACATCATAATCGCATTAAGGTCAGACATGTAGCCCCACCAGGGGCTACCAGGCAAACACTGCTGATTACTATGTCATACATCAGAGGCCAAGCACAAAGAAAGATGAAATACATTTTTCCACTTGGAAGGAGACACAGGAACAAAGGGGGAAAAGTAATTACATGTTTTGGCCTTGGAGGAATACCCACGAAATCAAACTGCAGCAGGAGTGATAGCACAATAGAAAACATACAATTATTGCTAATGGAGGGCAGTGTTTACCCAGCAATTAAAACGTCAGTTAAAAAGATACCAAGGGAAGGTTCCATTCAGTGCTAAGTGACAGACTCATCTTCATTTACCTACAGAACAAGTGACATACCCCTTTTTTCCATAATAAATTTCATAAGAGTTTATACAAAATGGTCATTGCAGAATTACTGATACTGTGCTATTTTATTTATGCCCACTTATATTGTCAACATTTCAGCTGCTGCTAGCCTGTACATACACTGTTCCATGACAAGAACTCCCTTCCTGTGAAATTGCATGACCATTATGTGGGGTTTCTACTTGTCTTGCTACATTAAAGCCTCCAATTCCAATGACCCAACGTGATCCAAGCAGCGCGCCTCAGTGTGGTGCCTGGTGCAAACCTCATCCCTGACAGGGCCATCTGAAACAATAGGAATTTCGGGAAGTTCAGCGCCACAAAGCAGGATTCAGTGGTAAAGGTTGCTCCCCCACATGTATTTTGCAGCTTAGTTTGCCCGACGGTCGACGGTATCCTATTATGAGGCAAACCTTATTTGCATGGACGGTTTGTCTTCTGGCTCATTTCCATGATATTTGGTGCAGTCGTCTTGATGGGCTCTTTCCCTCGCCTCAAGAATCACCTCTGCTCAATTAACAACAACAGAAAGTGCCACAACCCAGGGTAATGAAAGATCTCCCCTGAATATGTGTTGTTAATTCAGACTATCCTTCTTCTGCTTTATTCTAATCCTTCTTCTGCTTTATTACTGGCATATTATTGAGGTACCGATGTTATGACATCTACAAGCTGTTCACTGTAGCCTCTCATAACAAGGTGTGGTTGTGTAACTGTGCATAATTACCCAAAGGGGAGCTCAGCCTCCTCCATTCCTGCGATGACTCATGCATATAGCGTGTAATTTTGCAAGACCGGCAAAATCCTATGGAATAAAGAAAAAGAGGGGGAAATAAGGGGACATAACTTCAAAAGGTTTAATGATACCAGAAATCATCAAAGAGAAGGACTCCCTGAAGGAGTCTGGCCCTTGTTTTCATTTAACATGGTGGCACACAAGGTTGCATTTAAATTGTGACAATATCAGTTTCAACCAGTAGCATCAGTGTGCATCCTTATTTCCACTAAGGGGTATTCCAGTGGCCTACACTGACATGGCTGTAGAGTATTCTATTTCTAGGACGTACACACACTTAACATATTATGTTACCAAGACAGACTACACCAATGAAGTCACACATATACTGGAACACACACTGCTGAATTTTTATTGACCGTTTTAAAGCTATTTGACAACTCTCTGCTCGGCCACTATCATACACTGTTCCTTATTAACTGATTAATAGCAGAAACCACGCACAGCGACACGGACAAATGTCTTCCCAAGCCTGTTCAGTGCTTAATATCCAGTGTTTCCAAAGCAATCCTCTGCAAGAGACGTGCTCTCCAGGAGTTAAGATGTTTAAGCTAGGATCAATCGCATTCAATTTATGGGCTGAACTGGGACGGGAATTCCATTAAGTAGCTGGGACAGCTTCCCATTTGCTAACCCAAAAGGGGAACTCCCCTCAGCTTTTTAGGGAGTGAACGGCTCATCCTCTCGTCTGCGAGCGTGAAGCCAAAAGTGCAAAACGATGCCAATGCAATAGACCCGTGGCAAGCAGAGGCAGCTGAGGTGGGTGACGGAACAAAATACACGGGTGGGGCACCCACATCAGACTCTCGCAGAAGCTTCTAGACATGAGGCTGCAGCGTGCTCTTCCATCTCCGCCCCCCACACCCCCACCACCCCCCCTCACACACACACACACAATGCCTTTGATTGTCTAGGCTTTGATCTGGTTCAGACGGCCCGCGTAATGCAGTATTATCTTCCCATCCTCCGTGCACTAGTTCTGAGAGCCTTTGCTCCCTCGCTCCCCTCCTTCCACGCCGCCATGTGGATTTTGCCGCATTCACCATCCTCTGGGAGACCTAGGTCAGAACCTCACCAATTTGCCTGCCTGAGACACCGCTCTTTTGTTCTATCTCTGTCTACCTACAACATGTTCACAAGGAATTTGGGGGGAATGTAATTGTCTGTTGTTCTTGCACCTTGTCCACATTTTTTGATTGGCGGCAAATGTTTTATGAATTGAATTATGGCAAGTCAAAGCCGTTATTACTAATTCCATTGCCTGTTATTTTGTGGCTTTGCAAATGCCGTCCCATTCTTAAGTCAGGGTTTTATTGTGTGTTGTTATGTTTAATGTCTCCCTCATTTTTTATGGTTGTCATCCCAAAAGGCACGTTATAGTAAATGTCAAGAATAATAAATCACAGAATTAATCCATATCCTGTTCCCAAAAGTTAACGGGTCTGGCCTACAGAAAGTGTTTTGTATAACGTGAAGAGAAGATGCTCCCACTGTATATCCATCTTCCTATCCCTCTAAGGAGTTCATTCTAGAATTAAAAAAGCTGTATGTGTTCCATTACGTGGTCTCATTCTCCAGAATGTGCCAGTGCATTTTGTGCAGACTTATGATCACACCACAGCCCTCTACTCTGAAGATGAAGGATGACTCAGACTTTGACTGCAGTTGTTAACCACAGCAGACAATGAGTCAGAAGTATTTGAAACGGTGGAGAGGCATGCCTATAGGACATTAAACTCCAGCTTTATCCTTCCCTCAACTCTTTCTCCTTCTGCTCCTATTTATGTGTATTAGTAAAAAAAAAAAAACACAGAAAAAACATTGTTTAAGTTTAAATTATAGCCATTTGTGCCTGTCTGTGAATGTTTGCAAAACATCATTTCCCACTGAGAAAAATCCTCAAAGCATTTTGTTGCAACAGCACTGAATGATTTGCCTAAGTGTCCTATTGGACAGCTGGGACCATAGCAATCTAGTATCTGTAAAAATTGTTGCCCCAAGAAGACTAGAGCTAAGAAGGGAGATGGAGTATAGCTGACTGTTGGGTGCTGGATGAACAACGTGCTGGAATGTTTGCGCTAGCAGGGGGTAGACACAGACAGACAAGGACTCATATGGGGAATCCATCTCAAAAAACCGCCTTCCAACAAGGGAAAGGCTTTGAATGCCGAGTCTGTGACCTTGCTGCTGGTGCTGCACATTGCGGAAACATCACCTGTGTGCCATCACTCTGCTCCATGCTACATCAAAGCAAAGCCTGTGTGACTAGACTGGCCTGGATCTATTACAGTATAAAAAGAAAATCTTCGACTTTCTGAAATGAACAGGAGGGAAAAGAGTGGGAGGAGGAGGAATAAGAAGGCAATGGGGCCGCGCGTTTCTCAAGCTTAATTAGATAAACAAATGCCTGATTGAGACTTGATGCTGTATTCTAGGCTACACACCAGCTGTTGGGCCCCGTCAGAGCCAGCTGTGTACATGTCTCTTTGTACACTAAATCAAACGTCCCATTGTGCTCGTCTGGAACACATTAAGAGTTCGGGTGGAGGGAGGGTAGCTTTGATATAAAGGGGAGGAAATGGGTAATGTCCTGGAACCATATCCAACATCCTAATAGGAACTGGTGATTGATAATAAGGAGATTGCCAGATCATCTCTTTCTTTCCCTGTCCTTCTCTCTCTCTGAGACTTTTACAAAAAACAAACACACTTGTTGATGCAATGAACTTGAAAATGGGGTTTCACATGATTATTCTCATTGCGCAACATACAGCGCAGAGAACAGACAGGAATCTCTGGTTTCTGTACTTGCTGGGCTGGTAGCAGCATTGCTTTGAGCTGTTTTCGGTCACATGGCAAAATAGACACCACATTTTTGCTGAACCAAAATGGCCAATTCTTTTGTAGCCACTTGAATGGCTCTACATTGCAAATGCCTTTGGAGCAATCACATAGCTGTCCCACTTCATCAAAAACTCATTCTAAACAAGGAAAACAAAATTTTTTCTTACAAACCTATTTTGTAACACATCAGTTCAACGTGTTGCTTAATCACAGTCATTTTACATTCATTATGCACTTACATTTCTGTTGTCATGGTTAAAACTATAAACATCCTTCTGACTAAAGAAAAACTAGATGTTTAAGGAAAACCACAAACATCCTGAGAGCAAGGACATGGTTTTGTGTCATCCAGATGGAAGTGCGTGTTTGAGCGTCAACAACACGCCTGGCATACTGGTGAAAGAGGAAAGCAGACAAACAAACAAAACAAAACGAAAGAGTTTGAAGGTTTCTGCCTTCCAAATGAAGTAACAACTGGCTTGCAGGCAGAGAGGCCTCTTGTTCACTGCTGTGTATCAATCATTCGCTTTGAAGCAAGACTGCCCTCCTGTGCGTGGAACATATGAAAGTCAATATTGAGAGCAGCTGGGCATTCGTAACGGACATAACATGCTGTTTATTGGCGGAAGGAAGAAGGGAGACAGATAGGGAGACCAAGACGAAGAGAGATAAACACAAAGCAGCCTTGGAGAGCTTCTGAGGGCTGGCTGCATACATATCTAAGTAGGTAAATATATTCCGAATGTGGACCCATCTGACTGAGGAAATTTTACATCAATCACCACACGTCTGAAATTAACTGTCGGGGCAGTATCATTTTGATTCCTTTCTGCATTCTGAAATGCATCTGGTTATTTTCTGATAAGAACTGTCTTTACTTGCGCTTGCTTTGGTTCTCTGGAAGCACGGATGTGACATGACATTAATTTAATTACAATGATGGCAAAGACAGCTTCAGATTCATCATTGATTCAGCATTGATTTAATGATGCCTTTGTCGCTTTGATTTAGTTCTATTTATTTTCTGTTGCCCTGAATGAGGCTGCTATGAACAAAAACAAATCAAGCTATCTTCAAGGCAGCACTGGCAAAGCTGATCCCTATGTTATGAGCAGATTTTCCTACAGTCTATGCTACAATGCACATAAATTCCATAACTTATTTTTCCATAAGTAAGAACAATATAATATTGCTCACTATAGGCAATATATGGAATTGTTAAATAACATTATGATATGGCATGTTAATACTTGTTTTGAGGTTAAAAGAGTTAATGTGTTGCAGGTTATTACACCTATATTTCCTCTGAGTTTCTACCACACCATTATATTTCAAACATCTGGAGCTACATTAAAACAGTACTCTGGAGTATTTGCAAACTAGGCTGCTTTATTTATCTTCCAATTTTCAGACTAATTATATGCAAGATATATTTTGTTTTTTAGCTCATTAAACAAACTGATACTTATTTTTATACTGAGATAGTTCAAAACAATGATATATTAATTGTTAAAAAAAATGTTCATTATGAAGGCATTTCATGTGGTTGGTTACTTTCTAAGAGATTCTGACCAATGAGAAACCAAATAAAACTGATAATAAACATCCAATCCAATTAAACTGACAAATTTTATGCAATGTACTAAAGTACATTTGTTTTTGCTTTTAACAAGCAATGCAAGAAGAAAAACTGTCCTCCAGCCGTACAGCAGAGCGAACAATGCTTTGTTATACCGTGACTGTAAATTGTTTGTATTACAGAGTTATGGCCATATTGTCTGTGTACCATTTGAAGTTGAGTATCGCTTATTTAATCTAGGTCAGGTTGAGAGAAGCGATTTGAGCAGTCTGACGCCAGGAGAAAGGCAGAGCTGATTCCAGCGCTCTGTGATGAGGTGGGGAGCACCAAATCCTCTCTAGGTCAAGACAAATCCACCCCAGCTGGATGTTAATCTTCCCGCCATCACTGAGAGGTTCTATAGTGTGTGTGTGTGTGTGTGTGTGTGTGTGTATGTGTGTGTGTGTGTGAGTGTTTGTGTGGTGTGTGTATGTGTCTTTCTGTCTGTCTTTCTGTGTGTGTGTTTCAAGGGAAAATATATGATGCATTAAAGGCTGTCTGAAAAGCAATCTTTACATAATAATAAAGGCAAAGTGAGCAGGAGGTGTAAGTGGCACTTAAAGGAAAAATCTGGCAAATTTTTACATGGATCTTGATCGCTAGACATCGGCAAGTACTGCCGAAAGGGGTGGGGGGCAAAATGGCCAGTACGCCCAGTCAACTTCAATGCTAGGTCTGGGGGCAGCATCTAAACCCTCTTTTCTTAAAGGGAAACTTGGCAGGATTTCCCCCTCTGCTGGAGAAGTTGTGCATTATGCTATTTCAAACTGTGGGAAAAGGTAACAATAAAGCACATGGATTTGTTTACAAGCTAGCGAACGGTTAGCATAAGTTTGGCAGAACAATGTGGATGTTACAAGGTAAGAAACACGATTTAAAACGAGTTTCTTGTTTCTCACTTCTCTTTCCGGGACGGTCTCAATGTTGCAAGGTTGGTTTTCCGCCTGGAGACGCTAGGCACAGCGGGGAAAGTCACCATTTTCACCGGAACAGGTCATTTAACCATCCAAATGTTTTCTAAACGGGTTTATTACGTTGAAATAGTTGCCAAGGTCCCCTTTAAAGAAGCCCTATGCAGGTCTTGTTATTCCTTCGCTGTTTCTGGGTTTTCGCCTGATTTGGGCTCGCATTTTTCACGACATAGCTCCCCCTGCAGCTTCGGTAGCAAGTGACTGCTACGCTAAACCCCCACTAGCTAGCGAGCTAGCCATCAAGAAACCAAGCTAAACACATACAGGGCTCACAATAAAACGGTCGAGCAAACACATTGTTCAAGAGACTATCAAACCACATTACAAAAACAAAGTTCACCCAAGGGTAGGCTACTTACAATTTCAACAGCAACAAAGCCAAGTCCGAGTCCGTTTTGCAGTCTTCTTAGAAACTACAATCTGACTACATTTTCAAGGCGCGATTGGATACTTCCGCTAAGTCACATCCGAATGTGTTCGGACCGCGACCAGAAAGTTGCATATTCGTTTTTTCCGCGGAGAAGCACTAGGGGGAGACGAAGCACCTACCAAACAACCCAAAAAGTGTTGTAGAACCATCAGAACGACTCACAACCTGCATAATTAAGGTCATTTTTGCTAAAATTGCAAAAAGTTGCATAGGGCTTCTTTAACAGACTCAAAATAGTCATAAAAATGTCTGTATATGAACTATGTCCTTACGTGACAAAAACGATCCATTTTCTACTCATTAGCTAGCTTGTAACGTGCAATATTTGGACAGTTTCCATGTAGTTACATAGTCATTATATGATCATAACCATTACAGTGCTCAATAACCTATTTTTGAGGGGAAATAAACTTCAAGTTTTCGTTGCAAAGCCGGCATGAGCTCGACAACTTTCTTGGGCTTTTCTGGAAGCCACTGATGGAAACTGAGGTAGCCTAAGTCAGTGTTTTTCAACTTTTTTTGTGCCACGGCACACTTTTGACACTTAAAGGAGAAGTTCGGTGTGAAATTGACCTTAGCTGTACTGAAAGATGTTGCCGAGTTCTCACATGTGTCCAATAGGCACCTTCGCTCACCCCCTAGCATTCCAAATTACGCCGTTTTTAGCCGAGTAGCTGTGGGGGCATAGCGTAGCCTATGCAACTAAATCGCTATTTTTACACCATTAAAAAGGTTCCAAGTAACTCCACACTGCATTGGTAGACTTCTGAGGGTTTTGGAACCCTTTTAATTGTGTAAAAATAGTGATTTAGCTGCATAGGCTACGCTATGCCCCCCACAGCTACTTGGCTAAAAACGGCGTAATTCGGAATGCTAGGGGGTGAGCGAAGGTGCCTATTGGACACATGTAAGTACTCGGCAACATCTTTCAGTACAGCTAAGGTCAATTTCACACCGAACTTCTCCTTTAAAATGTCCCACGGCACACTAACATCCTGTGTGAAGAAAAAATAAACATAGCGTGCCCTCTTTTTTATTTGTAGGTGACTATATCTAATTTAATTGTTGTTATGAACTGGATATGTGATGATTCTGTGAATACTGGGTATGGGGCCCCCTGTTGTACAATGCCTGCATACCACAAATAGTGCAATCATACAATCAATGAGAGTATGTGGTTATAAATTCTTTGAACAGTTGCTTTTCTGGACCAGTGAGTGACATTTGGGTAATTTTCTGCGGCACACCTGATGATCTCTCACGGCACACTAGTGTGCCCCGGCACAGTGGTTGAAAAACACTGGCCTAAGTGACAGTACAAACGGTTCCTTCACAATTAATGAGTTGAAAATCCATCGTTTTGTCACGTAAGGGCCCTGTTCATGTTGCACAGAACTTTCAATGACATTTTGAGTCTGTTAAGAGGCAAAAGGGCAGGTTTAGATGATGCCCCCAGACCTAGCATTGTAGCTGACTGACTGGGAGCAGGCGTGTCGGACTGGGGGTAGGCTAAAACCACTACTGATTATAAGGGCCCAAGGGAAGAGGGCCCTTGAAAAGTCTGGAATATATTTTATTTTACCTATAGGTTGAGGAACATATGGGCCCATCAGGACTGCCCTGACTGGGAGTACTGGCCATTAGCTGCAGCTACTCCAGTTCGGTAGCACTGATTTTGGTAATTTTTTCCCCTATCCTATAAGATTGGCATGTTACAAGGTTTGCCACTAGGACTAATGGAGACCATTAAATTCATAGAATGTCTTGCATGCTTTCATATGCAGCAACAGAAAATTGCATGATTGCATGAAATACAGTGGCATTCATATTTTTATATTACTTCAGTGGAATGCATAGGGGCATAATTCAGCCTAATGTTTCCAGCATATCTCTCTCCCCAGACCAGAATAAAAATAAGCAAGAGGGAGAAATATCCATCTTGATTTAGATCACCTTCATGTGCAATTAACAAGGGAGAAGTGGAGTGGGACGTACATCACACAGACACACACAGAGAGAGAGAGAGAGAGAGAGAGAGAGAGAGTATAGGGGATGAGAGAAGCATGACAAATTCTGTTAAATGTTTTTATTTATTTTCATTTGTTTTATATTAGTACAATTAAGTTTTTCCCCTCTGAGATCTGATATGTTGCCCTATCAGTCCTTCATTCTGCAGGGGAGAGCTACATCAGAATTTCCAATATTGTGCATGTTAGAAGTCAGACCTAATGAGACCCTGTTAATCACTGTGGCCTTGCCATTAAGTAGGAAGGGGGTTTAAATAGTAAATACCATGAAACATTCAATCAAATAAACATGAAAACATGCTTTGAGTTTTCTGGTCTGCGTTATAAGTTAAGTATGCAACAACTTGTGAGGGCATGGGGGCGATTGGGGATTGGGGATGGCAATACACATGACATCAAACAAGCCCAGCATTTTTCTTCAGCAAGCGAAGCTCATGAGTTGGAGGGAACTAAAATAAGGGATCTAAAGCTTCTGATCTAAAGGGATCTAAAATAATTTTTACAACATGTATTTTTCGTATGATTTTCTAGGCAGTTGATTTTATCTTATCTGACTTTCTGATAAGCTAAGAAGGCCTACTCTGAAACCTTGACAGTGATCAAGACTGCATCATTGAAAAGCTGAGATTCCAGGCTTTCAGAAAAGGTATGGTAGCCTTTGCCACTTTTTCGGACCAACCCCTCTGGCTCACGGACGCTTAATGAACACATTTCAAAGTTACACAACAGCGCCATCTTCAGTTTTTCAAAGTAAAGTACAGTTTTACAACGAAGGGACCAGGGGCTCTGGAAGGGACCCTTTCCTAAGTGGGAAGGAAACGAATACAAGGATACAAGGAACAAGGAGGTTTATTGTCACATAGCCTACATAGTTTTTAATTAAATAAGGGCAGTCATAACATATAGCAGTTAATTTTGCAATGTACCGTTGCCGGTCGTCAGGCGACAAAGACTCACAATATGACATTTTGTCATTTAAATACACACGATTTCCCCGGTGTTTTCCCCCACGCCGACTCCACCCTTGCCACGCCAGGCCACGCCCCCAACTATGACTAGCATCCGACTGTATGTATAGTGAAATTTGGTGTTCAGCTTGGTGAATAGGCTACATATAGGCTATATAATTTATATTTTAATGAATAATAATAAAATGTATAACTTATAAAAGCCCGTTTTTATTGCTGATATCATTCACATGACATCTTAAGGTATGCTTAGATATAGTGAAGCAAAATTACTTAATGTGTTCTGTAATGTTAGGCCTAAGGAATGTAGAAAAGCAAGATTCTCCTGTAACACTGACACAATGGTTGAATCAACAATCAAACATTCATCTTTGACCAACATGTTCCACGTGTAAACTGACGATAGACAGAGGTTTACATAGCATACAAAGAGTAGTTCACAGTTGTGAGGGTTTCCATTTAGGCTAGGCCTTTATATTTTAAAGCGGAGCAAGATCATAGCACCTTAAATTAGAATCGTTAGATTTCATCTGGCTCTGACCACGCTCAAACTGTAGAACGTTGGGGACTGGTGCCATTAATGAATGGAGAAGTCGCATAGCATTGGTGAATAATGGCAGACGGTGAGTTATGAAAGAAACATTTAACATTTTCCTAACATTCTTTACTGACATGTATTGAGTTTTGTTTACTGTCATCAACAATTGTTTATAATCTGGTGATTTATTCATGTGAGTTCATGATTCCACTTTTTTGTCAGGCAAAGATTATTCAAGACATTTATAGTAGACATTATGCTAATTAGCTAACACAAACCGAAAGAACCGTTAATGAGCTTACATTAGCTAACGATAATGTTGGCTAAATTTCGCCTTCAAAAATAGTAGCTGCTACCAACAGCAGTTGTCAGGATTTAAGTGTAGTTATGCCTTTCTTATTTTGTGATAATCTGTTGAATCATTAGTGACTGGTAAGCTAATGTGGATGATGGTAACGTTAGCTCTATGTTACCGTTTCTTCTACTATTAGTTTTGATCAGTTCTGGCTCATTTGTTCTTGAACATCCCACAGTAACGTTAACGTTACCTTAAGACTGTGAACTCTGTACAAAACTCTCACTTTAATATCCAAGTATATACTATGTCAACTAGGAATGGGAATTTAAATATTTCAGTCGAGTGGAATCAAAAATCAAGACTGGATTAAAAAAAAATGTTTTTAATTAGTCAGACTGACCTGTGTGTATTATTTAGGCCTTAGTATTTTAATGCATGTATATGGATCAATGCTTAACAATGAATATTCCCTTTTTGAATGAGGAGGTTATGCTCATAGCTTCTAGACTACTAGCTACTGTGATAAAGAATAACAAATACATTTATATTTTATGCAAACTAGAACAGTAGTACATCAGCTAAAAGAGGGCAGTGCAGGCTAACAGCTGTGCAGTAAGTAAACCTCCCTCCCAACAGAGACGTGCTAGTGAGAGATGCTAGCACCTGGATGAGTTTCCTCTCCCACTCTGAGAATGAAATCTGCACTTCAGAAGCACTTACATACTGTACACCAAACTTTCCAGTCTTAATACCTAACCATATTTAGATGGCTTTTACAGAGGGGTTTGTTGATATATTATTCCTAGCCTGATTTATGACATTTTATTCCTAAGAACATGGCCAATATGTTTAAGGCTATTGGCAGTACTGAACAACTAAAAGAGATATCCATAATTCCCTGTGTCAAAGACTTTTCATCTAATATGTAAACACAATGAAAAAGTAATTTTGAACCTGGCTTTATCCAATGCTCAGATTTAGCTTTTTTTTTTTTTTTTTTTTTTTAACGTTTTTTAAAGTGCAAATCAGCACATATTTTATTAGATCATGCCTAATTTGCATGTTTAAACATTAAATGTCAGACAACTTGCAATACATTTTTTTTTCATATTAATGTAAGTAATCAACTTGGGAAGTTTCATAGTGATATCTGCTAGTCAATTTTTTTACCCTATTCACCTGCTGTGCCTCGCCTTATATTCAACACATTGAACAAGAAAGGCTTAATATCGAGAATTGCTCAAGGGTTACCCCTTGGCAACAAGAAACAGCAGGAAAAAAAATAAAAAAATTTAACCCACGAAACCAGGTTCACCTAAATTATGGCATTTGGCTGACAGACTATATTCCATTAACCATAAACCGTTATTTTTTGGGGGCTTTTTGCCTTTATTTCGACAGGACAGTGAAGATAGACAGGAAGTGAGTGGAGGAGATAGAGATGGGGTGGGATCGGGACATGACCGCAGGTCGAATTCGAACCTGCGGTCCCCGTGGGCACTTGGACCCGTACATGGTACGGACGCTGTAGCCTGTTGCGCCACAGCAACCCACCAGAAGCTAGACTTCTACGATTATTTCAACCTGTGAGGTTTAAGTCATGGTTTTGTCTGGAAATGTTGTGCTATAGTTTTTTTTATTATTATTGCATGTAGCAACAATATTGGAGAAAGAGCTATTTGAAGTTACTCTTTAGATCAGGCCTAGATATGTGGACAACAAAATATGTGGACAACAAATTACAATGACTATTCTATACTTTTTGATGTCTACGTGAAGGCGGTAAGAGTAATTTGTCCTTGTGTTCCCATTGCTGTTCGTATCGTGGATCTTTTTATTCAGTCAAGTTTCAAGGTTTGGTGTTATGATTGCATGCCAGTAGAGGCCGTTGTTGATCCGTCCGTCATTCTGTTGACCTATTGTCATTTCCGGTTTGTACTCTGTGGTAAATGTTGAATCCAAGATGATGTACATTACAGACATGTAAGGATTTGCTAATTTCATATTAGACACTGTGAAGAAAATGGTGGTGGATACTGGCCACTCCACATGTGATGCCACACTTTGTTTACTCTCAAAAATATTTTTGGAGATGAAAGTGACGCCTGTGAGTCAGCAACAGGTATAATGTTACATACTATTAATTGTCTTAAAGGAAGTAGGAGAGACATAACAAAACAAATCAGTTTACCAGACAGTGAATATAATCTGGTTGAATAATAACCATCCAGTGTCAACTATCTCTTAACTATGCTCTCTTAAGTGGTTGTGGTGAGGTGACTATGCCGACTTTGGTATTTTCTGTTTAGAAAATGATGTATAAAACAGTTTATTTTAAAATGACTGAGCTCCTCACCCCACTTGTTCGTTTTAGTTGAGCATAAGTATGTTGCTTTAACGTTAATGTATACAGTATTTTCAGTCGTATGGCAGTGTAGATATGCATTTAGAACGTTATTGTAGTTGCCAACCTTGTTGATGTGTCGCTGCTATTGCTATCACAGGTCGCCTGTGGTCGGTCGGAAGCTAGTCGAGTAGAGAGTCTCTGTGCCAGTAATCTCAGTCTGGAATTATCATTGGAAGCCGAAGGGATCGACTGTGAGACGAGACTCCGCTACCAATTTGTAGCGGAGACAAGAGATTTTCATCACTGGCGGAGAGGGGGAGAACACCGTCAAGGGAACGTAAATACTCATTAGAGTCTCCCCTTTCGATTACGGACGTTGATGTAAACATTCATTATAATCAACGTGGTTTAGAAAGAAAGTTATTGCTAGGTTAGCGTGGGGAGCACCGTTCTTCCAGCCCTATCGCCATCTCCAGCACTCAAATCAACAGCCGTGTCTTCCTCACGATGGGGAACGCTGCAACCGCCAAGAAAGGCAACGAGCTGGAGAGCGGTGAGTGGAGCTGGTTTATGGTGTCATTATTAGCCAGATAAACAATGACCAGTATTGCACGGGGGTCAACAGCACAAGCACACCTCCATTCATTTTTGAGTGTGTTAATATTGTGTCGGCCCCAAGTATGCTATTGCTACATTGTTACACCGAATGCTAACGTGCAAATGGTAGCAAGTAACAGCTAGTTAGAAGTCGTTCCTCGGAAAAGGTACAGAATGCTAGCAGGCTAGGATAGTTGCCATCACACAATACTAACGATATGAGATAGGCCTGACATTGTATTGTTCGCTACTGCTGGATTGTCACGAACCTCAGCTATAAACTGTAAATATGCAGACTAGTTAATAGTTCACAGTGAGTGTTGTTAAATCAACATGTGGCGAAACACAAATGTTATGTAAGCTTAAAGCTGGATACACGGTTGTATTTGTCCCCGTTAGCCATGCTAACTTGCTTACTAAAGGCCAATTACTAAGTCTATCCTGTTTTGAGTTATGCATTCAGTTATCAGCCTTGATTGCTGTTTTAGATTAATGTATCCACAGTCTTAGGTTTTTACATTCTAGTCGTTGTGTTAGAATAATGACTTGCATGTAAGATTGTCTAAAGGATTACTCTCCAGTTTAACTGATTGAGTTGATGGTAGCATAGCAAGATAACTAGCTAGTAGTGTAGAGGCAGGGGGCAGGCCGCCATGGCAAGTACATTAATGAAGATAGCAACTGCAAAACAACCGCCAGATTATTGAGCTTTGACATTGAAAAGGAGTGTGACGTCCATGCATTTGTGTCCTTTAATTTTAATTGCTTAGCCAAACAGAATCAGTTTATTGACGGTGATCCAAAGGGCCTAGTTGTTTTGACTTCTGTTATAGAGCATCACGATGCTAACGTTGAGAATTCCAGTCTCCAATTGCAGGCCCAGACCTCTATCCAAACTTATTGCTATCAAACTGCGTGTCATTTGACAACCTTTACTCTGAACAACACAGAGGAGCAAGAGTAGTATAGCAACTGTTATGTTGTTAAGCATGTTGTACGTCGGCAGGTTGCAAGAGGCATCGCCATCAATTGTTGATTAGCAAGCTAACGTTGTTGGTGTATAGCGAATGTTAATTAATTTGGGGCTCTGCATACTATTTGTCATACAAGTTTGAAATTAAGCTCTTATACGACGACAATTAATTTGTTGATTGACAGATGTCTCAACTTAGAACATTTTGTTTCACAGGCGAAGAAGCGGTCATGACAGTGTTAGTGTGCATTTGAAACTGACAGACGGGAATTGACATCTAAAATGATATCCGTTAACGTTACTTTAGCTAGATAGATGGACACACATATGCAAAGAAACGTACATGCCTATTTAAATAACTAGTTAATTGATGTTTTAGGTGTTGAAACAACCACGTTGTCACATGTTAATAAGTACAATTTCATATTATATTAATAGTGCTGAGATTGTTAATACTGGTACGCTATTTGGTTGTCAATGCAGTAGTACTAATATTTACTTGCAGAAAATCATATTTTGCTGCTGAAAGTCATGGTGGAATTTAGAAATTTGGTTGGCATACATATTGACAATTTTCTGCTGTGATGAAGAGGGTATGTTTAGTCTTTGACTATCTACTATTTCTAGCTCTCTCTCCTCAGTGTCTTACTGTACCAACACTAGGCACTGACCGAATATGGTGAAAAAATGGCTAATTTCAGCTCCCATTCATAAAAGCACCCTCAAAACCATTCATTTTCATTCTGTTTGTTTAGAGTGCCCTCTTTTTTGATGCCCCATCCTCTTGCCCCTTAATCTCTCAGTGTTGTGAAGGTTCCTGGCTAACACATACACATATATACACACACACACACACACACACACACACACACACACACATATGAAGAGCATGTTTGTCATTGACTGGAACAGCTTGTCATCAGACCTTCGTCAGAGGATAAGTGTAATTACGAGCTTTGAAAGGCTTGACGCAATCAGCCCCAGGCTTGTATTAGTTTGCAGTGTGACACTTTGATGCTTGCTGATAGCACACTGTGCTGTAGAAGCAGATTCATTCTCCATAAACTATAAACAGCTCTGTTCTTTTTTTCAGGAAAGGTAGTCACTAGTACCAAAATACACACATTCTCATATTTTCTTCTTAAGCATTGACATTGCATTAGCCCTGCACAGAAACCAGGCCTAATTGTATTCTTTTACATTTTGATTGTTCTAATTTTAAAACAGGCAAACATGAAGCCACAACAGGTGCCATTTCACTGTATAAATCTATAAATATGCATAATATCCCACTGTGTGTTGTAATAGCCTTAGATCCATATATGATTATCTCTTCTACACTTGGTGGTCATAGTCTCAAGAGGTGGAAGGCACTGGGCTGTATTTGTCTGACAGGTTAGGATGAGGGAGGCAAGATGGCAAAGGGCGAGACAGGACCGGATTTAGACAGGACCTGAATTATAACACTGACCCACATCAAAGCTACCAGGTCCAACCATGTTAATCTGTCGTGTCAAAGTAGTAAGGAATCAGCACTCTGTTTATTTTCTCATTAAATGGTATGTGGATTTAGTGAATCTTATCACTAAATTAAGCAAGTGATATTTAAAGTATGCTATGGAAATCTTAGTCTCTGTCTAATTTACTTTTTCGAAGTGAACTGACAAACACTTGGTATCGGTCTTGTTGCTTTCTGCAGGTAGTTGTTGTAGATGTAATCTTTGTGTTATTGCTCTCGGTAGAAAGCTAGATGTAGGCTTTTAGAGCCCTTTGCATGTGTACAGCTGAGACAATCATTGCTTGATGACATGTTTTTCTTCCAGACATTTGAACAGTATGTCATTGGGTGCTACAGTGGTGTTTTGTTGAGGATCACTTAACTTATTTGCTTTTTGAAGACTGACCGGTCTGCAGTAAATAGTCTATGTTCGCTTTCAGGATTGTTTCATGAGTAGCTTTTATGTTTTTTCTACTTTGACTACATTGTGTTTCAGTGTTTTTCTTTTTTATCTTGGTTTGTTTGTGTATATGTGCAATCTAAAAGGGTCATAGAACGATAATGGTGTTCAGTCCCTGTTAAGACATTCTCCATCAGCCTCACCATTTCATTTGTGCTCCCCCTCCAGCTGAAAGAATCCCCTGCTAACTTTCTCGTATCCCAGATGCCCCAGGAAAGCCCGTTCCCAGGCCACGCTTGTGCTGAAGTGAAGTGGCTTGCCTTAAATGGATGTAGCCAGAGGCAGGATTCCCTCAGCCAGATGTCTTCCAGTAACACTAACGTTTAGCCACTCCCCAGCTGTTTCAAAAGGGGAACAATAAAAGTTAACAAAAGTAAACAATTAAGCAGAAAATTATAATAGTACACACTCCCCCAAATAGATAGAAATGAACCTCTTTTTCTCTGCTGCTGGATAATGCAAACACATCAGAGAATTTCTTGACTCTTTGTTTAGTCAGTCTAAAAACGGTTTTGACAGTCAAAAGTTTGCTGGATAAAAGAAAATGTCCAATTTCTAAAGCACCAACAAGCTTTGATATCCACTATTTTCTGTTTCTAATTCTCTCTTATTTTACTTCTCTGTGTCTAAAATGTCATAAATGATTATACTTGTCACATGTGGTCCATGTGTTGTTTATCTGCTGTGCCTGTTACATACATAAACCTTGCTCTCTTTCTCTTCTGTTTCTCCTGTCTCTTCTCTCTGTCTCTCATCATCCCATGCGTGTGGGTGAATGTTCCTGCAATTCCTTGGTGATCTATAGAGACTTTTGGTATGCCCATTCTCTCACCGGGTGGCCAGAATGACAGAAAATGCTCAACAACCTGAGCCATCCCGGCCCCTTTGAATGATTCTCAAGTCAATCACTGAACGGGATCGTGTCCTGTTTATTCTGACTGTCTACCTCTAGAGTGTTGCTTTACATCTTTTCTGTCATTCTGGTTGTCTATTGTCTGGTGTGTCCCCCTCATGTTATGTGATCTTTTAGTTTGTTTGTTTTCTTTTGTTTTGTTTTGCCTGTTTGGGTCCTAATGTGAGTCTCCTAGTTTATTATGATTGTTGTAGTTTCCCAGTAACAGTAATGGGAAGGGTTGTCCAACAGCTGCATGGTCTGAAAACTCCCATTTCCCTCCCATCCCCTGTAATCAGTCTCTCCCCTTGGCCAACCATGGCTACTGAACCCTACTGAGTCCAACTTTTGGCATCACTTGTGACATTGCTTGCCTTTTGTTTGTGTTTGTTAATGCTAAGAACTTAGAATCTTGGCTTTTTCAGTTTACTAGGTATGTAGTTTAGACATATTTAATGTAAATGGGAATTTCACAGTGTGATAGTAGGCCACAGTGGCCCTTCAATCCACTAGTTTGGCGTTGGTCTGAAAAATATTTCCCTACACTTGAATCCCAGATACATTAAAGGATTGCATACGTTTGTTGCCTCTCCCCATCCCTTGAATTTAGAGTGTACCAACAAGTAGGCTGTAAAGCATTCAGGCAACCACTGTTGAATTAGTTCTGTTGTCTAACTAATGCATGCACTTTCCCCTCTGTCTTATCCAACAGTGAAAGAGTTTCTAGCCAAAGCCAAAGAAGATTTCCTGAGAAAATGGGAATGTCCGCCACAGGTAAGGAGCGGTTTCTAAAAGTTGGCCTAATACTTACTTGCCTGTCAAGTGTGTTTGGCCTACTGAAGCTTTTTTGTTCTGCAGTGACCAATAGATGAAGGAATAATACATTATATACATTCCTCTTCATATTAAATTCAAGATTTAGCATTAATGGCTAAAGACAGAGCAGTGTATTCATGTAATCGAGTGTTGAAGCTAAGCATCCATTCGCTGGGCCTCTCTCTTCCGCAGTGTACGACTGGCTTAGATGACTTTGACAAACTGAAAACGTTGGGCACGGGCTCCTTTGGCAGAGTCATGTTGGTAAAACTCAAAGGATCAGAGCAGTTCTACGCTATGAAAATCCTGGACAAGCAGAAGGTTGGTGTTTCAAGTGGCCTCGTCTTTCATCACCTTTCATGTGCAATATTTAAATATAATGAATCAGAAATCCCATCCGCCTGAGGATATTTGTGTGATCGTGGTGCCATTGTTTTGGTAAGACTGGATAGATTATGGGATGTGTGGAAGTGCACCTCCAGAGGCACTTTGTAGATTGTTTGTGTAAGGAGGAAGTGGATTTGAATGTTGGAGGGGGTGGCAGGAAATGTCTTTCAGACTACTTTCTGAATATTTGTATGATCATAATGGAACCCCACACCTTACTTACAGACGCTTGTGTTTTCTTGTGTGTTCAGGTGGTGAAACTCAAACAAATCGAACACACACTCAACGAAAAGAGAATATTGCAAGCTGTCTCCTTCCCCTTTCTTGTCAGATTGGAGTTTGCTTTCAAAGTATGTATTTGTTTCCCCTTTGGATGTTTCACTATTTTGTATACTGTGCTCAGATCTTTTTTTTTTTTTTTTACCATGATCTAACTGTTGAAATGTTCACAGGACAACTCCAACTTGTATATGGTGATGGAATATGTACCAGGAGGAGAGATGTTTTCACACCTTCGAAGAATTGGGAGGTTCAGGTGAGTGCTTATGTTTTTTTTTTTTTTTAATCCACCATGTCTAGCTGTGATGTACAATAATGCCCTGATGCTGCACATTAATGCCCTGATGCTTCCTTCAGTTTGATGTATTTCATTTTACTATAGGGCACAACTTTGGGTTCTGGTAAATGAAATTAACTATCTCTATACGAATGTAAGTTCATGGAAATTGTGGACTAGAGTAGGTCATATTCTACCTTTGACTATAGGAATCATACAGTTACTTTCGAGAGTTAAAAGGAGGGTTTGTTAAATTGCAGGAGGGTCAGGGACATTGGAAGTATTTTCTAAGAGCGGGGGGTGTCTGCTTTGAGAAAAAAAAAAAACAAAGCATTTATTCCTTTTTGAAAGTGTGACTTGTCTGAGAATTTGAAAATTACCAGTACATTGTTTGCTATTGTCACAGAAATTAAGGAGTAATTTGAGGTAGAGTAGGATGTAAACAAGGAAAAGAAAAAGCAACATATGACCTACAGGCACAAGTAACAGTTAGAGGGAAATGCACAAGACAGTTTCATTAAAAATGAAGCTACGTTATCAGATGTTCCACTAAGAATGCTACCCTGGTCTGTCTTTACACTTAAGCATTGAATGTACATGTACGCATCAAAAGTCCATATTCACATGGGCACTTGTGGCCTACGCCTCATGGGCAGCATGGTGGGTGTTACTTTTCAGTGCTATTACTCTGTGACCCTTGGCCAAAAAAGAGAACACCAGCAGCACATATGGGGGCTTTTGGTTGTCAAGTCACGCATGGTGACACAGATGATTTGTTTAGCAGGGGAGGGAAGACTGAAGGGTCTCTGACCAGCATGTGCCTGATTAGCTGGTCTTGCTTATAATAGCATTTTGAAATATATTTGTCCTATAAGTTGTTCTTGCTGGAGGGCCCATTGTCATTTGTTGTGATTGATCAAAGTACTGTGTCAGAATATGTTTTTTTGCCCCTGTTCGTATTTTGCAGTGAACCACACGCACGATTTTATGCAGCTCAAATAGTCCTGACCTTTGAGTACCTCCACTCGCTAGACCTCATCTACAGAGACCTGAAGCCGGAGAACCTGCTCATCGACCAGCATGGTTACATCCAGGTAGGTCTAGAGCCGCCCCTCACTGATGCCAGTAACCTGTTGTATACTCCCAGCCTCTGTTTAAAGGTATGGGGGTTGAACACGGAAACACTGGTCAATATAGCGCAGCCGGGTGGCCAATCTTCACTGATTTCCCTCACCAAGAGCAGAGTGTGGAGGTTGCAGTGGCAAAGCAATAGCACAGCTGTAGGGATGGGTATCATAAGATATGAAATGGATCACAGTCAGCCAGAACCGCAAGCCAGGTACAACTTGCAAGAGGTGGCTGTTGGAAAGTTGGATACTAACCCAGATTATATATATATATATATATATATATATATATATATATATATATATATTTTTAAAAAACACCACTGCCAATCTTACTGCAGAATTAAATGTGCACTTTGGCTGTTTCCACCAAAACTGTTTGTTGGGAGCTCCACTGGGTCAATATTCATGGTCGGGACTTGGCCAGTGTTTTGGAATGGCTCAAAATCCCTCTGGCCACTGTGCTGGACTCGTATCTGTCTTTTCCAAGACAAATTGACATTATCTATTGGCCCTACACCATACTAATGGTCTAAAACCACCTTTCAGTTCCACTGCCCAACTCCTGCAATACATTATACCGTATATATGTGTATACAGGTGATTGCAGGACTTTAGACGTCTGTAAATAACATTGGCTTATCAAATATCCTAGATTTTTGAAGGCATTATTAATGTTCACACATTTCTGTGAAAAAATGTAGACGTCATTGTAAATAGTTTTGGACTGCCAGTAAGAGTTGTTACTGTTTGTGCTTCACAGGTCACAGACTTTGGCTTTGCCAAAAGAGTGAAGGGCAGAACTTGGACATTGTGTGGAACCCCAGAGTACCTGGCACCAGAGATCATCCTCAGCAAGGTCACACTGTCTTGCGCCCATGCCATACTTCCTTATACAATTGCGGTCTGGCTTCTGCTATTTTCCATCCATACTGACGTGCTGTGTCACTGTTGTGGATGGCTCTTGCAGGGCTACAACAAAGCTGTGGACTGGTGGGCGCTGGGAGTGCTTATTTATGAAATGGCAGCTGGCTATCCCCCGTTCTTCGCCGACCAGCCCATCCAGATCTATGAGAAAATTGTGTCTGGAAAGGTATGGATGTTCATAAAAAACACACATAGCTTAAAACACAGATGCATGTCTTCAGGAGTATGAAAGGGGAGTCTTTACTACCTCTGGATCATTGTCAAATATCACTTAAAAAAAAACCCCACAGTAACTGCATCATTTGCCCTGTATTTTATAATCTGATCCATGCAACTGCAGCCATCGGTGTCTGTTAATATATTTAATTGGGTGTTATGTAATGATTTTTGCAGAGAAGTACCAGATGTTATCAGTAAATCCCACACATTTTCCTCTTGCAGGTACGATTCCCATCCCATTTTAGTTCAGATTTGAAAGACCTGCTGAGGAATCTGCTGCAGGTAGACCTGACCAAGCGTTTCGGTAACCTGAAGAATGGAGTGAATGACATTAAGAACCACAAGTGGTTTGCCACAACAGATTGGATCGCCATCTATGAGAGAAAGGTACAGTGTGTTGGCAATGAAACTGAATGCATTGCTTGCTGCATTAAGATAGTAGGGAAGTTGATCAAATGAAAGAATATGTACGTTGGCCGAGATTTGCAAAACAAATTTACATTTGTGGGTGCAAATGTACAAAGTGCAAAAAAAATTTACATTTGCGGTTGCATATTTACAATATCCGAGCACAAAATTACATGTCATAAAACAAAATTTCAATCTAAAACAACCCTGTGAACAGTTTTACCACTGGCTAACACTTTTACAAGTTTTGATACAAATTTACAAACAGCAGAATCTGACGGAAAGGGTAGGTACAATACACAAGAAATACTCGACCTTGTCTCAAACAGGAAGGAGAATACTTAATTAATAACTGTATTTATTATTTCAATCAAGGACATTGGAGGCTAGCTAGGCGACTCCCCAAGGAACGCTATACGAAATGCCATCAGACTTGAACTTTGTGGGCCAGGGCAACTGTTCGTGTACAGGACAATGTGGCAAGTTCTTAAGCAAAAGTACCAGCTGATCGTGAAACAGTTTTTGGGAATCCACACACACACCAATCAATGGCTTTCTGCTGAACTGCACACGCACCTTTTGACACTGACCAACCAAATGAATCCCCTTACGTCATCATTAAGGAACACCCTTTGGAAACACGCGAAACATGCAATAAGTAGGCTACTTCCTGTGTATTGTACCTACCCTTTCCGTCAGATTCTGCTATTTGGAAATTTGTATCGAAACTTGTAAATGTGTTAGCCCGTGGTAGACGTGTTCACAGGGTTGTAAATTTGTTTTAGATTGTAATTTTGTTTTATTACATGTAATTTTGTGCTTGGATATTGTAAATATGCACCCACAAATGTACATTTGTTTGCACTTGGTAAATTTGCACAAACAAATGTAAATTTGTTTTGCACTTTGTAAATTTGCACTCGCAAATGTAAATTTGTTTTGCATTTCTCGGCCACCGTATTTGTGTGTGTGAGAGTGTTTTTGTTTGCCTTTGTTCCTCATCCAAAAAATGTGGGTAAACTTTTAATCTCTTTTTTTTGTACTCTGGTCTGATTGTTCTGTAACAAGGGCATGTTTGTAACACTGATAGAGGAGGTCTGTTTTTCTTCCACTCATCTAGCTTACCCCACCCAGCTGACTAACAGATAAACTGACAAGACTTGAGACATACATACTGTTTTCTGCCTGAATATGTAAATGTTTGGATAACAAGCAGACAAAACGGCTTCCTCAGTAAGTCTTCAGATGTCCTTAAAAGAAACACTCTGTTCTATATCCTTTGCAAATAGCCTTAGTGAGCCGATAGATGGAGTCACACATTTAGCACAGTTAAAGTCCAAATGCTGAAAGCAGGGGCCTATTGCACGATTGTGGTAGAGGCGTTATCCTTTTGTGCCAGACTTCAGACACAGATCAAGCTCACCCACTGACACTCTCCTGTTGCCATCTCTGCTGAGGGTGCTTGAGGGCACTGTGTTATAGCTTTCTCTTAAAGGCGTTTGAATATTATGTGCTGCTGATTAACAGCTGCAGATTGCCTTTCTGAGAATGGTCTCTGATTCTGTTTTTGTTTTTGAACCATGTGTAAAATGCCTAAATTGCTAAATCAATTAGCGCTTCCTCTGCTGTCGCTCATACTTGATTAGAAGTTGGTCTGGAATTGCGAGACTGTAAACAAAAGTTCTTCTTGTTGTATACATCCGCAGAAAATTCTGGTCTGTCTTTGTACATTCATTGGACATGTTAGAGCGAACACCTGTATTAAAACAAAGCTATTAGCCACTCCGTTGAGTTTGCATGACTTTTTGCATTGACTATTAAGTTCTTTACAATAGTCTTTAGAATAACAGCACTGCTAGTGATGTTTGTTGATATTGCACATGTGGTCTGTCCAAGTTACAAGGAAGTCATGTATAGTTTAAATAAGCTATGTCATGTATAGTTTTAATAAGCTTGAAACATGGTTTGCTTTCAGTTCATGTAGACTACATGAACTAAGATAAGATTTAATCTTTTGGCCACATTTGCCCAGCCCGTTTTTTTATTTTTTTTAAATGTAACTTTTAAGCTGGTTGCATGTTCTTTGTCGGCATAGATGCACATATGTGTTAATGTGTGCTTGTACATTGCTTCTGCTTGTCCACTGCTTGTCCATTTTGTCACTGTTGGGCAAGTGAACGTTTTGACAAGGGGTGAGGTGAATAGACAGTTATCTGAGTTGAATTGTTATTGCGGAGTTGGTTTGATTCATTTAAGGGTTTTTAAAATGTTTATTTGACGGCCTTTGCAATTCAATAAATACATACAAGGGGATGGAACAAGGAAGGGCACACTAATATCCCGTCCTATGCTTTTTCCCCGGAACAAAGAAAATAATACTAAGCCTTTTAAATAGAGCCCCTTAATAATACACACGGCAAAAACGTACCCTAAGTATGGCTGCAATCAATGATTATTTTCATAATCGGTTAGTCAGGTGTTTATTTTCTTGATTAATTGATTAGTTGTTTTGATTAGAAAATAGTGAAAATATTTATAATTTCTAATATATAAAAGATATTCTGTTACTATTATAGAGCAGTAAGTATCAGAAAATATTCAGGTTTACCACTGTACTGCTTCACCTCTTCATTTAACAAAATTCTGTAAATGTTTAGGAACTGAGGAGACTATTTGCTAGAGTTTTGAGAATTAAATGTTGTCCCATTACTCCCCAATACACAATGTTAGTTGCTCAACAGTATGGGGTATTCTTAGTCATGTTTTTCATTCCATTATGCACCTAATTTGACAAATCTGGACTGCAGACAGGCCATTTTAGCACATGGACTCTTCCTCTATGGATAAATACGATTTAAATATATGCAGAATTCATTTTGTCATTGTTTTCCTGAAATATTTAAGGTCTTCTCTGGAAAGATATTGCCTGGATGGCAGTATATGTTGCTCAAAAGCTGTATAAATCTTTCAGAATTGATTGTGCTTTGCCAAATGTGCAAGATGCCCATGCTGTAGGCACTAATGCTCCTTCACACCATCATAGATGTTGGGTTTCGAACTGAGCACTAAAACAAGTTGGATAGGTTGGATACATGGATAGGCACTCTCCTCTTTAGCCCAGATGAGTCCATGATTTCCAAAAATAATGGCAATTCTTGATTGGTCTACCCACAGGACCTTTTTCCATGTTACCTCAGTCCATTTTAAACAAGCTCAGGCCCAGATAAGACAGTGGTATTTTCTGTATCGTGTCTCAATACAATTTTGGTTGTTAAAATTTTGGCTGTAGTTTTTGAATTGAGTATCAAACTGTGCACATAGACAGTGGTTATCAGAGGTTGTCCTGAGCCCATACAATGACAGGTGTGGAAACAGTTTGCAAAGATTTCTCTGGATTCTCTGAATGTTTTAATAATATTACGTCCTGAAGATGATGAACCCCCCCAAATTCCATCAATTTCATCTTAAGAAGCATTAAAATGACATTGTTTCATCATTTGTGTACACAGGTTTACACAGAGTGATGAATACCCCTACATCTTTACTTCTAAGAGACCCTGCTTCTTTGGGATGTTCTTTTTCATACCCAATCATGTTGCCAGTTACCCTAATTACTTGTGAAATATTCCTTCTTTTGTTTTCTTTATCATTACACACCTTTTCCAGCATTTTGTTATCCCCGTCCTAACTTTTTTTGAAACATGTTGCTGGTATCAAATTCATAAATAACATATATATATATACAAAATAGTCAAATTTGTAATTTTCAACATTTGATATGCTGTCTGTGTCCTTTTTGCAAGTAAATATGAGTTTAAGAGATTTGCAGATTATTACATTCTGTTTTTATTCACATTTTACACAACGTACCAACTTTTTCTGTTTTGGGGTTGTAGAAAAAATGTGTGATTTCAGAAGGAGCCACTGACCTAATATACGTTTTCAGGGTTGTGGATGTGGAAGTAGCTGTCCATTGCTCAGTATGAAGTCAATAAAATTTTCCATTTGCGATGGGTTTACATTTCCGGATGTACTGGCATGTATTGCACAGAGCTCTGAGTGTGTGGGCTCTTAGGGCACCCTCAGTAATTATGAATGAATTACTTGCTGATTAAGAGTTTGTTGTTTCCCATGCGTGATTTTGTATTTTAAACCTGCCAGTTAGTATAATATCATAGGCCTCCATAGGCATAGGCAGGTGAATGGGGAAAGAATTTTAACTTATAGATATCGCCACAAAACTTTCCCAGTTGAATACTTTAGGATGTTTTTTTACAGTCAGCAAATCACACAGTTCCATTTGTGACCATGATATATGAATTTTCAGGAGGATGGTTGCAATTGTTTTTGATTTGCTGATACCTGATGCTTGACCACCTCAATGGCATTTCAAACAGACTGAGTATTTTATCCTTTCATCCAGGAAGTTTAGTAACATGCTACAGTCCTACATTTCTTTTTTTCTACTCTTGGCAGGCCATTTGCAAATGAACTGAATTAGCGTGCTCTATGAATGTCTTTATGTTTCTGAATCTGTACTGGAATATGCTGTGCATGTGTGATTTAACCATGTCATGTAGCACAAACTTGAATGTTGTGCTGAATACTAAATTAGTCTTTCTGGGCTTTGCAGGTGGAGGCTCCCTTCATACCAAAGTGCAGAGGCCCCGGGGACACAAGCAACTTTGATGACTATGAGGAAGAGGACATTCGCGTCTCTCTAACAGAGAAATGTGCAAAAGAGTTTGCAGAGTTTTAGTGAGTGAGAACATGGGTACATCAGGGCTAATATGTAGATTAACAACACAAGAAAAAAAAGGGGATCTTTGCACTCTAAAGACATGGGGTGGAGCCACGACCACAACATCAATCAAAAAATTCTTGAGTAGTTCCTTCATTCCACATGGCTAACAGGAGGTCACCATGATTCTCGTGCCCAGCAGGCACTTAAACGTCATACACTGGCACAGTAAAGCAGACACATCACTTTTTCATTTGGACCCCCTTTACCCTACCAAGCCCTGCCCCCTGGTTAATCAGCCTGGAAGCAGTCTTTGTTGTCTTGGATGTTGTGTTCCCTATTAAAATGGTGGTATTTTGCAGAGAAAAAAAAAATGGGAGAGAGAAATAAATGAAAGATTTTTTTGAAAAATGCAGAACCTGAAAAGACAAAGGCCAATTTAACATCGCTATGTGTCAACACAGTATAACTTATTAGCCTAATGTTCCTGGCAGTATCACACTGTTTTGTGTGACTTGAAAGAAAGGTGTTGCCTCCAGTTCTTCAGTTTTGTCTGTTACGCGTCAGTTCTTTTTCTTTTCTTTTTTTTTCTTTTTTTAAGTACTATTGAGAGAGAGAGAAAAACTCATACCTCAGACTAGACCACTGATGAATCTTTTGGCCAGCCTTCAGTAGTATTTGTTTTTTTTTTCTGTGCATATCTGTTTGTTCAATATAGTATGTTTTTAAAATAAAAGAAAAAGACCACGAGTGTTAAAAGCATGACCAAAACGAGAGCTAAGTGGATGGCAGAAGAGGAGTGCCTTAGAGCTTCCTCTGTACTTGCCTTAGCAACTCATTACCACCAAACCCAGAGAGCGTTCATCCTCAAGCCTCCCATCACCCTAGCAATCTCAGCTTGTTAACTGCAGTGAAAGAGTAGCAGCAATAGGGAGATGGGAAGAGCAACACTTTAGCCGAAATGTACCCAGGCAATTCAAGCAGCCAAATTCTATTCAAAGCACAATGGTGTTTGGCGGCAGCAGTGACCTAATACAAATTCAGGTGTGTGAATTTTGTGAATTTGGCTCATTCAATATGTTGACATGCATTGTTACATTAGGCTGTTTAATGTTTTAATTTGAAAACTGAACTTGTCAGAAAAAGTACACCCATGGGAAGTAGCCCTTAGAAAACCCAAATGTCAATTTAAGTTCACACTCTCCTTTATATCAAGTTTTTGAGGCCTCCAGACTATACCCAGGGTATGAAACTATTGGAGATCCATTTGAGCCCTGGTGCCAGATCTAGTATTGCTATTTGCAGGACTGGTCAAGATTTTCCTTTTCATTTCAAGCTGTTTTGCTCACGCTGTTTTGCAAAGTTCTATGACAGAAATTGTAAAGCTGCCAAGATTCCATGCTTTCCCCCATTGTTGCAATTGACCTGTCTGTCTTTGTTTTATCCTTTTGACCGAATGTAGAGTTACAACTCTTAGGTATGCATATTGTTTTTAAATGCTTGATTTTCAAGGTACATTCTCACATACAAACACACTTTTATGACAAGAAAGTGATGAAGATGAAAAACAAGCTGAGGTTTGTTAGCCTCTGCTCCTTTGTATCACATATAATCCAGTTATTGTTCAGCTCATAACATAATGCATATATGCATTGTTTCTTATATATGTTTTTATTTATACACATATTAGAGAGATGCTAATAAATTTTATTTTTAAAATTGCATAGTTCTTGCTTTACTTTGGATTTTTTTTATTGTTGCTGTGAGACTGGACAGTTTTCTTTGTTTTCTTCTTTTTTAAAAATGTGTGTTCATGTCCATCATAAAATATACTAGCATTCATACTGCGAAGGACTTGTCCGTCTACATTGAGGCTACTGGACAATTTGAATGGAGAGTCCCCTATAACTTTTCACTGAAGATGACAATTCCTTTTCTGTTTTTATTGTTTGTTTTGAAGGTTTTCTCACATTCATTTAATTTACACATCAATTGTGTCATTAGGCCAATACTGGGGCATTTTCTGTCCACCATTGTTGAAATTATATGTCCAAACCTTTTTCTGTAGCAGATTTTACGTAAGTACATATTATATATATATATATATATAAATATATAAATATACATATATAGTCACCTTAATAAAAGATGAACCTTTGTATTAAAAATGTCACAATTTTTATATTTAATTTTGACCTGAAGAGGACATGATGTGTGCTAGCTGTATGTAATACAGACCTACAGTTACTGCTGTTGATTGAGATTTTAATAAATGCTGAAGATCACATTTGGCAGATTTTGATGCACATTAGATATCGATTTTCAAGAGAATTTACTTTATATTTGGGAAGAACCATCATTATCACTACGTTCTCAGGTGTAAAGCACTAATATTTGTCAAACAGAAAAGTTCAAATTCACCTATGTCTGCAGGCCGTTGATAATTGTAAAACATCCAATTCAGTTAGGCTACTTTTATGTTTTGACAGGTCAATGAGAAAGTGACTGCTAAAGTTTTGGGGAAAGGACTTCATGGCTAGGGTGCGTCTAGATTTCTGGGCTAACTCCATGGCTAAATTAAGATTAAATGTGATCCAAACTCATGGTCAGTGAGAGTCTTTAAAAAATATATATGATTCAGTCACATCAAAATGTCTCTTAAATGTAGCCTATATTTCTCTGTTTATGAAGTGGCCAGGCAGTTGTGCTTGTTCAGTCAAAAGGCATCTTCAGAGTTGTTGCCTGATGAAACATAGGCGTGTTCAGGATCAACAACATGTGCTAACTGCTTCCAACCTGATACAACGTGAACTGCAGGTTGAACGTAATGCCGCATGCTGAAATAACACAAATGCATGTTTGCATTAATGTGCAAACATCCAGTATGCATCACATTCAGTCAAGTTTCCGCGCGTGAAAGCCAGCGCCCCAAATGGTTGCGTTCCTATCGAAGAGCAGCTCCAATGTTAAGTCCCATAGACCTATTTTAAAAAAAAATACTGTGAAGCCAAATCAGCTATGTTATCCACCAAAAATATTTTTCAGTGTCTATACAGTAATAATCTTCTAACTGTGAAAATGTCAGACCCTATTTTGCCTTATTTAAAAAAATCGAAATTGATCGAAGAGGAGAAGCTAGAGAAACAGAGCAGGACACAGGTAACAATGGGATGGGGGGGGCAGACTAATGAAGGTGGAGATGGAGATGGAGCGCAGGGGGATAAAAGAAAGAACGAGACAGAAAAGACTGCGCGAAGAAAGCGAAAGTATGATGGATTGGGAGACAGACTGCCCAAAGCCACAGTGCGTGGTCTGCAGTGAGATGCTACCTAACCATTCTAATGTGGTTCTCCACTGTTTTTTGTAACGTGAGAGCTCATAGACCAGTTGCACATTTTGATTTTGTTATCATGTGGCTAATTAAATAACGATGCCTGGAATGCGTCAATAGAATGAGTTACTTTTTTATGTGTTGGATGGTGGGGGTACGCGAGCCGAGTCAGGATGTAGAAGGTGGTCCGCGGGGAAAAAAGTTTGGGAACCGCTGTCATAAACGAACAACAAAAAAGTCACGTGACTTTACCCTTCGACGTTACTCACGGTAGCATGGTTTGTTTATTAGCCTGGTTAGCATTGCCACTTAACACTTACTGCCAGCTCTTCATGTGAGTAGAAGCACAACACCAGTTATCCAGACATAAAGGTTATCACCACGCGGTTTACATCACCTTCCGTTATTACAAAAATATGTAAGCCAGTTAAGCAAATTGCCGTATTGATCAGTTAGAGATGAAGCGCCCAAACCTGTGACGTCACATGCAACTGTAGTTTGTTATCACCATGTTACGACAAAAACTAAAAACAATTCAACTGATCCTAAAAATAAAGTATGACCACTTGAAGCAATAGATGTGACCCCAGTGCCTAACATATGGAAGGCATTAAATTAAGATCCCAATGTGCACCGAGATATTTTTTCTAAAAAAAAATCCCATCCACTCCGCTAAACTCTAGGAACGCAACCACTAGATGGCGATGAGACTTTCCCTCCCACTGAAGTCGAATCAGCCGATTTCTGACAGATTTCTGACCAGCTTGAATGAAGTGTCTATGCATAGACAGTAAAAGAAATGTCTATGCTGCAGCGCTGCGTGAAGTGAGCCGCAAGGTGCTCTGGGTATTGTAGTTGTTCCTGCACACGTGGGACATATCAGAACGGAAGTTCTTCGTTGGCTATCAACAACTATTTCAAACGGAAGAGGTATCAAAATGGCTGGAATTGAGTTGCTGTCGGACCAGGGATATCGACTGGATGGAAGGAAAGCTACCGAGCTTCGCAAAGTACAAGCCCAAATGGGCGTCTTTGGTCAGGCAGATGGGTCTGCTTATTTAGAGCAAGGGAACACTAAAGTATTGGCTGTCGTGTATGGCCCTCACGAGGTACGTGATGCCAGGGAAGTTAAAACGGGCTTCGGTGATGGCTCGGTGATGCAGCTCATGTAGTGGTTTTCTTTTGGCCACAGTTCCAATCCCGTGACTCCTTCGTAGTGTGTGCCTTAAACGATAGTTCCCACTGTACTGCTTCAGGATGCATTGTGTATTTTCTTCACCTTGATGGCATGGGCATATTCCAGGATGATTAAACTGTGAGAGTCCGGTTCATAGTAATCAGTTAGTTACTCGAGTCAGGTTCAGTTATCGCAAAACGATCCTGTCATCATGATTCTTGGGCCGCGATAATATCAGAATACAGCGAGTTTGCCATACATTAATAATAATAAAAATCTACTATTAATCACAACAAATTTCGAAAAGTTAACCCAAATAGGCAAAAATAATGTACAACAAAGTGGCCAGAGTTTTTGAGAGATGGTCAGAGTTGGTTATCCAATTAGAGTACTTCTTTCTTGTCCCCAGTTAGACAGCGATTGGGCCTTCAATATTTAAAGATACATCAAACAGTTAAAGGGCAGGGAAATTATGGGAGGATATGGGCTGTGTGTGTGTGTGTGTGTATGTATGTATGTAATTGCACACTTTTATATAATTTTGGATTGCAAGCAGGTCTTGTATATCATGGCTTACTAGGTCATCCAGATCATAGCCCTATTTTCACTGCCTAAGCACCACAAATGTCTATTTTTAAATAATACAAGGCTTATTTGTCATTGATTACTGTCCTCCAGTTTGTAAATACTCCCCTTAATATTTTAGGTGCGAGGTGCTCGAAGCAAGATCCAGCATGACCGGGCTGTCATTAACTGCCAGTATAGTATGGCCACCTTCAGCACAGCAGAGAGAAAGAGGCGGCCACACGGAGATCGCAAGTCCAGTGAGATGAGCCTTCATCTGAAACAGACTTTTGAAGCTGCTGTGCTCACCCAGCTGTATCCCCGCTCCCAGATTGACATCTATGTCAAGGTAACGTGTGCTGTTGCTACATAGGAGAAATCAGACAGTACTACTTTCTTTCATGTGTTTTTCATGACGTAGTAACGGCTAGCTCTAGAGGGCCAGCATAGTTTCCACCTTCTGAACTTGTGCTCTGTCCCAACAGATATTACAGTCTGACGGAGGAAACTACAGTGCCTGTGTGAATGCTGCAACTCTGGCAGTCATTGATGCAGGCATCCCCATGCGTGACTACGTGTGTGCCTGCACAGCGGGCTTTGTGGACGACACACCACTGGCAGACTTGTGCCACGCTGAAGAAAGTGGAGGGGGTACGTCCCTGGCCGTGGCGTTGCTACCACGAGGTGGGCAGATTGCTCTGCTGCAGATGGACGCTCGACTCCACCAGGACCACCTGGACACACTGATGGAGGCAGCCATGACTGCTTGCAAAGGGGTCAGCAAAGTGCTGGATGAGGTGGTGAGGCAGCACCTGCAAGAAACCTCTGTCCTGACTGGTGAGTGAGGAGGACTGAATTGGAATGGAAATGGACTTGATGGGACTTGACAGTGGAAGAATTCTTTATGTGTTGTTTTTTACATTCTATAAAATTCTGTTTTGTCTTCTGCAGTTGTGTTGTACTTATAATATAAACTGATTTAATAAATCATTGTTTGTCTGTTTATTTATGGAGTGTCCCAATAAATAAACGTTATTTCTGTGTGGGGGGCAGGGGGAACAGTAAGTGACTATACATCCTAGCCAGCAGGGGGAGACGAAGTAAAAGGGTTGCTTTAGTAAAAGGGCTTGTCCGCTGAATGATTTTGCCGGGGAGAAACAAGGAAATGCTTAGCTAGCCTTGGCATCAGGTTCACCTGCCTCCTTGTTGCAAGTGAAAAGGGTAAGTATACAATGCTCAATTTCTTTTCACTTTTAGCTCTGGGAATGAGTCTGTAGTCCTGGATGTGTAGCTGCTGAAGTAATGAAATGTGTGCACGATATGCCTTGAAAGTTCACCTAGCTTTTTATGTTATAACGTTAAATTCGGGGAGGAGACATCAGTGAATAAATATATGGTGCTTCTCGCTCAACATACAAATGACCATTTAATCATAACATCGTTTAAAGTGTTTTTTAACAGGTCGTCATGGTGCATGATTTTATTTGTGGTGTGAGATGCCATCACTCAGCAGATTCACTGATTTATTTAGGCTACTGGCTTACTGTCTTATTAATCTGTTGTTGTCGATGGTTAACAGCGTTAAGGTGAGCATATGTTGAAATATGCCATTTATGGTACTTTTCAGACAGGGTACCATAGGACGTCATGGGGCTATTATCAGACCCAAACCGCAGGAGAGCTCTGACCAACCTTCTGACCCGGCTCAACACTCCTATTTGGTATAATTTTGTTTTCTTAATGACCCTATGTTGGATAGACAGTACAAACAACACGTAACAATATACAGAAACATGTATCTCTAATGTTGAATATAGATACAATATCCAAATGCTTCTATAATAGCCGTTTCATCTACTGTCTCTTGTATGTCCTGTAGTGTGGTGTGCTACCTGGCAGGTGTGGCTTGGTTCATGGGCCTTGCATTTGAGCCCTTTACGCTGCGAACTTACATGTCAGAAAATGCCATGGGTTCCACTATGGTGGAGGAGAGGTTCCCATCCGGGGAGCGGGCTGTTGCCACAGGAAGGGAGTTTTCTGCTCACAAGAGGAAGGTTGGGTAGGTCAAGTTACAACATCAATGAGCACCCTGTTGCAATGATGGGGTTTGCGCTTGAGTCCAGTCAAATCAAAAGATAAAGTGTTGTTCTGGCGTTTTGAACAGAGCACTCTTACTTTGATTACTTTTAGTATAACACGTCCTTGTCTTGATAGAGTGAAAAACAGATAGATCAACTATCTTCGTCTCATTCAATTAATGAAATGTCTGTATGCAGTGGGATGCCTGTGGATTGGCTGGTGAAAACCATGCAAGCGCGTGGACTGGAGGTCTACACCCAGCGGTTCTCTCGCACCCTGCCTTTCCCCGATGAGAACAAAGAGAGATATGTAAGTGTGCACTTCAATGGATTCTCCTCAAACACAAGAATTGGCCCGTGTTAATCCTGAATGATTTCTCCTGTATGTCTTCACACCTGCAGATGGTGCATGGTACTAATGTCTATGGAATCCTGCGCGCCCCCCGAGCGCCACGCACAGAAGCACTGGTGCTCACCGCTCCCTGCACCGAGGGCAACAGCAACAACCAGGCAGTGGGGCTCCTGCTTGGGCTGGCACAGTACTTCAGGAGTGAGTCATGCGTCCAAGTGCGCACACCATTATTGCTTTATTGTTGATTGCTTTACTGATGATACTGGCTTGGGCAAACATAGAAAAATACCCATAAACCATCACACACACCATCACACCCAGAGTGTTTTAATGTCATCATAAATGTTGAACTGGTTTTCATACTATTTGTTGTGCTTGTCCTAATCCCAGATCAGGTCTATTGGGCTAAAGACATCATATTCCTTGTGAATGAACATGACCTTATCGGCATGCAGGCCTGGCTGGAAGGCTACCATCACACCAATATCACAGGTATATGTAATATTATCACAGGTCAATCTCATGTACTATTAACCAAGCTCAATGTTATAAGGCCACTCATTGACCCATTAACTCATACTATACTGGCATAACTCAGACACAGGCATTTCCTCACATATTAAGCCTCACCTATAATGACCTCTCCTGCCCCTCAGGCATGGACTGGACTCCCCTGCAGGGCCGAGGAGGCTCTATCCAGGCTGCCCTGTCTCTGGAGCTCAGCTCAGATGTCATCACCAGCTTAGACCTAGTTCTGGAGGGTCTCAACGGCCAGCTCCCCAACCTGGACCTGGCCAACCTCTTCTATGCCTTCTGTCAGAAAATAGATATCCTCTGTACAATCCAGGGCAAGGTAGGGTGGTCAGACTCACTTTAGGGCATTTGGCATCAAGGTTCTGCCACGTGTTGAGCACCATCATTTTTGGATGTGCAATTGACCTGTCGCTAAGCGCCACCCTTAGAACATAGATGAGCCAATGACAGTCCAGCCTCAACTGACTCACTCGGACATAAGCTCGGACAACTCCATAGGAAACAACAAGGAGGAGGCATAAAATGACAAATTAATGGTTATTTATGGAGTTTATTAACTCAAAAAAACCCAGACGGATAACCATGGTCAAGTGTTGTGCATAGGGGACGTGTAATACTGTAATGTCTGCATATTAGCATTAATAGATATATATCTATGGTGGCATTCCTCACAAGCACTGATTATGTCAGTGATGCAGCATGTGTGCATGTTTCTACTGGGAAAAGGGTTGCTCTGAGCACGTGTGTGTGTGTGTGTGTGTGTGTGTGTGTGTGTGTGTGTGTGTCCACACAGCTCCAGAGGAGTGACTGGGACACCCCTTCGGGCTACACGCACGCGGCCCAGACCATGATGTTGATGGTGATGAAACAGGCCAGCGGGCGATCCTGGGGGGACCACGGCCTCTTCCTGCGCTACCACATCGAGGCCGCCACCATCAAGGGCGTCAACAGCTTCCGCCAGTACAAGACCGATGCCACCACCATCGGCAGGTGATTGACAGTCATGCACTATTTATATTTGCTATTAAAAAAATATTTTGAGAAAATATTCAAAATATGTGTAGCAGTTGTTAATTCTCTCACCTTCGAGAGGCGTTTCTCAAATGTGTGTGCTCACTTCATGGATTCACACGTCAATTCACACCTCTTCACAAATGTGTGTGTGTGTGTGTGTGTGTGTGTGTTACTCCTAGGCTCCTGGAGGGCATGTTTAGGAAGTTAAACAACCTCCTGGAGCGTCTCCACCAATCCTACTTCTTCTACCTGATGCCATCCCTCTCCCACTTCGTCTCCATTGGCTACTACATGCCAGCATTTGGCCTGCTGGCTGTTATCCTTCTTCTCCGAGTATCCTTGCCTAACATGTATGAGTGAAACACTGACACTTTGGAGATATACCTTAAAAGAAATATGTGATATATTATACTGTTTATTATATGTTGCAAGTCCTCCCAATCTGAGATCAGTGAATCATTGTGTAATTGCATAGTAATTCTAAAGATGACAATGTGATGTATTTCTTGTATCTGCGCCATATGGGTGTTTGTCTGTTAAAACCTTAACCCCAGCATAGGCATTGGACCTGTGGGTGCACCTGGGGACTCCACCTCCAACAGAGGATGGAGTAGCAGGGGAGGAGCCTGTAAGAATGACAAGCATCTATGATTGAATATTAAAATCTTTTACTTTAGCTTTTATTTATCTTTTTTATTTTATCTAGTTTTCAATTCCGTTCTTGATGAAAAATATGATTATACACACCATTTCTCATTCTCTCCCTCCCTTGCTGCTTTGTCTTTTACTCCCTTCTTCCTTCCCTCCCTCTGGTCCTCCCCCCTCTCTCTCTCAGGATTCCAGCCCTAGTGCGCTGTCCATCCTGACCCCAGTGGTCATCAGTCACATGACGGGTGTGGCTCTGTACTCCCTGCCCATCCGTTCTCAGGAGATGGCCGTGGAACACTTCCCCGTGTCTGAGACGGAGGCGGTGGTCCTCACGGCCATCGCCATCTACACAGCCGGCCTGGCCCTGCCCCACAACACACACAAGTACAGTGTGCACACACGTGCACACACACACACACACACACACACACACACGCACACACATCCTTTTACTCATTCTCCATTCAACTTTCTCACACTCTGTCTGATACACGCGTACAATGTCATAACTGAACACTCTCTCCCTCTCCTCCTCCTAGGTTCCTGGCCGGGGAGGGCACTGAGAAGGGCTGGAGGGTGCTGAAGCTGGTGGCCCTGCTGTACCTGGCTGTGCTGCTGGGCTGCACCGCCCTCATCAACTTCTCCCTGGGCTTCATCCTGGCTCTCTCCATGGTGCCCATCGCTGCCTTCATCACACCCCACGTGCCCAAGTAACTGCCCCTCTCTCAGTTTCTCCACTACTTTTGTCTTTATCTGCAGATACAGCAGCAGAAACAATAAAGTATGACTGATTCTGTATGTTCTGTATTGACAGTAATGTTATGTATTTTCTCTCTCTCTCTCTCTCTGTCAGGGTGCTGAGTGCCACCATCATGATTCTCCTGAGCCCCGGGTTCACACTGCTCTATTGCGTGTTTGTCTACCAAGAGCTCCAGGAGTCGCCGGTCTCCCTGGCTGAGGGCTGGATGCTCTTCCTGTCGGTCATCTCGCAGGGCATCTTGGACCACAGCCTGTACGGCTCGCTGGTCTACCCTCTGCTGGCTCTGTTTGTCTACCCCTGCTGGCTGCTCTTCTGGAACATTCTCTTCTGGAAGTGAAGGAGTCATGTCTGAGCAGCAACCAGAGTACTGCTTGGTTCAGGGTCAGCATCACCCACCCTCCAAGTGCCATCATGGGCTTTAACAGATGAGATCAAGAGATGACATACTGATCTCTGGTCTGTGCTGTGGACTACCAGCTATCCTGGTTAAAAGGGAAAGTGGGCATCTGAAGGGCAAGAGGGTCAAGGGAAGAGGGAATTCTCAAAGGTGCTGTTGACACTAGATGAGAATGGACTGCACTGATTGGGTTAAGTTATTTTTTTGTTCTTGTTTTTTAACTTTAAACTCAAGGATAACGTTTATGGCAGTATATCTGTATGCATGAATATGGTGTCAAGAGTGGGAGTAGGAGAGGAAACACTTTGGTGTGAAGATGCACTGGAAAACCGTCTCTTGTTGTTTATGTCTTTTGTGTTTATGTTGTTTCTGTATTTAAAACAATGTTTTTATAGTGTGCCTGATCCATGCCCTAAACCTTTTCACCTCAAGAACTTAATACTACTAATAAAAGCGCCTTTTCCCAAATATTTCATGTATTTACATATTTCTATTATGTGTTAGTCCAGTTTAGGGCTGCAATAATTTATTTATTAAATTAATCTGCAACTATTTGGGGAATCGATTAATCAGTTTGTGTCATTTTTAGAGAAAAAGACCCCAAATTCTCTTGATTTCAGCTACAGATTTAGCATTTATGAAAATAATCTTAAGGTGCAGTCCTAGTCCAGTTCAATGACATCTAAAAAATTGGCCCATGTACTTTTTGATGTAATTTATTCATTTACAGTATTACCATAAAGCATGTTTTAGATTATTAATTAGGACAGATTTGGATTTACATTTGTTTTTACAGTCTCGCAATTAGTTCATTCATAACTTAAATAATTTGCAATATAAAAATAAAACCACTTACAAACACAACTATGTATATTACCTCGGTCACCCCTGCATGTGTTTTAAAATAAGTCTGAACCTAATCAAAAGAAATCACAAGGCATTTGAGAGGTTACCCTCCTCAACACTTGTTCACAGTTTATCGTTTAAAAGAGTGGAGGGGTAGACAGAGCAGAATTGGACTGCAGTAGAGCATGCTACACAGCACGGCCCTGTCGAAATCAGCAAACCCCTCTGGCCGTGAAAAGAGTCCTCTCTAACGTTGGCATATAAAAGGAGCGGGAGAGCCAAGGTTGATGTTTTGTGAGGGTGACGCTCTGCTACATCACTGAGGGGCCTTGCTGAAGACACACAGGGCCCTAATTTAAATGTTGGGCAAAGTGCAAAGTCCGTCTATGAGAAGTTCTCGTGCATGAACTAAAGCCATCATGTGGCATGTGACCACTTTTCGCTGACCCTTCGATGCTTGTGCTTAGGATCTTTCTCATGGTAATACATTTGCAAATAGATTTTCATTCGCTATTTAGTTAGCTTTAGCTAGATACTTTGCCCGGCATTTAAATTAGGGCCCAAAGTGCCAGATGGCTGCCATCTTGGGGGGAACCTGATGCAATAATATGGATTTCCTGACCTACGCAGTGGCGTTCTGGTGGGACGACCTATGGGTGGGCTGGGACAGTCCACCCACAGGATTAATCCACGTAGAAAGTAGGGGGGGGGGGGGGTAACTTGTGCTACCCTTTATCTGTGCTTGAGTCTGACTCTACTCGGACATCCTTTAAAAGTTCTCGGCAGGCGTAACCACTTCTAGTTCTATTATGTGTTTGAGTAAAAACATTTGGCAAGTCAGAGATGTGTTGTAGTAAGTTGTGAGTCATGAGGAGGTTTCCACCACTGGAAGTAGTTGTGTTTCAGATGGCATTGCTGGATGTCCCACTGCTCCCTTGATCGACTCGTCTTCCTCTCTCCTTCAAATGGAAGAGAAATTGGGTGGAGAAAATGAGTTCCTCTAGCTTACTATTTCAAGTCCATGGTGTCTTGTGGTAACATATCCTGAGCCTGATTACCTAATTCACTACGTTACATACTGCACCTTTCCACAGAGGAATGTTCTGTGCCGTCATCATTCAAATGATGACCTCTCCTTCAACAGCACCTTGTTTAGTGCCTGTGTGCTGCACCGCGCTTCTTTGCACCAACTGATCTCTTTCTGGCCTTTTTCCTTTGTCCTGTCTAATTTCAAATGATACATATTCATGCCATTTTGAGTGCCATGTTTTTGGGCAGTACATACACCGATCTATGCCATCACAGGTCCCTACATTCAAACCTCTCCTCTATATTGCACACTCACAATTGTGCTTAACTTACAATTAACTCATTTGCTAATGCATTTTTGTCAAAAACCCTGCCTATTCACAAAGTAACCCTATGTCCCTCGGATTGAGAGCTTTAGGTGGAGCCTCAGAATCACCACTGACCCAAATGGTCATAGTGTAGAGGTGTCCATTGTCAGGGTGCTGATCTCTCACCTGTTGGATGCGGTCCTGCTGGTGCGACTCCGGTCGCGCCGCGCTACAGATCTCACAGCCGGGACGACTCGCTTTGTTGATGAACGTGCAGGATGGACACGCCCAGCCAGCCTGAATTGGAGAGACAAACACACATGCACGACACACGCAAGGAGTGATGAATGGCTATTTGAAGTGTGACCTAATGGTCAGTCCACATTGATTGAACGGAATTACGTTCATCTTTTGCTGGGACAATGAAACACTCCTTAAGTACCTGAGTGTTGTTGACCTTGACATTGGCCCCACCCAGCTGCAGTGAGTCCAGATTCACTATGTCTGCTATGCTGAGCTTCTCTGCTGCACTGCTGTCTTCTCACCACACAAAACAGGAATGTGACACAGAAAACACGGAAAAAAAATATATGATGCAGGTCTATGAAACTTAAAATGGTAGGCTTGGAAAAAAGTTACTGTGAAACTGTCTCTGTGTGTACACATGTGTAATGTGTGTGCATGTCTCTCTGTGTACGCATGTGTAATAGTGTGTGTGTGTGTGTGTGTGTGTGTGTGTGTGTGTGTGTGTGTGTGTGTGTTAGCATAGGCACGTATGTATGTGTCTGTGTACGCATGTGTAATAGTGTGTGTGTGTGTGTGTTTGCATAGATGTGTATGTGTCTCTCTGTATACGCATGTGTAATAGATAGATAGATAGATAGATAGATAGATAGATAGATACTTTATTGATCCCCAGGTGTGTGTGTGTTACCATAGGCAGGTATGTATGTGTCTGTGTATACATGTGTATGTTGTGTGCGTGTGTGTCTCTGTGAATATATATGTGTAATAGTGTGTGCATAGGTCTGTGTGTGTGTGTGTGTGTGTGTGTGTGTGTGCGTGTGTGTGCGTGTGCAGGTACTGACATGCTTAGATTAAGATTAGAGATTAAAAAATAGAAAGCATATCAATCTGCCGCCGAACAAACCTGCAGGCAGGGGTACGTTTGCGTGTGTGTGTGTGTGTGCGTGCGTGTGTGTGTGTGTGTGCATGTCTGTGTGAGGTGCTCACTCGTGCTGCTGTGGCTGAGTCTGGATGGCAGGGTGCTGTAGCCCCTCCAGTCATGAGAGGCGGGTCCATTGGTGGGTGGAGTGGGGGCAAGGATAGGGGTGGAGGTGGGGACGGGGGTCGAGTTTGGGGCGCTGCTGGGCATGAGGAGGGCGCTCTCCTGGTCCTGTTGGCACAGCTGGCGACTCAGGCGAGCCTGGCGGGCAGACAGCAGGTACAGGAAGGCTGTGTCGCCATGCCGTGCCACCCCGTAAGATGCCAGCGAGCGTGCGTCGGTACACAGGCACTGACCAATGACCCAGCGCTGCACCCGAGGGTGAAACCCATACTCCAAAAAAATCTACAACATGGAAAGACATCAAAGAAACAAAGCCTGGCTTAGCTCATCTGTCTTGATTCAATTAACTGACCAAATTCCAAATCAAATTCAAACCCAATAAATCTACCCTTCTTATAAGACACTATTAATCCTACGCCTGCAACATCAATTCAGTAGCCGTTCTTGTGAATGATGTTCCATAGTTCACCGCAAGACTGGTGCAGTTTTTCAGTTACAGACATCTCACCTGCTGTTTGAGTGAAGAGACAGTCATGTGTGGCATCACTTTAACTGTGACACAACAGGAAGAAGAGGCATCCTCCACTACCACAGCAAGACTGTAACACACATCAACAAAGTCATCAGTCAATGACAGTAATCAGTTACTATAGTCTATATATTTAAAGCAATTCCCAATACTGACTATTTTCTCATGCCTCAGAGTATATCTACTCATTATAAAAATTCACTATGACTATCATAATCAGTACCAGTGATAGGGAAGTAAAGTACACACTACGGAGGTATTATTATAGGCCAACAGAGGAGAAAGTACCGGTCCCATTCATATCAATGGCAGATACTAGCTTACATAATTCAGCCAAAAATATACTCAGTGGTATCCAACATGTGTTCACTTCCTTTCACATTTTCACCATCAACCCAATTAGATGGTCATATTACCGATGGCCACAAATTATGTTGTCCATTTTCAGGGCCTGTTCCTCCCAGCAGAAAGTTGATAGCTCCTCCAAAAGTCCACATAGAGAACATATTATTTTGTGTGACACCTGCTTGAAGTGTCGTGGGCCTAATTCAATGAAACACCCATTAAGGAAGGTGCCTTGATAACCCCAGTGAAATGCTCTTGAGGGCTGTTCTGTTGGTGATGTTTTTGACCACAAAGGTTGATTTGTTAGATTTCGTTTTTGACGGTAAATAGGCACATTTGTACTGTAGATTGGCCGCTGTGTGAAATCCCCTAACTCTACGTTTCCAACGTTTTTTTTTACAGATGGTGAATGCTAACTAGCTGAAGCTAATCCTCATGAAGCTAATCCTGACCTCCCTGCATATTTACACTCTCTGAAGACAAGTTAATCATGTTTGAAAGAGTTTGTGACACAGCTTCAATGTCAATGAGAATGTTACAGTGTGGGTACAGTGTAATGTGTCACAGATCCAGTTAAACCTGGCAGAGTCTGGACTAACTTGATATCTTCATCGTCATAGTTCTTCTGTGAGGGCTGGATGCTGAGAGACAACTGCTGCTGGGCCAGGGCTGAGGCATGTTGCATGGCAGAACTGGTATCTCCTGCCTCTATGGCTTTGGCTAACTCTATACACAGTTCCTCTGGGGGAGAAAGCAAAGGTTAGAGAGAGACAGAGAGAAAAAGCAAGTTCAATAGGTATAATAGGCATAACAACAATGTCAAGGACTCAGTGCCTGCCATCTTGAACTGAGGATGACAAGCCTAAGGGCTAGGTCAATACCGGTCTTGTGAAATACATGCAGGAATGAGTTCAGGCACATTCACCTTTGGGTGCTAATTCTGTCAAACCCTGTTGTTCAGCAGGTTCAATGTTCTTCTGTCCTTCTTCCTCTGAATTCTGGGAGATATTTGCCACTGAAAGATGGACCAAAAGATAAAGACAATGAGGGAGACTGAGGTTGAAACAGCTATATTTATGACCAAAAGGTCACTGAGCATCGCTGATTAACAGTAGTCGACTCGGCACAACCAAGAGAAAGTGGTGGATGAGAAGGATGTTTCAAGTGGATGAGATGAGATGAAGTTTCCACACTGACCTCTTTGTGCCTCCCTCAGTGATGACATCACAACAGTCGCCCATTCCTGGGCCTCCTGCTCACTGCGAAATTTGAAGCTGAGGCAGTCATGAGGAGGTGTGGTCAGTCGAAGTTCATGGCAGCGCGGGGATTTAATCTCATATTTCACTGTCCGTAGATCAAATTCAGCTAAAAACTAAATGGGGAAACAAATTCCATGTGATACCAGAAAAACATTTTTTTTCTTCTTAAAATATTTGCAGGGAAAATGGACAATTAAAAACAATAAACCACAAAATGTAAAGCAATGACAAGATATTCTAGAGGTAAGTAGACAAAATGCATTATCATAAAGACACCACATACCCATAAAGGCTAAAGCTCCTCATTGAAACTGATCAGCTCATATCACACTGTCATGACCTTACCACACTGCGACCAGAACTGCAGACATCCCTAAGGGCTAATCGAAACTCTCCAGCCCGATTCGGGTCCATGCTTAGTTGAAGACGAAGTGTGTCATCCCCAGCTCCTGGAAGACACAGCGGCCTGAGTCCTGAATGGCACACCGATACTCGTACAGACATGAGTACTGTATTGCAGGTGGATTGCAGTGCTCCCAGGATTGAGGATTGAGCAGGAGGCGGCATCTGAGCCCACCCGCCGGAGCTCAAAGCCATATTGTGTAATTTCTATGTAACTATAGATGTAATAACTACTGCCACAATAGTCAAAATCATTACGTTGCCATCTCACCAAACGACTGACTGGCTTGTTAGCTGGCAATGCAACCAGAATGCAACCCAGTGAAAGAAAACGAAAACAGGAAACTTGTCCGACGTTTATTTACTTCCCCCTGCACAAAGAGCTACAACTGTTCCATGTCTAAAGTAATGCAAATGAACAAATTACTTTTTAACGGTTACAACTGAGGCGATACTTCATTGTTGACGGCTTCTAGAACCATTGCTTGCTGTTTACATTTCTTTCTTTTTTATCCTCCCATCTGAGGAAAAATCACGACCCACAATGACGCTAAATAATCCCGGAAACAGCTGTCGAAATAACTCAGTGGACACGACGGCGATAAAGATCTAGAGTTAACATTCCTTTTTCATTCAAAAAGGCAAAATCATAGGCCACAACTATTCGTTGTAAAATTTGCTTTAGAGTCACAAACATAGTCATAGGGTTGAAACTATGAAAATTCATATAAATATCTAAACTGTCAGCCTGTCACATGAGAATGTGAAATAATCTTTCACTTAAAAGTCGATATGATATCCCACCGTATTGAAAGCCTTGCGTCTATTACCCATCGTCAGTTTTGAAATTTGCAGCGTTGACATCGTCCAGGCAACTCCAAAATTAGTCATCTTGGTTCCATCGTTTCCCCTACTTTCTTAAAGTTGGTTTCTATACATTGATTAGTCTCAGTTGATAATAAACTGCTAAAACGGTGGCAACAGTCAAGCTTCAAACTTAATACCACCCCTTTTCCATCACCATTTTAAAGCTTAAATGTTGAAAACGGCAGATGGGTTGCAGCACACACCAACACATTGCACAGAATGAGAAAGCATTCAGACTTTGAGAATTTATTGTTCCTGGGCATCTGAAACAGAGCTATATAACAAGATAAGAGTCCTCTGGAGTCTTTCAGATCATAAAAAGAAACAATGTAACCGAATTTAAACTATAATTAGGGGGGAGCAAAAAAAAGGAAACAAAAAGAAAAACAAACCAATACAAAAACAAATATCCAGTCCTTCACAGTAGGCAACAGTAATAATAATTAAAAAAAAAATCCATGAGCATCTCCATTACTTGCCTTTGTCCCTAAAAGGGATCATTAATAATATTAATATGAACATTGATAAAAAATAATTACAAGTTAAAAAGTGGGGCCCGCACCACTGAGGGAGCAGTGCTTGGCAGCTGTGTTTGATAGCAGAAGAGGGGAAAGGTTTGTGGGAGGAGGGGCAGGATTGCAGTGTCTATGCCGAGAGATCACTGTTGTCAAAACGTTCTTGGTCATAGACCTCCGCAACGACCTTGCGGCCCCCAAACCAGCGGTTGTTGAGTGCCTGAATGGCCTTGTTCATCTCCGCTGCCGCAGAGAACTCCACAAAAATCTTGACTATGACCTCGGCGTCCTCCTCCTCGCCCTGCTTCTCCTGGTAGATGATGACTCTGTTCACGCCGCCAAACTTGCCGCATTCTTCTGTGACTTCACCCTCAAGCTCGTCGTCGATGTCTTCTGGACCCACCATGTTCCTTAGCACCATGACAGTGGACTGCAAAGACAGCAAAGGGCAATCAAGACCTGCAAACTTGCCATGTCATGGCATGAAAACACCAAAGAAAAACAGACCCAGAGAGAGGCTGCTACACCTCGAAGTGACGAGTGGATTTCATGCGTCTCATTGAATCATACTACGTTGTGATTTAATCTTCCCACTCAAACAAACACTAGCCTGCTATATAAACCCTACTCCCTGCACTGGGCAACCCTGAAGGCCCACCTCTTGTTTCCGGAGTAGCTTCTGCATGACCATGTGCCGGGCACTGCTGCCAGAGATGCTCATATGCTCCTGCTCGCTCAGCATCTCCTGGCCCGTACCGTCCAGGGATGCCTCCTCCTCTTCCGTCTTGGCTTCATGGGCTGCAGCTACAGCTGCTGCCGCTGCAACCGCCGTGGCCATAGCCGGTGGCGAGGACAGCACTGGGTTGACCAACCCCACCTGGGGCAGGACGGGCATGGCTGGCCGCGCAGGAGTCACCCCTGCAGACAAAGCAAGGACCTCAACATTGAGTCAGAACATGCTGGATAAGCTCAGAGGAGCCTGTTAGCCCTGGAAAAGCCCTACTGTGGTGAGACTTTAGGGCAAACCACAGACTTTACCAAGTAAGGGAGGGGGGGATCCCCTCTAGCATAGCATCCTTAAATACATGGATAGCTGGATATGGAACAGTCTCTAGACACTTGCCTAGGCTTAAGCTTAAGATCGGCTCCAAACTTACTATTGGACCATCAAGTTCACCCTGTTCATTTTCCATTTAAGAACACTGTTTTGAGGCTAAATCAACAGGTGCTGGGTGAAAGGAGCCACAGTGCTGTAAACTGCCATCTTAAGATATGGGCACTGTGCCACCTTCACCTGTGTGCAGTCATCAGGTTTCACACTTTATCCTGGTCAGAGAAAAGAACCGTGTGGAAACTGAACTTAAGTGCATTATGTGAATGACGTGGGTGTGTAGGTAGTGGTGGGGTGATGGGTTTCTGAGAGTCCCTCTCCCACCAATTTTTTTATTATTATTTTTTTATTATTCCATTTGGATGTTCAAATTGCTGAAATGTCAAAAACCCATCTCCACAAAAACACACAGGATCTGAGACTCACTGGCCAATAGGAATGAGATTTGTGTTTATGAGGGGAGGGGCTAGAGTCCTCTTCACACTTGGTTGGTCAGTGTGCAGCAAAGGGGAGGGGTTAAGAGGCCACGGTCAGGGCGATTGTGGAAAAAAGGGAGGGGAAGAGAGGAGAGAAAAGGAGAGAGAGAGAGAGAGAGAGAGAGAGAGAGAGAGAGAGAGAAAAAGAAAGAAAGACAAGGAGAAAAGAGAAAATAAAAGAAATCTATTAGTGGACAGTCCCTGTGACAGGCTATGTGCATGTATGTATTGAATAGGAAACAAATGCAACCTGAGGGAGGAAAAGTTTACACATAGGTATACAAACACACCCTGAATGAAGGGCAGAAATGAAAGGGGAAATGGTTCAAGACTAGGAATGGGCTCATTGAAGGGGGTGATTTTGTAGTTACCCACTTACCAGCAGTAACCAAGTAATCCATAACCCATTATTTAAAAAAGCATGGCATGGCACATTTAGGTATTTTCAGGCCATGTCATCTTCAGTGATTAATTTTTCCATTTTATGGCAAAAGACAACATTAGCCCTATGAAACAAAAACTAAGCAGAAACAAATTACTGGAAGTGATGGGCAAAAACGGCAATTTAAAAAAATACTAACATTGCTACATGTTACAGTATCACTCACTACAAGTATCAATCTAGCCAACTAAACAGGTAGCCCATCAACAGTGCATTGAAGTCAACTTTCTAAGATTGGTGTGGAATGCCATGGTGCGAGGGAAAAAAGGTATAATTAAGAAAATCAAGAAATCAAGAACTGTATGCATTTATAGACAGAATACTTGATTGCTTGGGCCCATTCCTAGCAAGGTTGTTAGTCATGCAGGAAAACAACTCCACTCAGCAGTTACACACATTCTTAAAAACATGGGTCATGTGCTCAGACAGACTGGAATATACTAGGGATTAAACATCTACTTGCAAAACAGTGACACAATACAACCTTACTAAGAAAAGGGAGAATGCAAGTCTTGAATGCTACCCAAATGACCATAGAACCCACCTGTATGCGCAAGCCTCCTCATTTGCAATAAGCCTGTCTATACCTTACATCATGCAGTGAACCGCATGCAACTCAGCAGCCATCCCCAATGCATGTGTCAGTGGCAGTGACAAAATCCTGCCGATGACCTTCGCTGAGGGCGATGTAATAACGCTCAAGGGAACTTATCTGGGGAAGGACCGCCATGGAGGAAACCCCAGCTTGCCCGTCCCCCCACCCTCGCCCACCCGTCTCCACCTTCTGTCCTGCGTACCTGTGATGACTCCTGGAGCTTGCGCTGCCATGACTGCTTGAGGCAGTTGCAGGCCTGTTGCCGCGCCTGTCATTGCCCCCAGGATCTGAGCGCCCGCCACTGCTTCCTGTAGGGAAAGACCGGGACATAAGGGAACACCGCCTGGACAGTGCCCGTTAACCAGGACACAGAAGACATGCACCCACACCGCCAGCCGCGCACACAGACACACGCACACGCCCACGCACGCACACAAATGACAGAGGTGAGAAGGGACGAAACTGGGCATGGAGTACATAGAGAAAGAGGACAGGGGACTGGCTGCATAAAGAAAAGAAAAAAAAACACTAATTTGAAGAGGGTGTTGATTAGGGATTATTCAGCATGGAGGTGGCATTCCAACAACAAGTTTCATTTCCGCTGGTTCACAACAGCTCATTTATGATCAGCTGAGGTATAAAAATACATGCTCTTGAATGAGATTAGCATTACCTATAGTATCAAGAAGCTATAAGCAGCTTTCCTCCAACTCAAGTATAATGGACATTAATGTGGTTGACTTAAATACAGTGCTACCATATTTAAAATATAAATTAAAAATACAAATAGAAAAATAGAAAAGGAAAGGAAACTTCTTAAATTCTAGCAAACCATTGGCAGTGTTGACTGGCATATACCAAATGCATTATGCTGTACTACTACATAGCACAGTTTCTTCTTACTGGCTCAATTGACTGTACACACACACACACATATATTGACAACAGAATCATCTACAATGACCAATCATGTCTGATAATGATGGTTATAGTTTAGTCGGCTGTAAGATGATTGATGTATGATGATTTAGTATATGCAGCCAGCCCTAAGAGGGAAAACACAGGAGGACAAGACAAAACATAAACTATTCTTCTATAATTATATCATCTATGATAATGTCGACAAATGCTCACATTACATTTATCTTTACCATGGGTGATTACAGCATAGCTTGCTCAATAATTACATTTCTGTGTATGCAGCACTACAGACACTAAATAGGAAAATAGTGAAGTTAAGAGCAGACTGCTTTGAATTCTCATTAACTGTCTATGCTAAACAGATAGGTATGAAACTAACAAATGAACTAAGAAACGTAACAAATTTTTTAAAATATCAGGTCACACAACATAAGTGTGAAACTGCACATATTGAAAGAATTTATATACATTTGCACTATTTTCAACATCAGTGAGGCCTTTAAATAATGCACAGAGCATATTTATAATTCAGCACTGTTTTTGGTTGCATTTTCTTAAAGAGACAGGCTGCTGTGCAAACAAATCATACAAGGCCGAAGAGACTAAATCGATTCTAGCATCATAGCATCAATAGAGACAAAAGGGCTACTTAGATCTATTTTAAATTGTATGAGGTGCTACTATAGCTATGAGAAACAACAGCAACCATAACATCCTAAAATTACCTGACAATTAACATTTTACTTGCCCACAAATTAAAAGACAATGATCACTTTACTTCTAAAATAACACGAGGGGCCTGAAGACAAGTCCCTCCCAACACTTAAAAGAGCTACACATAACAAAAAGGCACCAACGTGCTTGGAACAGAATTTCCTGAAGGATTTACCAGACAGTGTAGGAAGTCTTCTGTCCGATTCTCCGGCTGGGACAGATTCCATGCCATCTGTTTTTGGAGTTTACACGCTATGTTATCTTTCTGCATGTAAAAGTCTCTGTCTCAAATAAGTCACACTGAGTCATCATGCCATCAATTGCCTAGTCTGACTCAGAGAAGACCCTGACTAAGAAAAGAAAAAAAAAACTGAGCCATATTCTCTCTCGCTATTTCACCTTGGGTCTGGTATTGCCTGATTAGGCTAATTTATCACGCAACCTTACTGTACAAGGCTCCAGTCTAGAGCCAAGAGAAAGCGGCTGATCACTCACACACACCCTGACTAAGAAAAGGTAAATTATGAAAGGAGTAAAGGGGCTCACCTGGGCAGTGATTTTGGCGGTGGCAGCAGCAGCCGCCACTGCGGCTGCTGGGGGCAGGCCGCCAGGCGTGGTGTTCGTGAGGAGGGGCATGGGCGGCGTCACAGCCTTGCCCACGCGGAGGTACTGGCCCCCTAGGTCAAAGAGGTTCATGGACGACACGGCGTCCAGCGACGATTGCGGCTTGTCGTACTCTGTGGTGGAAGACACAAGGGTGAGGAGCTGCAGGTATTCCATTTCAAATAAAGCAACCATATCAGGGCTCTACAGTGCGCCCATTTCACTCGCACATGCGAGTAAAAATGATGGCGTGCGAGTGCAAAAAAATATTTAGGCGCACTAGTGCGAATGACTTCTAACCATGTCAATGTTTGTGTACAAAACGTTAGATTAGCCAGCCAAGATGTAAATATTGAAGAACTTAGTTCTTCTATCCACCGAATTCATCGGATATAGGAGGAACAGGATGAGATTCTGAGAATGCAGTGAGAGAAGGAAAGGTAACATGCCTTTTAGCCCAGTTGACGTATTGGCTGCAATATGCAAAATATAGCTGTAGTGAACAGGCACAAAAGTAGCCTCCCGTAATACTTCCGTTTTATTCAAAGGTAGAACGCTACTGACAACTCCAGGCTTCCACACATGCTTGTTTGTTTACACCGAATACAAGCTTAAGTGCAAAACGAAAGTAGGCCTAACATTTGCCTACTGCCCCCATCAATGCAGATATTTCAAATAAATATCCTTGAATAGAATATGTTGGGTTTTGTGGAAGATGGACTGTTTTGGTAGTAGTATTAGGCAGTATGCACTCAGATAGGTCACCATGGGCATATTTGGATTAGCTACAGATGGATTCACAAATAAATAAATTAGCCTACATTTGGCAGGATACTTGATATACAGGCTAAATGCAAATATGGCAATGCATTATATTATTTTACATTAACAAAATGTAGAAAAATAGAACGGACTGAAAATAAAGTAGGCACTGATATTCTTTAAAATCCTGTTTCCTGTAAATGTTGTCAGTCATTCTTAATCTTCGCAATTGGTGCACTGGCATGTTTAACTGTTAGCTGCAGTGTAACGTTAGATTGTTAAGCACAGAACTGACTGTGCGCCCACATTTTTGTCCGTGCTCCTAATTTTAACTTGGGCACACAAGTGCTCCTGGAAATTTTTTTTAGTGTAGAGCCCTGCATATGCTGCTGAAGTATGACAAAATGTTCTGTTCAACTAACCAACAAAAATGCACATGTTGTTCATGTGCCAATTTAAGGGCAAAAATCCACAGTAACCTTGCGTCTGGATTTTTGGCTACAATATGACTGTACACATTCTGGGATGTTCAGGGAGAACAATTAGGCAATGCAGCCTCATTTACCAGTTGTCACAGCCTTGAAACCAGACTGGATAGATACTAGCTCATAACTAGCAGCCTATTACATTGTTAGCTAGGTACATAGTATACTAAGCCTAATTTGGTTGATAAAGGTGGCTATATGCATTGACACTTCCCAAATGTAAAAATTCTGTAAAACAATTGATGTGATGTGTCCCAGTGATTGAGGATAGAACCAGCAGACGATGAACACACTGGCACCGAAGACATAGCACTGGCATTTCTCTGCCTCCGTACATTACACACACAAGTACTGAAGTTAACAAGCACGTGCCAAGAAATGGAGTTGGCTACTGAACAGAAAAAAGAAAGAAGATAGGCAATCAAGGTCACTAGGCAATGTTGCCAAAGACAAACTGGTTAAAAACATCTTATTTTTCACTTCTGTATGACCTCTCAGTTTAGCCTGCAACTGGTTTAATACTAGTGCCATGAATCAAAAGGCAAAGTATGAAGGGAACTGCTGTAGACTGTCACATCTGTGGTGAATTTCACAGCAATAGTAATGGGAGGGATGACTGCAAGCGTCTCATAAATTAATTCAAAACCACCTCATTAGTGAAATATGACATGTATCTGATGTCAGTTGATTTTCTGAAATATTAGAATGTTTTCCCAAACCCAGATGTCTAAAATAGTTTTCACTGACTTCATCGAAGGCTGGCCAGAAAATAAGACAAGGAATATGAAGCCAAAAAAAGAAATCCTCATTATCATTACACCATTCTTACAGTTGTATAACTAGATGGCTTCTTAGGAAAGGCTTTTATCACAAAACATATTAAGACTTACCTATGAATCCATAGCCTTTATGTTTCCCTGTAGTGGGGTCTCGTGCTAATGTACAGGATTTGATCCTTCCAAAGGCCTCAAAGACGCTTTTAATGTCATCATCTGACAAATCCGGGTGGACTGAGGCAATGTAAATTCTGTTGAAAGCCCGCGCTTCTTCTGCTAACTGGTCGATGATTGGTTGGGCCTGACCAATATTGCTTGGTCTTCCAACCTACAGATAAAACAGGCATTTACAAACCAGATAAAAAAGATAATGATGTGTGATTAACAACAGCTAAACACAAGAAAGTTTTCCAGACACAGACCAAGTCTAGTCCTATAATACTAGAAGCAAACCTCAATGAAAATCTCCACTGAGAAAAATCTGATATTCGAGGACTGCTTGAAAACTGTGTGCATATGTTTAATAGAACATACAGTATGCTTCACATCCACTTACTTTAATGTTCCTCCCACCAAGCATGACCGAGTTCATTTGCTCTAGCGCTAACTGAGCAGCCTCTGGCATTTCATACTCCACAAATGCAAAACCCTGTGGGACACAAGGGGCACAGTTGAGATTTCATTCATTTATATATATATATTTTTAAACTCAAACACTGCTTTTCATAATGATGTGTCCCAGTGATTGAGGATAGAACCAGCAGACGATGAACACACTGGCACCGAAGACATAGCACTGGCATTTCTCTGCCTCCGTACATTACACACACAAGTACTGAAGTTAACAAGCACGTGCCAAGAAATGGAGGTGGCTACTAAACAGATAAGAAAGACAGATAGGCAATCAAAGTTTTCATTTTCTGACCAGTCAGTTCTCAAATCTAACCTTATGCTTCATAGTAACAGAATCCCAGGACATGTCTATGCTCTTAATGGGACCAAAGGGAGCGAAGGCCTGCCGGACGGTGTCCTCGCCCAACTCGTAGTAGATGGAGCCCACGTAGACGCGGCACATGATGGCCAGGGCTCGTTGCCGCTGTGCTGCCACCTGCGGACAAGAAAACTCTATTTAACGCTCACTGCCAGCAAATGTTTTACCTTCAAAAGAGTTTGCATAGACAAAGGCTGCCCCAGTGACTGAGGATAGAACCAGCAGACAAGACACTGGCACTGAAGACATAGCACTGGCATTTCTCTGCCTACATACATTACACACACAAGTACTGAAGTTTGTACTTCAACAAGTGTGTACCAAGAAATGGAGGTGGTCTGGAACAATGCTATTATGTCCTTCACACTGTTATCTGGTTATCAGCCAGTCATAACTTTGTACCTGACAGACTTACCGATTGCAATGGTGAGAGAGGATCTCCAAAGCCCATTGACAACGAGGCCATCTAAAAATGAAGATCATTTTGTTAAAACAGAATAGAATCCTATCAACACCCAATCAAACAGAAGACATAGGAATGGGCCAAATGTGTCTTCACCTGTATGTTGTTTATCTGTTGTTGCTGTTGGGCGAGGGTCTGTTTAACCAGGACACTCTTGATGCTCTGCTCCATGGCATACTTCTTCGCCTGTAATAAGAGACAACTCATACAACCAAAAGAAACCAAGCAACACAGCTGGGGTAACTTTCCAACAATACAAACCTGAGCTACAAGACAAACGGGAGAATGGAGAATTAAGGGAATATTTACGTTTTCAACTTCTCATGGCTACATTCACAGATAATCATGTTGATGAATGTTTCAGTGCTGTCTGTGTACCAAGATTTGAGAATAGCACCAGCAGACACCGAACACACTGGCGCTGAAGGCAGTCTTGGCTCTGCTCTACCTCCGCAGACGACACTGGTGGACACTGAGCAACCCCACATGTCAGTAGATGGAGGACATTAACAAACCTCTTAAGAGGCCCTGTGCGTTAAACCACAGACTGTATGCCAGGGTAATATCTACTCCCCTCTGTTCTCCCCTCCAAGATCTAATACGAACATATTCTGTCTTAAAGCAACACCAAAGAACTTTCCCTCTGTTGCACGCACGCTATTTGTTTATCCAGCACCGGCTTTGCAAATAACTATGTCCACAGACAAGGCAGAATATTTTGCATGACTTACGAAGTACGATGTATTGCGACATCAGATGCAAGGCAAATTTGTAGTTTCTTATGTCTCATTCCATCGAACTACAGATCCGCTACCCGATCTGGCAAACTTACATAGTGCGGTTATAGCCGATGGAGGGCCGCGAAGCGAATGCAGAATTGCCGTTCACCCTGTTACAAGTTGATGAACCACTGAAACGATTTTGGAAACATTATTTTAAGGCATAAAAAAGTCTTTGGTGTTGCTTTAAAGGAGCTGTAAGTCATGCTGGATAATGATGATTAATCTATAGCGTTACAGGTTAGAAACTGCTTACAGTACCGTCAACACTTGACTAATCTATAGTGTTACAGGGGAGATGACCATGCAAAAAAATAGACACCACGTCATGTCCCTTCCTCCTAGTGTCTTACCTTCTGCAGCGCCTCCTGTTGCTCGGGCGTGAGAGGCGGCAGGCCAAGTTTTGAGCCGGTGCCCTGTCCATTCTCCATTGTCAGAGCCTGGCCGCCCTGCACACATACGTCCATAAGAGGTGAGGGAGGAAAAACGGACATGTTTTCATTTACCAAACACCCAGTGAAACATGGGTGCAACAACATCCACATTCTAATGGTGAAATCCTAACTTTAGAGCAAACTCACATCTGAGCACTGCCAATGTATATACATTTACCTTCTGATTTAGAGTAGATCACAATTTTGCCTTGATGGAGAGCACCACTGCACTTTAATCTCAAGCTACACTACTGATTTTAACAGTACAGAACATTTCTACATGCTAGCGTTAGACGAATCACTTTGAGCTTGCTCTGAAATGTACACAATGGAATAAATGTTACATTTCAGGAACAGGCAGCGAAGAGCAGCGTTTAAAGGCTCAAGCTAAATTCATTAAAAAATTAGATAGGCAGCGGCCTATTATAATTCTCTCCTACTGCATAGAAGAGGGACACATTAATTAGGGGTAAGATATCAGGAAGAGAACAAAACAGGACCATGCAAATATATCAGCACATGGTGGACACCCCTTCCAGCAAAAACAGGAAACATTTGACATCTCCATACATTAGGGGAGTTTCCCCCTCCCCCTGAATGTGGATTTTCTCTACTGAAAGTTCTGTGAGGCAAGTGCCCTTATTGATTACTACACAGAAGAAAGCTGAAGTACCTTTGCTCATATGAACTCCAGAGTGGTGCACTGCCCTCCTTAAGGAGGTTTGAACCCAAATAGTTCTGCCATTGGTTTTGGAAATATAGTACAGTCAAGAGATACGCTCTACAGCACAGACGACACATAGAGAGAAACGACAAAAAGGAAAAAAAGAAAAGAAAAAACACAAACCTACTTAGCACAAGAGTCACTGGAGGAATGATTACAGCAATTTGAAAACAACTTGTTTGAGCCTGTAAGGCACTTGGATTTGAGGGTTTATGACACACACACACACACACACACACACACACACACACACACACACACACACACACACACACACACACACACACACACACACACACACACACACACACACACACACACACACACACACACACACACACACAGTTACGACTGACATGCTTTAATTACAGACATATATATTACTATAAATGGCACTGTAGAATCGTAATGATTCAACCGAATTCTCTTAATCTGTGTGGAAACCGGTTCAGATGTGAAATTTCGATTACAAAATGAAAGTTAAATATATTTAAGACTTTAAAGCCAAGTCTCGGCAAACGTAATACAGAGGTCACATTTCTTCCATTCTCTGTACTGTTAGGACATTTGGACACCACATTTTTAGTCACCAGAACTCCTAACCTATACTAGCAAACACGAAGGGCATAGACATAAGCCGTCACCATTGCTCAGAGTGGTCATGTGGCCAATAAACTCTCCGTGTTTTAAAATGAACTATGTTCATCCAACAGCATAATACATACAATGACAGGTAAGGTTAAATTTAAATTTGTTCTTAGCTGGTTGGTCTGAAATGAATGGGGGGGGGGGGGGGTTATGAGTAGTTTAGCCTCTATGGTCTCACAACCTCCTAACAACCTAAAACAATGAGGAGCGCGAGAGTGTAAGTCTCTTCAACTTGGGTCAATGGGCACAGGGTAAGTCTGGCAATCTGGCTAAGGTTACACCACAACCAGTGTGTTTTAGCAATGGGAGAGTAAGACCCTTACCTAGCACCTGCTCTCCGTTGGGGTGTCCTGCTGCACGTTACCCGTGGGGAGATATTAAATATGGAGAGCTTATACAGTTCAAATCAGAGTCTACAGGGGGAGAAAAATCCTTCACATAAGTTATAAATACATGATGAACACTATGAACATATGCGTCACTGCATCAGGTCCTACCCTCCATCACATGCTCTGAATGTGGGTTCATCTGTTTACGTTAACAAAAAATATCAAAACGTTTTATTACGTTGTCCATTCAGACGTTAATAGCTTATGTAACGTGTGCAAGCCAAAACGGTAATGTAACGTTAATCCGAGGTGGGTAACGTTACACCGCTAGACTAGTTTAACTAACACGAGATGATAGATCAACCAATGCAAACAAAATTGCGCTCGCCCAACAACAGCTAAAACATCAACGAAGCAACTGGTTGTTGGAGGACAGCTAGCAAGCTACGATTAACAGTGGGATAGGAAACTGAATTGGCGTTAGCCAACTTCACCTTGCTAAGAGTATGAAACTCTTGATCTTCCGATATTAAGTTACGTTAGGTGGTTTACAATTAAGCAATGCAATAACGTTATAACGCTAGCTGGTTTCTTTTATATTACCAATATATGTAAATATTTACATAATTTGGTAGCTAAAATGTAGTCTGTTTAAATGCCGCTAACCAACGCTTTTGGTGAGGCCTTTTCAACCTCATGTTGATGTTAATTCATACACTGTAGACGGACTCAGTCCATTCAGTTAGCATTCAGAGCTAGATACAAAGCAACATTTATTCCATAAAGTAGACCCATGCCTCATAAAATCCGGGGTGGAACGCAGTCAGTAAACGTTCACGTTAGTATTACAACCAATAATAAATGTACATAGCGTTTCACACCACCAGTCTTGTGACAAAATGGATATGCCGCGATTCTAACGTTATCCTTAACGTTCTTCATAGCATAGTTCTAGATGTTAGCTAACGTTAACGTTGCGTAGGCTACTGTAGTTAGCAAGGGGACAATGTGAGGGATGATTAGCTATGGAATGGTCGTAGTTTGTGGACATTTTGTTTTAGGTTACAAACCAATATACTTATTCGTTATCTATAATTATACACTATAGTAGATACATACCTAATCGGTAGATTCAACGGAATAACGTTAGTATATCCAAGCCTGTTTTCTAGATAGCCATCCAAGCTAACTAGCACAAGGCCTAGCTCAATGAACAAAATCCCGCTCTCGCATTTCCAATCCACATTAGGCTAACGATAGCTAGCTGGTTAGCTAATAGTTAAAATGTTGAGTTTGAATGACTTAGCCTCGCTACAATCATTGTGTCTCTCAATTGGATGGCAAATGTTTGCTGAATTTCAGTGCTGTAAATATAAACAATACCACTTAATTATATGCGTGCATGAGGTAGTATATCCATATTTTTAATTTACCGCAGACACCGCCACCGCCATGAAGCACACCTTTTCGTGGAGGCCGACCCGCTGAATATCACAATGCTTCGCGATAGTTCGATGAACGCAGCATTAGACTACACCTCGCGAGAACAACACTCCACCAGAGAATGGCTCTGACTCCACACAGAAGTTCATGTTAATGTAGCAAGTCCTCAAAGTAGTAGGCCGCCAGTAGTGCTTCTATAATGAAGTAGAGGTAATCTGAATGGTTTCTTCAACACAATGGATGCACAACAAGAGTTTACTTCCTGAACACGTTTGAATATATAATGTAGTTTGGGTTGCTGATCACGAAGAGGCACCCAAAAGGGTTGTTTTGTTAGCAAATTTAACATGTGTTCACACATATGCTCTGATGGACATAACTGCAGTCTGCAACATAGTTACACATTCCCTTAAAACTTGACATCAGTGTTGTAGTATTGTATGGTTTTAAAAAGCATATTTAACAATACTACCAACTCGAAGGCACATGCGTCCAATAGCATGCTTTTTAAATCAGAATATTTAGATGGGCCATCGCTGTCAGGTCAGGTGCATTATCTTGGCAAAGGTTAAGTGCTCACTAATGCAATGTTTTTTTTTTTTTTTTTTTTTTGGGGGGGGGGTCAACAATACCCGGGACACCGAAACACCGGGGCACATGAAATTTGGTGGACATATTATTGCCCCACTAGATTTTTACGGGGAAATTTAGTTCAGTCCCTGGGGGCCATGGTATGTTGGTCTCAAGAGCCCACATCAACCTAGCCCATAATCACTCATTTGTGATTTGCAACCCCCCCCCCCCCCCCCGTTAAAAAATGAAAATTAAATATTGCTTTAATCGCCTTAACCTTCCTATCTTCAGTTGAGATGTTCTGAACTGCACCAAATTTCATGTGTAATAATGATAATTTCATGCCGAAATAAACCTGAGAATGTTTATTGGACATGCTTGGTTTTTACTGCAGGTAGGCTACTAATCTTTCACCAGCTTATATCCATAGGTAAAATAACATTAACGTTTGCATTGGTTGAGCGATGGAGGCAATAGAATTTAAAGTAATAAGTATTTAATTTTTCTTTTGTCAGTAATAACAGAAGCCTTTCACAATTGGTAATGAAAAAGGCTTCCACACAGCCAGTTTATTATGTTTTGTTCACATTTCTTAATATATAACAGCTTAGGCAGCTTCATTCATACAGGCATTTTGATATTGATAGAGTAGACATGGAGGCAATCACATGTGAATTCAAGGCTATTGCTGTTATTATTCACATTCAAGTTGCCCGTTTACTGTAATTTATTTTCATGATTCGGTCTTAGCGAGATACAAACATTTATCAAATAATACTCTGCTGAATGCGTTCAAAAAATAAACCCAGCTTTGGTTGACTTCCAAACAAGATGTTATTTGAAAATGAGCTGAAAGATGCCATGCACACCATGCCAACTCATGTCTTATATAAGTGTTATAGCAGTCATCATTCAACATGCAGTCTCGCTGATACTGGTACAGAGACACTGAAACTGGAAAGAAAAGAAAAAAACACAAAGATTATTGTATTCAAGTTGCATTAAATACTGTATACCTCTAGGCCTACAGAGTGATTCAGGAAATCAACCTCTGGAAGGCTTTCTGCAGCAAAGGTTGTGTGAATGTATGTAGATGTATTACAGTATTTCAGGCAAGTTTATGAAATACTTTCATAACATACTGTAGACGCACCAGTCAGGGTAGTGTAAACTGGGTAATTTTTTTTGTGCTAACAAAATAGAATGTAGTTATGCTATGTAGCAACTATCGATCTCTCTCTCTCTCTCACACAAACAAAACGAAGTGGGGCTAGCATTGTGACTTTAAACACAGATGAGTGATCCGTTTTTGTTTCCTTAAACTTTCAAGCTTTGTACATTACATTGTCTGTTTATACTGGTAATTGACTGTATCTTTTCAATTTTAGTGTATGGATGAGATGTATGATAATTCCAAAAGAAGTAAAAGTGAAGAGACAAACTTACAAAGTTTCTTTTTACCCCTCAGTAATGGACACCTGTTTGGGAAACTGTTCACTGTATATAGCTGGAAGCTGGATAATTATGTGTGCTGCACCCACGAGCCAGCAAGATTGGCAAATACAGATTTGACACATTCCTGTCTAACTGAGGCACTTAGTGCATTATATGATCTAATTACACACAGGGACAACAATCTGCATTTTAACGCTAAGTGTCTAATTCAGGTTTAGAGGGAAGTTAGGACTTGTGTACAGGACAGCACTGCCACAGAATTCCTGACCAAGACAAGTACACAAATAGAGATGCTAAAACAATGGCAGGATGACAAAAGTGTTGAGAGCTGAAAGCCATCCAGCCTTAAACATAATGCATTAAAAACAAACATGTTTAATACGAGTAATGATATAGATTCAAATCAGTCTTGTCAATAGAACAGACATTTTAAGATGGCAAAAAGAGCTGCTCTGTTGGGACTAGTGAGCATTCATATTATTGGACCTTAAGCGTTCTTGCGCTGCCTTCCTGATGCTCTAACATCCGGTGCCTTCTAACAGTCACTGGAGCAGAGCGGTTTCCCTGTCTTTGGTCATCTGGATTATAAAATGGATGCAACCAAAGATGAGAATTCAGAGAGAGTTGGACGGTTTTCACAAACACATGAAACCCATTAAAAAAAAAAAAACAGGACCAATAAAATCTATGGAGTCATGTGGAATATTGCCTCTGTGGCATGGTGAGATAGCTGCTCAGTCCTCAGACCTCCCTCATGTAGTCCTCTGCCAGTTAGAGTTTCCTGAGGCTTCCGGTAAGACCTCTTTGGAATGCCTTTGCTGTCTGTGCATGAGTTGTGAGACTTGCCCAGTCTCCTCCTTACGTAGGAATGACACATAGTCCCCTCATTCTCTCTCTCCCATAAACGACACGTCCATGGTCCCATGCTGACAGCTGACACTTTCTCAGTGGATCAGGGCCACCACTGGTGCAGCAGCAGAGGAGCTGTCCCAGTGTTTACCCAGCGCATCCTCCAGGAATCCGGCCAGCTTCTCACAGTCCTCCTGCATAACAGAGGCATAGAACAAGACCATACGTGACTCTGGATAGCAGAGTGCACTGACCTTTTAAGTGGACTGCCTAAGTGGGTGCGTCCTAAAACTTCTAATGGTACTGCTCTGTGTTATAGAATGCATTTCACTGAATTAAGAGGCCCAGCCTTGGCTAAGCAGTCAGCTAGTACTCTTTCATTCACCTGCTGGCTCAGTGCCTTTAATGTTTCAGAAAAGTGCATTCGAATAAGAATGCGTCTGCTACTACAGTAGCCCAACAATATATGCTTGATTTAGGTTAAATTGTTAGGGTTGCCATCATGGAGCAGTAACTTTAGAGGTATTAAGATCCAGACAAATTGGTTTTGAATCAGGGACAATTACAGTAACTGGATGACAGGAATTTCACAGATTTCATAGCTAATCTCTGGTGTGTCTATGAGCAGACATGAATGGTTTCAGGAAACCTAAAGGGTTGGCCTTCTTACCTCACAAATGAATGCGTGATGAACAAGCTCGCTGGCCAAATCCCTTGGATTGTCCGCTGAGGGACATAATTATTTATCACATTAATTTTATATATGCAAAAGAATCTCTCAAATGTGTTGGAACTCTGACCACTAATGTCAGTCAAAGACTTGAAGATTACAACAGCGTATAGTTTTCAGACTGCGCCATCACGTAATGTCCCGACTTGTATTCCTTGGAAACCTAAACATATATTACATCTCTGAAGTTCTCTTCCCACTAGAAAAAAAACAAGAATTGACATAAATCACTCACTGGGAAGAACATCACAACTGAGCTGGCGATGAAGCTTGTCATCCATCTTCAAAAATAGAGAGAGCTACAAACAAAGTTGAGAATAAAAAAAAAATTTGAGATTTGAAAAATCACTGTATTAATTGGTCATCTGGTCAAAGCACACATACATGTGTATCAAAATGTGGCAACTCACATGACTTCTAGTTCCCTCCTCATTGGCTTCCAAATTACAGTGCATCTGAACGACCTAGCAGGCAAAAACAGCCACAGAGCCACAGATTAGGCAAAGCAAGTGGAACAGCCATAACTTTTACTCTACCGCACTACAGCACATCTGATTTGTGTCATCTTCTCATACCCGTCTTATCTTTCTAATGCCTATTCATTACAACCTCAATTTAGTTTCACCAAGTCACGTTGACCTCATTCACCTTTCTGGTTTCGGTCTCCTGGGGTTCCGGGGTGGGCGTCTTCACCGTCTCCATGTGCTCCTGAGAAAGGGAGAGGGCACGGGGGATGGGGTGGGGTCTCTGGGACGCAAAGTTCATCAAAGGATAGATCCCATTTCTGCACAAGTGAAAAAGATCATGTTAACTTCAGCGGCAGAGTACTTGCAATAAAATGCTTCATGACTTCCTTAGTTAGTTGCAATAGTATTGTCACTTACTTGACATCCTCTAAGAATTTGTCGAGCTCCAGAGGGGAAACATGGGAGTACCTTCAAGAGAACAATTACCATATGATGTGTATTCATATGCATTCCTTCATATATTCATTTATGGTGTTCAAAATCACTTACTTCAGCTGGACTCCTGGGCGATCACCATGATAAATTTCTGCCATTATACCATTTGGATCATAAGATTTAGTTTTTTCCTCCACACAGTTCTCTGGAAGCATGTCTAGACCAAAGTTGGTCAAAGTTACACACAAATATCAGGACATTGTATAATCAAACCAAATAATCAAGTAGATCTCTATTGGCAGAATCAAGTGGAGGGCATAAAGTGCAGTTCAGAATTCACTAGTCATTTCTGCCATCAGTAATGGCAGCCAGCATGTGGTCATCCGTCTCTGCATACTCACATTGATTGTTAATAAAGCAGTGGGCTGCAAGCAGTTTTAGGGAGTGCACTTCAAACAGAACCCTGTGGAACAGCAGGTCATGGGCAGTAGGCCTCATCTTAGGATCAGCATGCACACAAGACTGACTAAACTCCTACACACAACAGGACAGAGAAATCACACGCATGTCTGTTAAGCCACAAGACAGTCAACATCTCTTACAGTCAGTAAATTTCCGTGATGTGAAATGTCTTCTTTGTGATTGAGAGTATAGGCAAACCTACAATCTTTTACTCATCTTACCCTCATGAGAGGGTCTTCCAGGGACTCCCCAGCATAAGCTATGGCTTCTTTAGACACTGCAGTGTCCCCATTGGCTTGAATCTCCAAGACGGCCATCTACAGAAAGAAATTACAACTCAAAATCAATCTCTTATCTTCTGATCTTATTTTCATTACATGTACAATCAGGTAACTTAATAACCACAGAGCTGGCACTTACCTCCAAGGCACATATGCCAAAGGAGTATATGTCAATGGAGTAGTCATCCACAGAAACTAGATGGAGAAACAACCAGGGGGGTATAACCCAGTCAGCCTCATGTTACATCATTTGATGCAAATTACGGATGTAAGGTATACACAATATAATGGACAAACAATATGAATTTGCTATAAGGTATGAATTTTGATAATAGCAGCATTCACAAACATGCACACTGAGATAATGCAAAACGTTTTTTTTTGGAATTAATACAATTACGTCAATACCGGCAATTACATAATTGCATTTAAAAAAGGAGTTACTTTAGATTCCTCTGTGTGATGTGAGATATGTCCTATTCATAAGTCATATGGTTAAGAGTACAGTAATAGCAGTCATGCTGGTGCCATATCTGTGGTTCTCCCCTTCAGAGGAATTTATATTGAAATTTAAATAATGAAACCAATATGCAGTCATTACTGTTCTGTACTTTAAATCAAAGTCAAAGTAAGCTTTATTGTCGATTCTTCACATGTTCCAGACATACAAAATTACACAGTGAGGTAAATCTCAGGCCATAGCGCACAGCTCAAGTTCAAATGTCATTCAAGGCAACATATTTCAGTCGGTTTCGTACTGCAACCTGGCACAGCACAATGTGATTCCAAGCGCATAATGTAAAACACCAAGCATGAAACACAACAGAGGGGTACTCAGCAAGCATGAGTGAGTGAGTGAGTGAGTGAGGTCCTGGGTGGGAGGGAAACATGTGCAGAGGACAGATGGATAGAGAGAACGAGAAAAAGAGAGAAAGAGAGGGAAGAGGGAAAAGAGAGCGATAACAATCAGACAGACAAAACAAACTCAGGAAGAGAAGGAGACGGCTACTCACGGCCATACTCGGGAGCAAAGAAGTGCTGGTTCATCTGCTCGTCTCGATGCTGGTGCACGTTCCCGTGGATCGCCTCTGGGAACACTAAGGAAAAGACAGACGCACAGTTTTGATAAACATGCATGTGTGTGTGTGTGGTAAGTACTCACGCCAGTCTGTAAACCACAGTAAACACATTGTGAAACATATTCATAAGCCATTTGCGGCAGGAATGTACTCATAGAGGAAGAGCGTGGTCTTTTAATTAACCAAACAGTAAATAAGGCACACACGGAATGGGATCACAAATACACATTCATGGGTACATCATTTGGTGGAAAGAGCGGTCACGACATAGAAGTTACAAAGGAAAAACAGAAGTTCACTAAACACCGAATTCCATTCCATTCCATTTGTCACATGGATTGAATAAGGGGTAACTGGGCAAGAAAAAAAAAGTGTTTATCACAGACCCAAATGAGCTAATGATGTTTTCAACACACAATTCATGTCTAAATCAGTCCTCTGTGTGTAGACTGAAGCTCTTCATTGACAAATCATTAATGAAGTGATTCATAACAGAGAAAGATTCTCACCATTGACAAACAGCCTGTGCCAAACTGCAAACAGAAAGAGAGGGAGAGAGAGAAAAAGAGAGCATCACTGAACATTCAAATTACAAGCAAAGCATGTGACACCTATAAACTGGAATTAGATTAATTCCAATCTGCTTCAGTCATAAAGTACAACAAAGTGGGCAGTGGGTTTTACAAATGGGTTCCATGCTTTAATGATTGTAGCTATGGCGTTTTTGTTCTTACCTGAACCAATTTTTATGAGTCCGTTGTGTTGTATGAAAATGGTATCACAAGTCAAGTTGCCATGGACAATCGGAGGATCACATGAGTGCAAATAACTGTTGAGGAAAGAAAACACAAATATCACACCGTATTAAGCCAATTTAATTTACAACACGGTATACACTATGTAACAGTGTATCACTATAAACTGCATTCAGTTGTTTAAATTGATTGGTTTAACTAACCAGCAATGAATGACATGACTCTTACCTCAATGCTGAGAGGATCTGCGTACACCACCGCTTCCAGGCCTGAGACGGACAGACACAAGCACGAGGAGGAACGCACAATAACACACACAGGAAGAGTGAAATTAAAACAGGAGCATGAAGTCCAGCAGGAGGACATGGAGAGCAAGGGCAGAGGAAAAGGACAGAAGACAGCAGCACCAGATTACCGTACTCATCTGTATTTACCATTAAACACTTGAGGGCGCTGTAGACACAAAACAAGGACGGCAGTTTTGTGGGTTAGTTGAGATATGTCGATGTCAGAAACCACACTGCTGTGAGCTAGTCAGATTTCTCCCCTATTGTTACGTCACAGTAGGGGAAATTTGAATATTACTACGACCAGATAGGCCCATATAGGGCGCTGACTATCCAGCCCCATCTGAAAATTCCCACCCACTAAGTTAGGAGCTTCCTGTCGAAGATCCTCCATTTTGGTCGTAGCCTATCGTTTTACAACCAGCACCATGCGAAAGAGTATCAACTGTATCCAAACTTCTTTTACGCACCTGATATTTCTGTTTCAAGTATAGAAACAGAAACTCCCCAGGACACATCTCGTTCTTGTTGGCATATTTAAAGCAACACCAGAGCTTTTTGTACCTTAAAATAATGTTTCCAAAATCGTTTCAGTGGTTCATCAACTCGTAACAGGGTGAACGCCTGAGCGGCACTTCTGCATTCGCTTCGCGGCTCTCTATCGGCTATAACCGCACTATGTAAGTTTGCCAGATCGGGTAGCGGATCTGTAGTTCGCTGGATTGAGACATAAGAAACTACAAATTTGACTTGCAACACATCATACATGTCGCAATACATCATACTTTCATAAAATCATGCAACTTTCTCTACCTTGTCTGTGGACATCGTTATTTGCAAAGCCAGTGCTGGATAAACAAATAGCGTGCGTGCGACAGAGGAAAAGTTCTTTAGTATTGCTTTAAGCAATATGACATGAGACAACAACACTTCATTTGCATTTAAGGCAACAGGCCACAGAAATAGCCTATATGACTGAAACTGGCGAGAATGGAGGTGCTGAGAATGTGTAATCTGAGAGGAATTTTGCAGGAACAGCTTCAGGGACATGCAACGTGCAACACATAGGTCTATTTTGACTTGATGAAATAAGTATAATATGGGACCTTTAATATATCTCACCTTCACATTCATAGTCTTGTGGTTTTTCTTGGTTTTCTTCAAAAACTGTTTAAGGCTTCCTGAGGACATGTACTCTGTGATAAATATCACCTGGAAGCAGAGAGTAAATTAAGCGATTTAGTGTGTGTGTGTGTGTGTGTGTGTCTGTCTGTCTTCATGTCCTCTCCTTATCCAGCCTGTCGGCAACTTAAGAACCATAAATGATTCCAAATAACTCTGAATCATCACAACTCACTCCTGTTCTTAGAAATCACATATGTACAGCACATGCCTTGTCAGCTCAGCCTTCACGGCCCACTTGTGCTGACAGGCAGTTTAACTGATAAAAGTCTGCAACCCTGAATGACATCATACATGCTTTACTCAAGAGTAAATGTTGAACTCAAAGGATTAGAGCTGTAACGATATGCGATTCGAAACCGAAATCGCGACACTCATATCCACGAAACTGTGTCATGGTGTGAAAAGGCAGAACCGTGACACACCCTTTGTAGTGTTTCACACAGTGTTTTGCAGCTTACGCAGCCGTATAACACACATCTCCCGCTTTACTTACCGGTAGCCTACGTTGTCCAAAAGTAAATAAATAAATCATAATTTCATACCTCTCGTTGCTTTCATTGTAGACTGTGTTCAACTTTACCAAACAGTATAGAAGTAAACCCCCTCTCCTTGCCCCACTCTCTCTCTCTCCCGCTCCTGCTCAATGGACAAGTGCGACTCGGCCAACACCAATGCAAATAAAACATTCACAATCGTGAAAGCAAGGACGCATAGAAGACGACTAGCTAAATTACTATTAAATCCGCTTAGCAATAGCATCATTAGCATGCTGCACATATTTGTTTAAAACTCTTTAATTCAAGTTGACTGATCATCTCAATACCAATGTTTCCCAAAAGGGACTGTCCCAAGGAGAACAAGTATTACCTTGAAAATTAAGCTAGCCAACTATGGTACTTTGTTTACAATATTTCCAGGCTTCAAGCAGACAGATGAATTAGAGGTAGAGTTGTAATAGAAATAGTAGGCCTAGGCTATAGGCTAATCTGCAAAAGTGTGCCGTCATAAATATCATACATTCAGTATTCTCTCTTTTTATATAAGGATCTAAAATAATATAGATATGTTATATTATATTGTAATCCTCTGATGTTCTAGGTTAGGCTATTGAAATGTTACTAAATAAAATGTCTAGCCGCCCCCCTCCCCCCCAAAAAAAAAAGAAAAATCGAGGTTTGTATCGAACCGTGGGTCAAATATCGTGATACAAACCGAACCGTATCGTTACAGCCCTACAAAGGATGCATGAAGACATAACTTAGACAAAGCACAATTTGAAATGTGCCCATATGTATGTGATAAATGTATGTGAGTGAAAGTATGTGTTAAAAGTGTAATTGAGTGAGTGACTGTGTATGTGTGTGTGTGTGTGTGTGTGTGTGTGTGTGTGTGTGTGTATTTTGGAGGACCAGAGAATGTGTGTGCACGCATGTATGGGCATGTATTTGGCCATCTCACCCGTGCCCGACTCTCCCTCATGTCCAGCCAGTATTTGTGGAACTTGACAATGTTGGGATGCTCCACCTGCATGAGGCTCTCAAACATCTCCCTGATCCTGTCCTGAGGCACACACACACAGAAAGAGAGAAAGAGAAAGAAAAAAAAAAGTGTGATTCTAGAGATAAGGTCAATTTTAATTGGTACCTTGTGTTTTGAAGCACTAGGTGATTACCCCTTGAGCCAAATTTTGACTTGAAAGCCTACCACACCTAACACACAAATACACACATACACGGACAGACAGACACTACAAATCTGCATCGATGCACTCTGGAGATAAAATGGAAGGGTCATTATTTGAAAGGCACATAATGGTAAATGGATTTTTTAAGAGGACGGAGGGCAGCGCTCTACCTCGTGAGACTTGAAGACCTTCTTATCGGAGAACTGGACCTCATTCCACACCACCTCCACCCCCTCCTCTGTGTCCATGGCCAGGGAGGCGCTCTCAATCCCGGGCACATTTCCTTGGCTGAGCTGAAGGCGCACGCACACACACACACACACACACACACACACACACACACACACACACACACACACACACACACACACACAAACACACACACACACACACACACACACACACAAACACAAACACAATACAGGCACTGGTGAAATAACAACAAGCAACATGGATATAGAAATGCATTAATAGTAACACATAGGGATACTCCGTTAACAGAGTTAATGGACATATTCAACATAATTTGAGCAAATGCAGAAATTGCACGTTTAAGTAGGCTATAGGTCAGGGAAAAATACTGGCCATTCAGTATGTCCACGCCACAACACACCACACCCACCCTGAGCGGTCTCCACCAGCATGACACCACTCTGACGAGCACTAGCTCTGCATTCATGGAGGCACAACACACACAAGCAGATTCTCTTGCGATAAACAGTAACAGTAGTCAGCTGCCTATGTTGCAATGTAAACATGCACACCTACAATGACACTTTATTTGTTTTACAAACACCACGTAAACTCCAGACAGTTTTGTCTAGTTGAAAAAAAAAGCTTTCCTTCTCATCTCAGGGAAAGAGAAGACAAGGCAGAGTTTCCAGCCACATGCTAACAAACCCCGGGGTGGTTTTGGAGCTGGTCTCGTGTCACACGCTCCCCACATGCCGAGACACAGCTGTTCTCCTTAAGGTTCACGCTGGACCTCAGTGGGTCTACGGCCACAGCACACTCACAAGAGCCTTCTCTCAGTGCTTTGCATTTAATGTACTTGCTCGGAGAACAAGATCAGACCAGGTCAGCTGCCAGCAGAAAGAGAAAACAGCACTGGGAGAAAAAAGTTACACAAACAAACTGAAGGAGTGTGTATAAAAAGCCGAACAATGGTGAGAGACCAAGCATAGGGAGTCCTGCATAACCGAACAACAACAAAAAAACCCTGCTCAAAAATTACTGCCAACACGCTCCGTCAAATGAGTACCTCAAGTTTGTAAAGCGTACTGTTTTCACAACTCTGTTACCGACGGCAGTAGAGGAGGTAGTCCTCTTTGTGCCTGTTTGCAAGGCTTGATTACAGGGTTCTTGAGCCACGGGATGTATAATTAGTCTAGAAGAGCCACTGCGTCTAACACAGTCTCTCGACTGGCTGATCTTTAAAATAAATACATGTAAACAGTTTATTGCCAGGCCCTCAGCCGCAGGCCTGTTAGTGGTTAGCCCAACAGGACCGTGCTTCAGGGTTACTTAATGCTTGAAGAGAAGACTACTGCATCCGTTAATAAAACCCCCTGAATCTAAACCAGGCCCTTTCAGAGCGACACACACTGCACTGTGCCAGACTTTTTAATCGTCCAGCTCAACACTGGCTAAAAAGGTTTTGCTTGGCAGTAGATGTATGACAAAGATATCAACCAACCATGCTCAACCTACGGGGCTATGCGAGGCAGCTCCGTTTGGGCTTTATTAGCTTTTCTGCGTGCTTGGTAATCTAGAGGGGAATGTTTGCACAGCAGTGTATAAAGAATTCACAGCAAAAGATTCTACTTCCTCTCCAAAACCAATGGGGAGCCCAGGGGCATCCCACAATGCAGTTAATCTGGGAATGAATCATGGGTAATGATAGTGATGAAAGTAAGGTCATGCCTGCCTAAGCGTCACAATACACAACTTGTTTGAACAGAATGGGAACGAGATTAAACAGGAGCGAATGAATGCATATTGGAAGCTGACAACCTTCACTCTTTTTGACGTAAGTGACATCATTTCCATGTTAACCCCCGGTCCATCCAGTTCCGCGTTAACCCCCGGTCACTCCATTTCCATGCTAACCCCTGGTTGACACAGGTTGTCATGCATGCATAAATGTCTCTCTCTTGGCTCATGGACATGTGACCTGCTGTGCAGAGTTCCCCATGGTAAACAAACCCTCTAGGTTTCATTTCCTGCCTGGACACTGGCCCTTTCCTCACCACTACTGTATGGCCTCCGCCGTCATAGCCTCCAATTACATCTCAGGCATTATTTATGAGCCAGGCCTCCTCGCGCCACTCCCGGCCCCATCAGAGGCAGCCCAGCCCTGCTTTATTACCTCCACGCGTGTGTGTGATATAGTGCACCTATCTCTCCACAGCACGTTAATCTGAGGACTCTGCCTCAGACCCCTGTGGTTTATCACATCGTGTTCCTCTCTGCAATCTCTGCAGACAGTATCGGTCACTCTGATCTGCAGCCAGTGGGCGCAATACCAAGAAACCTTCACGACCGCGAGGCCTCCTGCACAGGGAGGTGAGAATGTGCACAAACAAAAATGAAAAAAGCGAGGCATCCGCTGGACTGTGCCCCCTCAATCTGCTGACTAGCGCTACAGTGTTGGGGTCAAAGAGGAGAGCCGAGTGAACTCCCAGAGCCTCTGCAGGGGCAGGTTCTGCCCCGGGGGGGTTGCCCCCTCCCCCAGCATGAAGGCCAGGGGAAAGGTCAGCTGAAGGAGAGAACCCGAAATGAGCTGACCGGAAGGGGCTACAAGCTGTCCAGCAACTCAACAATCCTGCGGTCCTGTTTGTATTTTCAGAACAGCAATGGAACATTGTTACTGACTGCAATGGAAAAATTAATGGGGAGGCGTCAGACCCAACTTGGGGAAACAAATCCACCCTGCTAGCAGGGTTTCTCTTTTCCTGTGTGTGTGTGTGTGTGTGTGTGTGTGTGTGCACGCGCCTGCACGCACATGTCTCCAGAGGGCTTGACACACTTCAGACAATATGAAACCACTTTGTGTCTCTCCTTCAGACACATTCACAATGGAATAACAAAAATGTGTCACGGCATACCAGGCCACACGTTTGGATGAAAGGCCAGTTGCGAAACGCTCAAACAGGCAGAGCTGAAGGGGTTTTTGCGCCTCTGGACTTTCCAGCTGCCATTCCACGTCCTCCAGGTTCAAACAGGAATACCTCAAACATACAGCTGTGTTGGGTCATTTTGGTTATCTAACCCAGGGGCCCGCCTGGGAAGCCACACTCCCTCAGTTCTCTCCAGCATTGAGAAGGAACTGTACACTACAGACCAACTATTCATTGGCTCTGTGATTTATAACCCAAAACAGTGAGGCTTTAGGGAAAAGGCATTTAAAACTCCCCTCAGTTGTGGTGGTGATTGTGTGTGTGAGTGTGTGTGTTTAAGGCAGGGACTCTGAGAAGAAGCTGGCAGGGGCTTACCCTACAGAACATAAGGAATTCAGTGAACGGCCAATCCCACCCGTAGATGTGTTGACTGGGAAAACAACGTTTCCTGAAAGGAGATGCTGGCTTAGAGCTAAAATAGCTGAAGCTTACGAGACAATCAAGCGAGTCTGACAAACGCTCCAGACAGCCTGGATGAAACAACAAACAACAATGATGCCTCTGATCACTCTGAAAACAAATACAGGCCTGCCCAACTCCCGACTGAGTTTTCTATTTCTGAGCAGCACTAGAGCGCCACTGTTTGAGTAGGGACAGATTGGGCTCTTCTCAGGCTCCTGCTGCCAGCTGTGTGCTGTGTTGACAGAGTGGAGTGCTGATGGTGCTGGCTGCCCTGTTCTCATCTTATCCTGAGCAGAGTCCTGCAGCCCACACTGCCTCCTATACACCGTCCTGCCTCAGCCGTTTTATCGGGGCATCTACAAGCCACTCTCATGCACAGTTTTAATGAGAACAAGAGCATGGGCTCAGGGAAATGACCTCTGTGTGTGTGTGTGTGTGTGTGTGTGTGTGTGTGTGTGTGACATAACATTGGTCTGATGGGGGAAAGAAAGAGGGAGAAAGAGTGCAGTGAACTGAGAAAAATAAGAAAGTTCATTGCACAGTAAAGATGGGTCTACTGCCAGATCCTTTGTGCTGTAGTCTGCATTTGCCAACTGTCTGAGAGCTCAGCGTCTGGTTAGTGTGTGTGTGTGTGTGTGTGTGTGTGTGTGTGTGTGTGTGTGTGCGAGAGCTGCACGTCTTATCCTGAAACTGAGCTAATGTGACTCTGCGCTAAAAGCGCTCTCCCATCACACACAGCAAAGCCCCGAAAGGGAGGAGAGCCGCTGCCGCCTCCTCCTCTGAGCATTGTAAGGGGGCGGTGGGCATTACATCACAGGCCTGCGAGCTGCACAGCACTGACATGTGAGCACGTACCTCAGGCCCAGACAGAGAGGTGGGTAAGGGGTGGTGGATGCTGCGTTTGGAAGACGGGGCCCAAAGGCACATTGCCCCGAACCTCTGTTCCTTGAACCCACGTGACTGTGAAACCAGCGGCACGAGGTAGAGGCTCTCGTCCACAGAGGGAGGACAGAGAGTTGGGCGCACAGTGCAAGGACTTGGGAGATGTTTATGTATGTGTATGTGTATGTGTATGTGTGCGTGTGCGTGTGCGTGTGTGCGTGTGTGCGTGTGTGCGTGTGTGGGGTGGGGGGGGGGGGTTGAGGAAGAAGAGCAGCCTCTCCCCTTTTCGGGACTTGTGAAACCGACGACGGCCCGGTCAGAGGAATGATGTCAGACCGCTTGTTTTAGCCTGCCGTCCCACACGGTGTTAGTCACCACCGCAGGAGGGCCCAGGCGCCTGAATGACGTGCTTTGTGACAGGGCTGTGCGCGGGGAAGAGTGGGGCAGACAGACAGGGAGCATTGTTCCCTCCGGCCCCTCTCTTTTCCCCCAGCGCCCCACCGCACCACACCTCCCCAGCCCCATAACCATCAGCGATATCAGACTGCTGTATGCCGGGCATGTGATGCCAGGGACTCAGAGTTCTTTTCACTGAAAGTGGCAGCAGATAGAGGAGACCTTGTGCTGTATCTGTACACTACATGCCTACAAGGTGAGTTTCTTCTTTGGCTGCAGATCAGAAGCATGTTTGCAGCAGGAACAAAGTGGAGCGGCTCTTGGGCCCCCAATAAAGACTGAAGACAAACATGCGCTGGGAGTGGGAGTGGGTGTGGGTGGGTGGAGTTTTATGAACGGTTGGCTGAAGGGGAGTTACACGTCGGACATGTTTTTCCTGCATCTCGTCCATCCCAGAAGGGGAGGGAGAAAGCCCCTGTTAAAAAAAATAAAAAAAACCCTGGCTCTCAGAGGACTAAATTTAGATGGACGACCATTTCGTTTTTTGTAATGTTAATGTAGTGTCTGAACTTCATTATTAATATGTGCATTTTCCACTGTACATGTGATGTGAAGCTTTTTTTATTCACCATATATTGGTTCACTCTGCCTCAAAGTATTGTTGAAACCCTAAGGCGTGTTGCAATCACTGTGTGAGTTTTGTTTTTAGGTGTGCTTGTATGCTGGGCATACTGTATACAACTTTCTTACTCTCTTATTTAAATACTACTGGGCTGTTGTGACAAGTACATTTCCCAGCTGTGGGATCAATAAAGTCTTATCTTATCTTATCTTAGTTTGGACTATGCATTGCTTTTCTTTAGGGGTGGTGGGATTCCTTGTGGATCATGGAGGATGTTGTCATTTAACAATGTTAAATGATGTCTGATTTAACTGTGCCTACAGGAAGATCGCATAATTATCTTCTGAATCGGTTACTTCTTCTTAGCCTTAAATCAAATTAATAACAAATGCCTGAAATCCCACCCACTTCATTTAGATAGATTGCAAATCACTGAACATGATCCAAATTACATAGGGATTACAGATTAGGGCAGAAAAAAAGGCAAGGATTTCTCTCTCCCAGTAGAAAAAATGAGCTTGGCTACAGGCTCTGTCTGGCTCTGGGAGTTACGTAACGTGTGCATCTCCCGTCACTTATGCATGGGAGAACAAACAACTGGATGAGTTCAAAAGCAGACCCGAAACATGTGCACACACAGAGACAGACACACTCACACACATTAAATGCATGGAGCATCGGGCTAGCACAAGGGCTCAGTAATCCTGATGTCACGTTTTAACTGAAAGGGCCATCTGCTATGCGTTTCGTCCAGTTCACTGGAAGTGGGTAAAGGTAGACCTGTTTAAAGGGACAGCACAGAATTAGAAATGTATGCTGCAGGGCATTTCAGAGCATTTCAGTCTGCAAACATGCATGAATCCACGTACAGATTTGATTTTTCAAGGCATACAATGGTCACAGACTGGTTGAGCATAGTTTAGAAGACATCTGTAGTATAGGCTTTTGACAGGAATAAAAAAGTATGGCGTTACACTGAACCTGGAGCTGGCACTTTCATTTTCTCCAAGACAGGATGCCTGTCTTGTGGGATCACATGACTCCTTCAGACAGTCTGTAAAAGCATGTGAGCGAAACAACAATTAAGACTGTCATCAAGAAGCAATCTGCCGCTCAGAAATCCAGAGGTTGGCAATCATTTTAGTCAACCTATCGCTGTCATATAGCTTCCCTGTTATTCTTTGCCTATGAATGGCTGCATTGTGCCAAGCGACTCGGGCAGCAAAGCTGATTATTTCAGCCATGGTGCGTGCAGCCATAGGAACGAGCCTTACACTGTTACAGCAGAGCTGTGTTTACCACTTTTATCTAATGTTTGGAATCCACCAGCATGGGATGGCTCGCCAACTTCTATGGATCCATTAGTTTTTTTGTCATTAATCATCTTCCTCAAGAAAAGAAGGGGTTACTCTGAGTCAAACAGTCACATTGGAGAGGTAAACAATCTCTTGTTTGGGTTGTGTTGAGCCATACAGGGGAGGAGTAGAGCATGCAGGCTGAGAGAGCCTTAGTCAAACACAGATGAAGGCATGTGGGTGGAGTCGCCCTTTGACACGGCACTGTCAATCTCATTCCCTATCCATAAGCCCAGAGACATGGACAAGAACACATGCACACAAACCTGTACACGCACACACATACAACATGCATTCACACAGACACATGTTTGCATGCATGTACAGTATATGTACATGCACAAAACATATGTGCATAAATACAGCCTTAATGGGATTGTTTACATCCAGCTGAAGCTTCACAAGCGGAAAGACAAAGTCTTTAGTGCACCAGCGGGGTGCCAGCAATGAAAGACAGAGTAAGGAGCATAACTCTACAATGAAGGGAGCAGATCCAAGAGACTGCTGGAATGAAGGCGTCACCGTCCATCTCACACAGGCCCGGTCATGTCTTCGGCGATTTAGAGACGGCTGCTCTACTTTCACTTTTCAGCAGCTGGAGCCAAACGGATGCATGGGGTTCTGCCATGTCCAATGAGAGCCGGTCAATATCCATTTATTGACATGACCTCACAAATGGGCACTTTCTGGGACTGCGCAGTCAAACAGGAGCCATTTTATTACACTACCATGATGGACGAGGGGGGCTACCTTGATGAGACGGATTTGCTAGCGCAGGGCCTGGAGTCCCTGCTTACAGGAAGGCCTCTTCATAATCTAATACAGTGCTGTGACTGCAATGGATCACCCTCCTGAAGGTCACTTCTAGACTGTACTGTTCCTTAGTCGCTGCAGGCCAAAAAACACCGACAAAACAATACAGTTTGTCCAAAGAGAAAGGAAACAAACCTGGAAAATGCAGCCACATAGTCACATACAGCCACATGGTTCCAATATGTACTGCAGTCCACAATGGTATATTATGCCATCTTCTCCACAAAGACAATACAGACACCAAGTCTTCTGGGTCTACCATAAAACCACAATGTTGTGCACATCCCTCCAACTTCCTGGTGCCAAGCAGCCTTTGCATCATGGGTAAATGTACGAGGGTATTAGGAAGGGCTCTGCTGTCGATGTTACAGCAGCTGCAGGGAGGATGAAAGATAATGTCCAGGACCAGAGCTGGGGAAACATGGGTGTGCACTCATAACAATCAGCCTTTTCTCAGAAATCAAGGAAGGGTCTCGCAACAGGAGAGGGGAGGTGGTCCAAAGAGAGAAAAAGACAGAGAGAAAGAGAAAGAAAGACAGAGAGAGAGAGAAAGACAGAGAGAGAGAGATGCCAAATGGATGGCTTCATGTATAAAGACAGATGGATCGCGCTGATTTTTCTTTACACTGGCCACGAGCCAGAGTGAAATCTCCCTCACAGCTGAGTGCCTGAAAAGCCGCCGACTGTAAAAAAAAAAGACCCTGCAAATTTAACATATGTTCCACAGCAAGGGTTGTTTGGGGTCACAGAACCCTAACTCACAAGGCGAGATTTAAACCTGTGTCTCCTCAGGTCACATAGAGCGTGGCCAGACAAACATCTGAACACACAGTTCAGGATTTCAGAGTGACTGCAATGCCTCAGTCAATGAAACTCGTACCACTTCTTGCAGCCTACAGTCTAAAGTTCCATGCACTGTTCTGAATGTTTAGTAAACTAAGATGTACAACTCACATAAAATCAATCAGGCAATTGATGCCATTCGCTGGCACTGAGTGGGATTGCTGTTGGCAACCTGGGTCCATATTCTGGATTACACCCTTGTTCTGGTCAGCAATTGTTTAGGAGTGAGCTCAGAGGGGCCATCTCAGACTTCACAACTTAGCAGTCATCACTCACACCTCCTCAACGCTGGCAAGCAGGCTGGCGAGGGATCTGTTCTCCTTCAGTCATGCAGTGTTATTTAAGTAGTGCATTTAGAAAAGAATAAACGTCGCACAGAGTAAGTGGTTTTAAACTATGCCCCAACTTCAAGCCCTTTATAGTGTCATTCTACTGTTTGGCTGCATCTATAGCAATACAAATATACTGGTATTTGCCTCAGTGGTGGCTGGTGGCTTCATTTCTGGCACAGTAAGTCTGAAATGGAAGGTCTTCAAGTTGTTCATGTTATAGTGTTTTGGCATGAAAAGGAATGCTTTCATTGCTTTTATCCTGAAGTGGAAGCACTTCTACAAGCTCATGTTACATACTTTGGCCTATAATCAAATGCCTGACCTCTTTGGAAAGCTTAGACACTGTAGTTTCTTGGACAACAATCAGAATAGCTGTGGGAAGTACTGGCACAGAGGTACAGAGGCTAGAATACTGTCGGATAACAAATAGCTCTGAACTGGCCACCATTTCAGCCCTCTAGGTCACTTGAGATGACTTAGAAACACAACTGAGCCCTAGCACCAGGTCTTGTGAAGCTGTGTGCAAAAGTAGATCAATATAGAATAAAAAATTACTGCTTTGGACCATTATTTGCCAAGGTAAGAAAGTCCCCATAGGACTTTTGGGTTCCCAAAATGCACACTGACAATAAAAGGCTTACCGTGTGGCAACCTCTTGGTGTAGAAGCATAATCCTGGTCTCAAATGAAAGGTATCACTTTGAGGTTTCTTGTGGACTATTTAGATTGTATGTCAGGTGTTCTGATATAGACTGACTACACAAAATATGGAATAATTACAAAAAAGTCTCTATTTTTGATTTATTTTGTTTGTTCAATGGTTGTGTATAAGATAAACCATACATCTGCACAACTAATATTGGATAATACAACATGAAGATTCAATTTCTATGGATTCTTGTGAATATTTCAGTACCAAACATTGCATCTACTTATGGTGCTGCAGCTACACTGCAGCCAGAAGTCAGAGTAGCACCAAAAGTGGAGGAGGGGGAGGGGGGCATTTTGGATCAAATTTAATTGAGACATAATAAGATTAATCTGAAAATGTACAGCACTATACAGATTGTACATCAAAAAGTTGGCATTTTTGGATTCCCAAGAGTCAAAGCTTTGAAATGGTGTATCATTTATTTGATTCAACAGAAAAAAAAACTTTTGTGCAAAGTTAATGAGCTGCACAGTATGGCTTTTGAAAATACATCTGATGTGATGCATCCGACTTATTATTTTACCTGAAGCTGAGTATTGTAATCTTGCCTGGGATGGTCCATTGACTGATACTACATGTGAAATGATTCATTAGATTAAGTTCTCATACATAATAAAGCTGCAATATAAACAAGGTTGTGTCTGCACCCCAAACAGCGCAAGTATTTAGACAATAACATTAGTATACAGTAGCCTACATCAATTAAACAAAGAACTCAAGACATACCTCAATGACCCCTAAAACTTTGATGTCCTTCATAATGTTACAGGAGCCAAGAGAAGCATGAGTGATAGTTTCACCTCTCCCTTCCTCTCTTTCAGTCTCATTCTTAGGAGCCAGTCAAGCATCCAAATCTGGACAGAGATCACAGCTATGCTCAAATTCTACCGGGGTCTTGTAATGCCCTGACAAGTACCCAGGTGATGCTGCAGTTGAGGAGAAAAACAACAGCAGGCTGGTGACCGGGGGGTAGGCGGGTAGCCACACTGACATTTCACAGTGAACTGAGCTGTTACTAAAACCTGCCTAAAAGTTACAAACTAAAACAGGTTCTACCACGTGACCTCGTGGTAAACGTTCAGTTGGTATGTACAGGCTTTTTCATGTGAAGCCAAGCCAGCACATTTTAAGCACCCCACCATTGGAACATGTCACAATATAATATGTGAGACGTAACATCAGTGTCAGAACTGACAGGTAGGTATGGACGTGACACAGTGATGTGCTCAATACATGACTCATTTCACACGGTTGGGCTTGTCAGTCACATGCACACGGCACTATGTCTTTGGGAGCAGGACTCATGAAGCTTTTGGACAGATTGAGAATTCCTATAACTGCTCAGTTGTTGTGTAGTGTCCAATAGGGTAACTGACTTCAGGGCACCCTGACTCTAATAGCCTAACACTTGTCGATATTACTATATGGTAACAGAACCTAGGCAGAATTTTGGTATTTCCGCATTTTAGGTTATAGGCTGTCACTGTCAACTGAAGAGAGACATTGTTGGATGAACACAGGTAGCTGGATTGTTTTATTGATCTTTCTTTTTGAGTTGCCCTCAGGAGCTTAACCAGAAATGCCAAGAACGAATGCTTCCACTGATATATTTTGCAGCACAAATTCAACATCTGCACAACATGTTTAACACAGGTATTCACTCCCATATTTCCTTGTTTGGCCATATGACACACACACACACACACTCCATGAATTACTAATAAAGTGAAAAGGGGAACTGCTCAGTGGAAAACATTAAGAACAAGTGTAGCTTTTCACTGTTGTTCTATAAGCAGGTCTGTCTTGCCCAACACCCGGCCCTCAGGCACCTTGTTTCGACACTGACTCAGTGTGGACTGGGCGAAACAGTGACGACTGTATTCCACTGGCAGGCTGTTTATGAGATAGGAAATGATTCAATGCCATGTTTAAATCCCCATGTCACCTTCCAACACACCTGAGAAATGGATCTCTGCTCATATCAATTAGACTCATCTGAAGACAAACCAGTTCCTTCAAATTTCATAATGTCCTTAAATTCAAAAGAAACGTGTGCATTCATGTAAGATTTACACAGATGAGCCATCCACTCCATGAAATACAAACTGCTCAGTTTACAAAACTGTGGTGGCATTTTGGAGAACTGCTTAGAAAGCAGGGAGCCCCTATTCTCCAGCTGTAGGCAAAACACGCTTCAAGTAACAGAGGCAGAACATATGTGCTTCAAAAGATAAGATGGGATATTCCCTTAGTGAGTTATCGTTAACAAAAACCCAACTTCATGAGAGCTCAAAAGCCTGTCAATTTCATTCTAAGAAACATCCCTGATAAGAAATATCTGAGGCAATTCTGTGGGCAAAAGTTGAATAAATGCCTGTGCTTCGGTAAACAATTGTAAACTGAGCAAATCATGGGTGAGCATCTTCAAGCTGCAGAAGAGAGGAGGCTTGTTGCCTTGAAAACCTTGTTATGCCAAAAAGAGCATATAGGCCACTAAAATATAGCTCGAGAAATCTAAAGGCGAGCCTCTTGGATTGGGCAGAATGGTATGGGACACTTGGATTAGTGTTAGCAACTTTTCGTTCTTGCTTTCTTGGTTTTAATTAGGATTATTAATAACAGACACAAATATCCTCAACCGTAAAAGTGCCAATTCGACATACCGTGTCATCTTCTACTAACAAACATTAAAGCTGCCGCTGCATTGCCTCACAGTTTCCGCTGCGCTTGTGATCTTGAGCGTGAGCAGCATGAGGAAGGCTCGGATATTTGAATTCCGCACCATTCATCTTTGCACCTACCTGCTCCTTTCGCTTCTGCCAGCGTCCACAGGGGCTTTCCTCCAGGATTTCACTCTCATCCTCGCTCTCCTCCTCCTTGCCCCCGGACCCAGAAATCCTCTCCGGGACAGACATCGTCATTTTATCCTGACGTGGTGTATTTACTCGCCTGGTCCCTCTCGACAGAACTGCGCATCCAGATCTCCACTGTCTGTTTCACAACAACTGAGAAAATGCAAATCCTTGTTTCTTCAAATTTGGCCAAGGGCGCAGACTTTTCACCCTTAGAACCATAAGGTATCTGGGCTTAAGAAAAATGTAACGTTAGCATAAAAAATACATACAAAAGCTATAACCTAGCTTAGGCTAGGCAACCCCTTCGAAGACTACTGTCACTTTGAGATCCTTGCGTGTGCCACAGTTTCACGATTCAGGAATCCTCGAAAAAAATTGTTACGCCATATGGAATCTGACCACGTGTTTAACACTATTTGCATTGCCGCTGCAAAGAACGTGAGCTACGTGCGAGAATGGTTTCACTACGATTCAGCATGGTTAAACAAATCCTATTCCTTTCGCGCCTGGACTAGCTTGGGATCATTTTATCTTCTTCCAGCTCTGTCCAAGCGCTGTCGGCTAAGTCAAACCATTACCGTAAATAACGAAATATACGCAGTCCATTAAAGCCATGTTAAGCATCGTCACCACACACTGAAATGATTTTCAGTCCTTGAAATCACGAAACCACTAGCATCTTAACCAAATTCTTAACCAAACACGCTTATTTTATCATTATTAAACTATGCACTTGAAAATATTACAATGCGCAAGAGAACGCATTTCCTAGTATGAAGGGTGTGAGTGGAGGGGTGTGGATAGAATGGAATTTCCCCATGCAAATATTTCTCAAGTGTATTGCGCATAATGATGGTAGGTTACAATCCTATTCTGTAAATTCAGTCACTGGTCGAGTTACAAATAGCATTACGCCAGAGAATGTCTAATAAGGAGAGAACCTTCACTCTCGGAACTCTTCCGGTGTGGTACTGCATCTAGGGGCGCTCACGGGCGAGTCCAGAATGAATGGAGGTCTATGGAGCTTTACCCCTCAAAATCCACTTTTCTCGGGATATAATTTTTTTTCAAGTAATTTGAATATTGTATTCGAAAGGGGAGGCAAAGACAATACACTTGGTTGAGTATTATATTTTTTAAAGTCACTTAATTGTTCTAAAAAGCCTTTCAAACGTGCCAATGACGTCATTCATTAGCATGATCATAGCATAGCATAGCATCAATGCTAGCGTGTTATGGGCAACAACGACCCAACCTGTATGAAAACGAAAGGACATGACTCCCGGATTATTTCACTTTTGATTGAAAATCCATATCCATTTTGCGAAAAATAAAATAAAATCTGAGGGTTTCAGTTGTTAAATAGGTGAAAACAACAAATGTAGCCATGTAGCTCCATAGGACCCCATGTATTTTGGACTCGCCCGCGATCGCCATCTAGGTGAACTCTGGTGAACTGCAGCCAAATTCAGTTTGTATGGGATTAATAGAGAGTGGGAAGGCTCTCCTTAGACGGGCTCTGATTACGCACATTAAATTGCTTCGGGGTAAAAGAGGTCATTTCTCCCTCTCTCTCTCTCTCTCTCTCTCACACACACACACACACACAACCACACAAACACACACACGTCCACTCTAGGAGCTTGTAGAAGTACCAGCCGATTGAAGAAAACCGATAAAATAAAACAAAAGCATTTCCTGAAGGAAATACAGTGCATGAAAATGCAAAAATATGAGGTAAAATATCATACAGCGTAAAAACAAACTATATTGGTTGCTAGGTAGATGAGGTTTAATATAGTTGGAATGACTAAAATAGGTGGATAGTTTATATGGTTAAATTATTTGCTAGGTAGATGAGGTTTAATATAGTTGGAATGACTGAACAGTTAAATAGGTGGATAGTTTAAATGGTTAAATTATTTAGGTAGATAGTTGACGATAACTGACAGTTGGAATGTCTCTAATGTTTGCTAGCAGTTATGTTAACTATGTTAACAAAGATAATAATGCTAGCCAAGTTACTTAGTTAATTTAGCTAATGTTTTCTAGCAGTTTTTTTAAAAGTGCTAATAATGTTAATGCTGTTAACTATGTTAACAATGCTAACTATGTGACTTAGCTAACTTAGCTAATAATTTATAGCAGTTGTGCTAAAATACTAAGAATGCTAACATGCTAACCATGTGACTTAGCTAACTTAGCTATTCATATTTAGCAGTTATGTTAACTATGCTAACATGCAACTATGCTAACCATGTGACTTAGCTAACCTAGCTTATCATTTTTAGTAGTTATGCTAACTATGCTAATTAGCATGCTAACATATTAACTATGCTTACCATGTGACTTAGCTAACCTAGCTAATCATTTTAGTAGTTATGCTAACTATGCTAACTAGAATGTTAACAATGCTAACTATGCTAACAATGTGACTTAGCTAACCTAGCTAATACTTTTTAGTAGTTATGCTAACTATGCTAACTAGCATTTTAACAATGTTAACATGCTAACTATGCTAACCATGTGACTTACCTAACCTAGCTAATTATTTTTAGTTGTTATGCTAACTATGCTAACTAGCATGCTAACAATGCTAACATGTTAACTATGCTAACCATGTGACTTAGCTAACCTAGTGTAATGATAGTTTAAAAGTAGACCGTTTAAAAGTTGAATGTAAAAAGTTCAGTAGTTTAATGGGTTACATTGTTTAACAGTGGATTATTGTAGTGAGGACTTTTATTTTGAAACAGTTTTGGGCAGAGGAAACAGTTGAATAGGATGTGTAGTCTTAATTGACCCAGATTGTATGCTTAAAGCCTGAGGCTGCAGGTGCACCTGCCATAGGATTCTAATTGCTTAACGGCTGTATTATGATGTCACAATCGGCAATGTTAAGTCTATGGGGATTTTTAAAAAGTTTTTCTTTAATAGTTTAAAAAGTATAAAAGTTTCAAAGTTGAAAAGACATAGCAGCTTGGTCCGTTTGAATACCTACGTTACAAAGTTTGAATGAAGTTTCTAAGTTAAACTGTTCAAGAGAAATAGTGTATGGAAAAAGTGGTAAGCGGAATAATAAGAAGTTGTTGTTGATGTTGCCTTGGAAGAACAGTACAGTGCATTTTCATGCACTGTAATAAAAAGAAGTTGTTATTGCCTAGGAAGAACAGTACAGTGCATTTTCATGTACTGTAATAAAAAACATTTATTGTTTTTATTATTATTATTTAGATCACGTTACTAAATTAATATCCTCCTACAAATATGATTTATCTTGCCATTTTGTTTTTGAACTAAACATGTTTAAGAGTTGCAGAAATAGACCTATTAGATCGTCGATATAGGCCTACACTTGATTTGAGTTTGCTGTGCTGTAGCCTATGTGCAGAGTGCATCTGCAAGACAGCCACACCCCCATTAACATCCGAAACATCGATCAAAAGCGCCCTCTATTGAAAGCAGTAGGTCCACTTGAACTCGGCTCTGGTAGGGTGGTAGGTGGGTGGCATGGGTGGGTGGTTCTTCTGTTCTGGCTTTGGGACTATGCGAAATAGGCCTAGTGGTGAAGGTTTGTATCTCTAGGCTAATTCAGGTTTTGGTATAGGCCTACTTTTAAGTGTAGCCTACTGGAGAATGCATTAACTTGCTCCATGTTACTCAAATAGTTCCATAAGCCTACCCCCCACCCAATTAGCGTAATATCAGGATTTGGTTTGTTTTGGGAGTCAGATTTTGGACCAGTGCAGCAATACAACCTCACTTTATGAGGGCTTTTCACTCAGCCTCAAGGTGGCTCGCAAGCACTTCATTTCATGATATCAATGTGTATTTCTTTTTTCCCCCTTCCAGCTTTGTCTTTCATGTGCATTTTTTCACACAAACACTGAAGGCATTAGTGACTCAAATGACAGAATGATTGTGCTTTTAAATGTATTACAATGTGTTTCTGTGTATGTTAACTTGCCAATACTTGCAACATTTTAAACGTCCAACCGTTTAAATTCAGACTTGCCACCCCAATGTACTTCATACCACCCCAAAGGAAGCTTTTCACAGCTAGGCGAACACAATGAAAACACCAGACTTGGCAATTCATATCTGCAGTTTGCTTTTTATTGAATGTACTGATTAATCAAACACGGCATGTGACTCCGCATATAGAGTGCACTGTTGTCTGTGCCAACACCCTGTAATAGGAGACAGCATCCTCATTTGAAACCCTTGGACTGGGAGGAGTTCCACACCTCCTCTCCATCCCTCTCAATCACCAGGTTGCCGTCATTGCGGAGATACATGCGGCACATCTTGAAGCCGCCGGACGCCTGGGTCTTGGTCTGCCACATCATCTTGTTGTCGCGCTTGTACATGGCGAAGTTGCAGTCGTCCTGCATGCAAAGGCGGTGGGCATCCCTCTGACCAGCTGTGTCAGACGACCACATCTGCCTCCAGCCGTAGATCACAAAGTTGCCATCGTCCTGCGGGCAAAAATCACATGGTTTAAATACACAGTGACAATTTCAAATGACACGAAATGTAGACTTTTTTCCTCAAAACTCCACTTCTGTTGAGTGAGTGTTTTTTGGTCAATTCTTTTGCTTTGCTAAGGTTTTCTTCATATTGAAATTGAAAACCTTACCTGGAAACAGGCTTTCCACTCATGGTTGTTGGACCAGAGGTAGTCTCCCTTGCGGAGCTCATCAAACTTGGACATGTAGTTCCTGCTCATGGTTCTGTGGAGTCAGTTCCAGAAAACATAGATTTAGGCTATGTCTACACACAGACTAGTCTTGTCTTTTAAAAAAAGTTTTAAGAACACATAATGGTATTATAACGGTATAACAATTAGAATTTAGAATAGTCTACAATGTGCTCAGCCCAACTTATCTTAAAGTCCCTGTAAAGGAAAATCTGAGATTTGTTTGGAAACATGAAAACATGACGACTGTAAACTGTGTGATAGGTTACTGAATTGTGGAATGAAGACAGCACATCATCATTTTCAGTGTTTTGTTTCGGTCCTAAAAGGTCATATTGATGATGTCAAATTTCCCTCACAGGATCAAAAGAGTATATATACTTATACCGGTACTTACTTATACTGATTTCCCCATTTAGCATAATCCCTTCCCGAATTGACTGAGCAAGTGGACAAGCCCCAAAAAGGTAAAGTGCCATATTCCTTCTGCCTGTGCACAGGTTAATAAGCTGATTTACTGTCTGAAGAGTTGTGCTAATTAAGATCAGATGGTTTAATGAAAAGTTGGAGGAAATGTGGTAGGAGTTTGCACCTCTGTGGAGAAGAGGCCCCCAAATAGGCACTGATATGAGTGCAGTGCACTTCCACTTTTAACATTCTCTACATTAGATTCCATTATTTTCAATACGACCCTGCGCACTACCATACCCACTCAGACTTTAAGACTCTCTCATTCTAATGAGAAATGGAGGTTCAGTCTACAGCTAAGTACTGAGCCCAAATGGATTGAAAGGAAATACTGACAAGAAAGAGAGATCAGTTTTTGTTTTTTGTTTTAAATTCAGAGGGTTTTATAATGGCACATGTTCAAAGTTTCTTCAGGACAGAGAGGTCAAAATGGAGGCAGTTCTGGAAACTAAAGTTAAGACACATTGAACAGATACTGAATGGTATCCATCAATTTAGGATTCAAACCGCATATGGTGAAATGAAAAGCCCAAGGGGCAGTCAAAAATACCTAAGATTTACAAGCCAAGTCCATAGAGATGAAGCTTCTTTGCCCGGATATCTGGGCTAAAGCCACCCAATCTCTGCCAGCATAAAGCTGCCAATGAAAGGCAGAGAGAGAGAGAAAGACAGAGAGAGCACAGTACTCACAGACTGGATGTGCTTCAGTGGATCGTCTGCTGTGGCTGTGGTTCCAGGTGAAGTGATGTTGGGCCAGAGACATCTCCATTTATAGGCCAAGGGCAGAGGAGGAGGCTGCAAGAGGAGGAGGAGAGGGACTAAGGAGCTCTTTCACGCCTGAATAGGTTCTGTGATGTACACGTTGATCTGCTAATTCGCTTGTGAAATTAGCTTAATTTACTCTTGCAGGAATTTAGAATTTAACAGGAATTTAAGAGCAACGAACTCTTTCAAGTGTTAATGAGATCGGCCCTTTGAGTTTAATTTGTACCTTAAAACATACAATATTGAATGAACACTTGACCTTGTGATGAGTTAAATGAGCATTACCTGGTCTAAAACTAGTGAGCTAACTACCTACAAAGCATACAAAACCTCATTCAACTGCATAATGTAGCTATAGGAAGAATAATAAGGGTGTTTCCCCATCTTCACGTGACATACACCATCAAAATTAACTGAAGTTGATTCCTTTTATGCATTCTTACTTTTATTTTCATGAACATCATAAAATAGAGATGATAATAAGATTTCCTTTTGCTAAATAAATTGTTTTTGTTGTCAGTGGTTTAGCATGTTTACACCAAGTGATTATAAAATTCCTTCTCGATTGATTAGGTAAAGTGATGTATTCTACATTATTAGATCATTACACATTGTTTCATGATTAAGTGAGCTATTTATGAGACTTCAGTGTGCCTTCTAGGCAGTGCAAAGAATCTTGACAAAAATCCAACTCGACCCATAGTAATTCTGTTTCTTACTGTCATACAGTTTTCTGAATAGGAATACACAAGATCCACTATGTTGCCAGATGCATGGCATACAAGCTTACACTAACATCACACACAGCAATGTGATGAAAGTGAATTTCAGTCATTTCGCACAATTATGCATATCTTGTCAAATACTGTGCCCACAGCTTCATTTACAATCCTTCAAGTGTCCATTTCAGACCAAGACCTTAGGCCTTAAATTAAATCAAGCAATCTTCTGAAATGTAATGTTCTAGTGGCATATGGTCAGTAATATCTTAGATAGACTGAAGTCTGTAAAACTTAGATAGACTGAAGTCTGTAAAAAGAGCCACGGATATTTGACATATCACATTTCATACAACCTCACCTGATGTGCTCCTGTATCTAGCCAATGCCATACACAGGGATGTAGCAAGTGCGGGGCCCTTTGCCCTCGCCAGTCATTATATATAGACCAGTGGTTCTCAAAATGGGGTCCGCAACCCATAGCCAAGGGGTCCGGAAAATAATTTGCTTTAAAATTCATTGCAGATGTAGGCCCCAGCCGTGGCGCAACTGGCTGGGGCACCTGCACCGTACGCCGGCAACCTGGGTTCGATTCCCGCCCCGTGGTCCTTTCCGGATCCCACCCTGACTCTCTCTCCCACTCACTTCCTGTCATTCTCTACTATCCTGTCAATTAAAGGCATAAAAGGTCATAAAAATATACTTTAAAAAAAATAAAATGCAGATGCAACCCTTTTCACACACACACCAAAACAAGCAAATTGCTCCCACCCACATGAACATTTTACTTGAATCACCTCACTCAGGTCACGAAGAACCATTATTCTGCTTAGCTTGGCTTATTTTGCCTGCTTGCTAGCTGATGAACATGGAAAAATCTGTCAGTCCACATCATCAAGTGATGCAAAATCCAAAGCAAAAGCCCAAGTTACACACCTGCCAGAAAACACAAGATGGCAACCCTAGAACCCTAGAACCTGCTGTTCATAACCAACCCCCTGAATCTTTTGACAGAGTTGCTTTACACTGAACCCAAAATGTAAATGCAACAGATTAGCTTTTCATGAGTTTAAGTTGAGTTGAAAAGATGTAAGACTTTTCTCATTCAAGACCTCTTAAAATGAGTCCCTGACTGTTATAAGTCTGCTGTCATAGTACCTGTGCCCAAAAAGACCAAAATTAGCTGCTTGAACGACTACTGATGAGTAGCCTTAACTCCGGTGGTGATGAAAATATTTGAATGCATTATGCACCAACCTGTCCAGGGTAGTGAGCCTAGACCCCTTCCAGTTTGCATACAGGGCAAACAGGTCCATTGAGGATGCTGTGTCCCTACAGCATGTATCCACTCTGTTCTACAGCACCCCAGGTAACTATGCCAAGATTCTTTTTAAAGATCATAGTTCTGCTTTTAACACAATTTTACCCACCAAACCTTTTAAACAACTTCAACAGATGAGTGTGCATGACTCTCTCTGTCATTGGATCCTGGACTTTCTGCTGCATAGGAAACAAGTGGTAAGAGTAAACAGCAAAACCTCCAGGGTCAAATATATCAGCACTGGCGCCCCTCAGGGATGTGTCTTATCCCCCCTGTACTCACTGTACACTAATTGTGTATCACATACAGACTCTGTCAAGATGTATAAATTTGCAGATGACACAACATTGGTAGGGCTTATCTCTAAAGACGATGATGTGGCTTACAGAAACGAGGTCCTCTGGAATGGTGTTCCCACCACAATTTAGAAATAAATGTTTTAAAGACCAAAGAAATGGTAGTGGATTTTCGATAGTGTCCCAGCCCCTGACCATCAACGGGGTAGAGGTGGAACGGGTGGGCAGCTTTAGGTTCTTAGGGACCATAGTCTCAGAGGCTCAGAGCCCAGAGGCTCTTTTTTCTCCGGCAGCTGAAAAATTTTGGGATGGCCTGCAAGGGGATGCTGCAATTCTATCGGGCCACTATTGAGAGTATTCTCTCCTTCTCTATTACTGTCTGGTATGGAAATGCCACTGCTCAGAACAGGCTACAGACAGAATAGTTCACACGGTCGAGAAGATCATGGGTTGCAAACTCACCCCCTTATCAGAAATCTACAAGGCCCACATGCAACGCAAGGGCATGAAAATCCTGCTGGATGCAACTCATCCCGCCAACCACCTCCTTAAGATCCTCCCATCAGGTAGAAGGCTGAGGGCTATTAACACAAAGACCTCCCGCTTTTTAAATAGCACATACTGTAGTGTAATCAGACTTTTAAATAACTCTCCATCCTTGCACCAATACCTCATGGAAGTAGATCAAGCCAACATAGATCTTGGATAGTGTGTTTTTGCTTTTTTTTAGCAATATGTTTTTAATTGTATTCATGCTATATGATACAGTACTATACTGTATATTTCTTTTATTTATTTCCATCATCATTCTGTGTACATTTGCACTTTTGGAAGTGAACTTAAAACCTGAACTTTAAGTAAACTTCCACTAAAATGTCACCTGCCACTTTCGACTCTTGCCTATGTAGGGACGAGCCATGAATGAATGTATCATGTATGTACTATGTCTGATGTCTGATGTCTATGTCTTTGGCTTCTTATTTTTGTTTGGTGTCGTCTTGTCTGTTGTATTGTAGAGCGCACTGCCGCAAATTCCTAACAACTTCTGTTGTATGGCAATTAAAGTATTGAATCTTGAATCTTGGTCAAATTGATATCAGTGAGCATTTCACCTCTACATTCAGCTCATAGGCAACAGCTCTGTTGGACATTCCTGCAGTCAGCATGCCAGTTTCACGTTCCCCCAAACTTGTGAATTCAGTTGTATTATATGATAAAACTATGTTTTAGAGTGGCTTTTTAATGTGACTGTGTAATCATGTATGATTTAGCATCTTTTGATATGGCACACGTCAGGTGCTGGATTATCTTACTAATCACTAACACAGATTTGAATAAAGGTGCACACAATTTAAAAGAAATAAACCTTTTGTGTGCATAATCTTTTACAATTATGGGGAATGGGAGCAAAAACGAAAGCAATTATATTTTTGTTCAGTGTACAATTATTCATTTTGTACAACATTTTATTTTAATACTTTTAATTAAATTTTGTATTAATTTCTTTAAGCTCGTATGGGTGATCATGTTTCACCTGCATAAAGACAATGAGTGTTTTGTATGATGACAATCATAATTTCATGGCCATGGTTTTGTTGTCAGGGAATTGAACAAGAAGTAAACTGAGACAAAATGCATTTTTATTTTGCTCTTTATTCAACTTCAGTTTGTCAACCAACCAACCCTTCGTCATACCACCCCCAGCTAGAGGCAGGGCGGCTGTGCAGTAGAGATGGAGGAATGCCCTTAGCTTCACTTCATCCCCCTGGACTGGGAGGAGTTCCACACCTCTTCACCGTCCTTCTCGATCACCAGGTTGCCATCGTCGTGCAGGTGCATACGACACATCTTAAAGCCATCCGTCCTGTGGGTGCCGGTGTGCCAGATGGCTTTGTCGTCGCGCTTGTACATAACAAAGTTACAGTCGTCCTGCATGCAGAGGCGGTAGGCGTCGCGCTGGCCGGCTGTGTCCGACGACCACATTGGTTTCCAACCAAAGATCACCCAGTTACCATCCTCCTGCATGATGATGAGAAGCAGAACACTTTTTAAGAGGAGCAATAACTTACGCATACACAGGAGTGAAAAATGTGTTGGAGCTGGGCGAAGTACCTGAAAGACTGCCTTGTACTCCCTGTTGTTGGACCAAAGGAAGTCTCCCTTGCGGAGCTCATCATACTTGGACATGTAGTTCCTGCTCATGGTTCTGCCAAAGAAATAAAATATGCCAGTGTAAACAGAAAGCTCAGAACTGCTCTTGTGTATTCAACTTCAATTAGTGTAAAACACAATAAGCCCATGTCATGAGGAAAAATATATTATATTATTAATAATATTTTTAAACTGTTAAAGGGTGGGATGCAGGTCTGGCGAATAATTATAACATGCATGCAGCTCCTCAACCAACTCTTTTTACAGAATTAAAAAAAGTTCTCATATTTCAGCCCTAAGTGTTCATTTTACCACTGTTCACTGCTCTGCAGAATATCTATCTTATAGAGAAAGAGACTGACTACCATCTTGCCTCAAAATGTTTGAAGTTAAAATAACGGCATTCTTCTCATGCATACTCACAGGCTGGGCGTGCTTCAGTGGATCAGACTGACGAGGCAGATGCTGTGGGTGAAGTGATGCTGGTGTGGAGACCTCCCATTTTATAAAGCCTGAGGTGAGGAGGAGGAGGAGGAGGGGGTCCGGTTGTGATGGTAAGAGGTGCGGAAAAGGAACAGAGGAAGCACTGTGTGGTGTTGAGAACAGAAACTTAAAAGATAACACTGTTTCATGTGTGCTGAATGTTTGTGAAATAATTGGATAGAAACCCACTCATGTGGATCTGAAAGGATGGTTTACAGGGAAAATACCAGACATCAAGAAAATAGAGGGCCCTGTGATTGGGTAAAAGGAGTGTCTAAATGTGGACAGTGCCACATGGCCTCATGACTGCAACTAATCTGACAACTCAGCATCTCTCACATAAGGGCTTACGCCCAGATGGAGAAGGCATTCAAGCATTTGAAATTGATTTACATTATGATGAAAAGCACATACTCTAATATGGCTTTGAAACGACCATATGTTGAGCAGTAGTAGCTTTATTAAGTTTGTCTTTAACTTTTCTGCCAGCACGGTGCCTTCAGAAGTCATTTTGGGTAATTGAATGAGCAGATGTGATGAAAAGTTACTGTTTTTATCAATCCCCATCTGGTCAACTATCTCCACAAGCTCGACCTGTGAATAACTAGGCATTTATTTCCAATTAAAAACCTTTGCACAAAAGATTTCTTTTAGAGACAACTAGTATAAACATTTTCAGGGCCAACTTTGCTCGAGATTAAATAAAGGTGCTAATTAAATAAGGCTGGAATGCAGTACTTTAAAATAGCAATGGTTTAAACTAGACACACAAAGAATATGAAATATCAGATTATGCACATGATTTAAGACAGCTATTGACGTTGGGTCAATAAGGTTTGTGATACAGACACACAATGTATAAACTCAATATGAATGATGAACTCTATCTTGCTCTTAGCTCTTACTGTGCTATTGCACAATAACATGCTTTTGTTATATTATATTATTGGCAATCAAGTTTTTTTTATATTATTTGTACAGTAATTATTATTTGTGCACTGGTAATCATTGTTATATGGTGATGACTTTCTACACTATCTCTATATCTCTATACACAGTATACTACTGCTCTTCCCCAACAATCAAACAAAACTGTGGAGATTTTCTTTTTAGGCCTACTAGTATTACTCACATACAAGATGCACATTACTTTTTGGTATTTTATACAGATTTTGGGTAGCTGATCCCCAAAATCACCTTAAATCTTCTGCATCACTGGTTTGTGATAATCTTTTTTTACGATTTCCCTTTTTTATTCTGATCTTCCTGTGCAACATGAGAGCAACAAAACAAATATGTTGCAAAACATTTAAGGTCAGATGAACTCAGGTGCATCTAAAAAAATTTAATACAATGAAAACGTTTATTTTTTTCCATAACTTGTTTCAAGAAGTGAAACTTTCATGTAATCTAGATTCATTACACATGAAGTGAAATATATAAACCTTTTTTGTTTTAATTATTTTAATCTTGATGATAACGTTTACAGCTCATGGAAATCAAAAAGTCAGTATCTCAGAATATTAGAATAAAGACTTTCTAATATAGAAATGATGACCTGAGAAGTGCTCTAATCAGCTAATTAGGTCAAAACACTGGCAGTTAATCTCAGTCTAGACAGGACAATGGACTTTTCCACGATCTCAATTTTTTGCAATGCACCTGTACTACGATGTGAATTATGCAATATAAACATACTGAATTCCAAGGTTATTTCAATGTTCCTCCCTATTCCTACTAATAAAGCAAATATCCCCCCCCCCCCCCCAAACCATACAACAAACCATATTAATTTACTATTAAAGCGATGGTTCGGAGTAATTTCACCCTAGGGTCCTTTGCACCATGACCCTGAGCCAAACACCCCCCCAGAACCATTTTTCCCTTGGTCGAACCCTGGTCGAGTAGCGCTGTCAGAAACTAATGACGTTCTGCAGTCGTGATGGAACCAATCTCGTAAATTACCCCACGAATAATGCCCTGAATGGTACAAAACTTCTGCAGTAGTACAACTATGACCTTTAGTCCAATAACGAGGCATTAGAAAGTTTGTAAGTGCACCAGGAGTTTATTTAAATAACACTTGCCTGATTATTTACTACTATACCGCTACCTCGACGTTTCTTCCGTGATTTGGGAAAAGCCCGTAAAAGTCCTGGCAGGAAGCATGCATAAGGATGTAGATCCAGGAATGCACTAATATTTTGTTCATAGTCCAGTTTGCAACAATTATTAGTTAACACTAAGTTGTAAACACTTTGGAAAAAAATATTTAAAACTGGATATACCAAAAAACGTTGACGTAATCGCTTCCTGCAAGGACTTTTACAGGCTTTTCCCAAATCACGGAAGAAACGTCGACGCAGCGGTATAGTAGCAGATAATCAGGCAAGTCTTATTTAAATAAACTCCTGGTGCACTTACAAACTTTCTAATGCCTCATTATTGGACTAAAGGTCATAGTTGTACTACTGCAGAAGTTTCGCACCATTCAGGGCATTATTAGTGGGGTAATTTACGAGATAAAAGTTGGTTCCATCACGACTGCAGAACGTCATTAGTTTCTGACAGCGCTACTCGACCAGGGCTCGACCAAGGGAAAAAAGGTTCTGGGAGGGTGTTTGGCTCGGGGTCATGGTGCAAAGGACCCTAGGGTGAAATTACTCCGAACCATCGCTTTAAGTTTAGGCTATAGTTAATTGACTTTAAAGCACTATTGCTTGTTTATAAATCAGTAAATGGAGCAGGACCTAAATACCTATCATGCTTCAGCAGTACACACCTTCTCGTCCTCTCAGGTCCCAGGTGAAAAACCTGTTAGTAAAACCTACTGTTAGAACTAAACATGGTGAAGCAGCTTTTAGCTGCTATACGGCTCAGCTCTGGAACCAACTTTCGGATGACATGAAAAAGTCCCCAACTGTAGCCAGTTTTAAATCTAGACTTAAGACCAAACTGTTCTCAGATGCTTTCTGCTAACTGCACTGAGTTACAAATTTTGAATCTGCATTGATAATTATTCTACCTTGTCTTTTATTATTTGCCTTTGTTACTAATTATTCTTTATTTTTAAATTATTTTACCTTGTGTTTTATGTTTTCTTTTTATTATGATCTTTACCTTTTGAACTATTCTTTGACTATATTGCCCTTCTATGCTTTTATTTGTTATTATTGTTTTGTTTTGTTTATGTAAAGCACATTGAATGACCTCTGTGTATGAAATGTGCTATATAAACTTGACTTGACTATAGTGCACTATCTATGTAGTGAAAGTTAGTTTGTTTTATTTCTTTCATTGATCGGGAGATTAGGCTATGGTAGGCCTATGGCGTGTCCTATGACTATGACATTGTAGCCTATCCTGAATACATTAGGCCTAACACGTTACTTTCCCAAACATGGCTGTTGCAGATGTGACCACATTCTATTCAAGTAATCCTCGAACACAAGTCTAATCGTTAATCCTGACAACTCTGCTCGGTCAGTCATGTGACATGTCATACAGAAAGATGGAACATAGAATGACAAGGATTAATGGATTCAACGACGATGCAGTGACCGCTAAGGTTACATCTCTGTAGGTATCACTGATGAACACCTGTAGGCCTACACACGTTCTTCTTGGTAAGAAACTAGACAGTTAAACAAACTGACTGCAGTGCAGAAAGTTCAGCTGCAGCCCGGGACCACAGACTGAGAAGGAAGAGTGACTACGGTGACCCGCGAAGCTCACGCTACCCTATCTTTTTGCGTTTCTATATTTCAGTCTTTCCTTTTCCTCAATGACGATGGGTGACATGACATTCGAAGAACTGGAAGATTTAGTACATTTTTCAGTCCACGATTTACCAGGTCGCGGGTATGCAGTCATGGAAGAAATCCGACGGCAAGGGAAACTCTGTGATGTGACCCTGAAGGTAAAGAAATTCCACCAATGCACACTGTGCAGCTAAATGGCAGCTGGCTAGCTGCTCTAGCTAGCTGAGCTCTTGCTACCACTAGCCATGAGTGCTTGTTGCTTGGAAGAGGTTGAAAGAAAGAGGGAGTGTTGAAATGGCAAGTCAAGTTAGATTTCCCTGTTGGATTAACGTTAAAAACAATGAACGTTGTATGACTTTACTCTTTAAAGAGTCATTGTAATAATATGTCTGACCGAACAATAATTTCACGAGGTTTTGAATGCTTGTTGAGGCAAAGGTTTGATTTTCTGCCATGAAATGTATAGTTCAGGCTAATAGGTAACTAACAATAAATTAACAGGGATCAGTCCTGCCAGCACCCATGAACGTCCATATCAGGAAGAACTAAAAGCGAGGTATAACGTTAAGCAGGTGCCAATGTATTGATCCCTTTTAGCTAACACAGAACACGTTCACTTGGCTAGCCAGCTAGCGTGAGGGACCGAACAATTTTGTCAGAAACAGGATCTCACCATGCTAGTCTGATGGCAGAATTGTTACCTCTGCTCTGCTATCATACATTTTAACTATTATTTTGAGCCATCTCCGTTTTGTCCGAATCGATGAAGGTAGTTGTACTGTTAAGACAAAGTGGATAGGAGACAGCAATGTACCGTGGACAAATGAGTTAAAAACAGTGTCTCATTTCGATATTAAACCAGTGTGACGTCGGCGTTTGTGCCCTTGCCATGCCGGTGTAGTCACTTCTTTGTATTAAGCAGCATTATGATTATCTGCAGATTAAACACTGAGAGCTTGTCTGTTGTGGCCTGCTGTTGCTGTGTCTTTGTTGTTGCTGCGGTTGCATAATCCTCTTCCAGTCCTTCCCTCTCACATACACCCCTGCCCATTTTGCTCCACTGCCCTACAATGTCATGATATGATTTGTTGTTGTGATTAGTTTTCACCTTGACATTACACATTCTGTGCTTACAGTAGCGTGCAGTGCTTATTTTGAAAAGAAGTGAATGGCACACTGGTGAAAGCTGACCTATGTTCTCTTCGTTTTGCGTTAATGTTGTTGACAAAAGTGTAAATAATATCAACTGTAATATTATTTACAGGTTGGTGAACACAAATTCAGCGCTCACAGGATAGTCCTGGCAGCTTCCATTCCATACTTCCACGCCATGTTCACCAATGATATGGTGGAATGTAAACAGGATGAGATTGTCATGCAGGGAATGGATCCTAGGTAGGCCTCCTAATCCTCACATTCCATACATAAATTAATTTTGGACCTGCTTTGCTGATGCAAGTATACCACTGAATTGTGTATCGTGCTCTCCAAGGTTTCTCTTATCTCCTCTGTCTCTCTTCCCAGTGCTCTTGAAGCTCTGATAAATTTTGCTTACAATGGCCATGTGGCAATAGACCAGCAGAACGTCCAGGCCCTCTTAATAGGGGCCAGTTTCCTACAGCTGCAGAATGTCAAGGATGCCTGTTGCTCTTTCCTTCAGGAAAGGTACACAGTATTCCCACAGCTCTTTTTTTATTTTCTGAGCACACAGCGAGGTTTAGGATTATGGTCTTCCTGATGTGGGACTGTGATGATGAGACTGGCTTTTCCTTCGCAGATTGCACCCAAAAAACTGTTTGGGTGTGCGTCAGTTCGCAGAGACCATGATGTGCACCACGCTTTACGACGCTGCCAACAGCTTTGTGCACCAGCACTTTGTGGAGGTGTCCATGTCAGAGGAGTTCCTGGGGCTCCGGCTGGAAGAGGTGCTGGAGCTGGTGGGCTGTGACGAGCTCAATGTCAAAGCAGAGGAGCAGGTCAGTGCCACTGACAGTCTCTCCACTGGCACATACCAGTACAGAGGATCTCATACTCACTACGCAGCAGTATACCAAGCCACTTTGTTTTTATTCAGTAGAATGGCAAGCAGACGTTGTATTGTGTCAAATAAATTGCACATTTATATGTATGCAGCCCTTGCCGCTAAATATAATAATAATAATAATAATAATAATAATAATAATAATAATGGAAAAAACATATGGCATGCTGTCCTGATCTGCAGATCTGACATTCCTGAGCACCGTGAATGATCTAGGGCAGGGGTCACCAAATGGCGGACCGCGGTCCGAGTCCGGACCCTGACGTGATCCTATCCGGACCCGGACCATAATAGACTAATTTAGATTTTCAAGTAAGATTTCAAAGCTGCGCTAAATGTTTCGTTGGTTAGGATAAATGCATTTACTTCAGGAGCTTGGAACCATCATTTCACTTGCTGCTACTCAGCCAGTGAAATCTGTGAATTCTGATAAAGTCGAGCCAGTGAGTAAAGAAGCCTACTATGGGGAAGAGACTCACTGATAGCCTGAAACGAGCGAGGACAGGAGACGAGAAACAATCAGATGGATATCTTAACGATAAGTTATTTTCAAATCATCAATTGCTCAAAGAGGAGAAAGCTACACAGCGAGAACAGAGCTTTATATAACGATACGGGGGCAATACCACGCAAAACTGTCACGTCTGTAACGCTGGATGTGACAGTTTTGCGCGGAATTGCCCTGGACCTCTTCTACATATTCTGAGACAGGCGATTTTTAAAAGCACCAATTTGAAGCACCTCTACTAGACAAAGCATATATTTTGAGCAAGCATAGGGTAGGCTAGGCCTACCCATTCAACAGTGAACTGAGACCACAGAATATTTTACGATTTAAGAAGGCAATATGATTGATCCACCACAATCTAGTTAAGCCTACATGCATTCACTGCCCAACAACGTGATGTTCCTGGTTTCCAGAATTTCGGGTCAACATAAAAAAAATCTCTCTTTCTTCTCATTTCGAATGTTGCCTATAGGCTACTTATTGTATTTCACATTATACATTACATATATATATACAGCGGGGAAAATAAATATTGAACACGTCGACATTTTTTTCATTAAGTATACTTCCAGTGAGGCTATTTGCATGAAATTTTCACCAGACATTAGTATTAACTTAGGTAATCCACACACAAAAAAAATCCAAACATTCATGTTCATAAGTAGAGTTATGAGTAAAAAAGTGTAATGCAACAGGAAAAAAGTATTGAACACGCCTACTGAAATTTGGTAAATACTTTGTGGAAAACCCTTTATTTGTAATGAGAGCTTGAAGGCATTTCCTCTATGACGAAACTAATCAGTCTCAGTATTCAGGTGTGATTTTGGCCCATTCTTTTAAACAGATAGTCTTTTAATATTTAAGATTCCAGGGGTCCCTCTTGTAAATCCTGATCTTTAGGTAACTTCCAAAACTGTTCAATTGGATTTAAGTCAGGGCCTGAATTTCCTTTCTCTGAAACCAATTGAGAGTTTCCTTTGCTGAATGCTTTGGATCATTGTCCTGCTGGAAGGTCTAGCCATGTCTCATCCTCATTGTTCTGGTGGATGGCAAGATTCTCCCAGAAAAAATGGCTCCATTCATCATTTCTTCAACTGTATGAAGTCTGCCAGTACCATGAGATGAAAAACAGCCCCACACCGTGATGCCCCCACCTCCAAACTTCACTGTTGGTATGGTATTTTTAGGGTTATGCACAGTGCCATTTCTCCTCCAAATATGGTATGTAGTATGACATCCAAAGAGTTACTCACCTCTCACGCTCTCACCTGACCAGAATACATTCTCTTAGTATTTAATAGGCTTGTCCAAATGTTGTGTAGCAAACTTTCAATGAGCTTCGACATGTTTTTCTTCAGTAATAGAGTCATGTGGGGTGAGCGTGCATAGAGGCCATGGCGGTGGAGTGCATTACTTATGATTTTCTCTGTAACAATTGAACCTGCTGCCTCCAAGTCTTTCTGGAGTGGTCCTTGGCTCTTAGGCTACACTTCTGACTATCCTTCTGACTTCCTGGTCAGAAATCTTGTGAGGAGATCCTGTGCATGGCCGATTGATGATTCAGTGATGTTCCTTCCACTTGCAGATAATGGCTCCAATACTGCTTACTGGATGATTCTGAAGTTACCTGTATCCAGTTCCATTGATATGTTTTGCAACAATAATGTTGCAAAGGTCTTGGAAGAGCTCTTTGCTTTTACCCATCATGACATGTTTCTTGTGTGACAACTTGGTAACGAAAAACCTTTTTATAGCTCATCAATATGTACTAACCCAGCTTACATTAATTTGCACAGATAGGAGGGATAATTACTCTCTAACTATGTATAGATTCCAGCTTGTTCCTTGCCATTCCTTGCCTTTGTGTACTGTTTTTTCTTAGTGTGTTCAATACTTTTTCCCTGTGCTATTACACTTTTTTTACTCATAACTCTACTTAGGGACATTAATGTTTGGATTTTTTAATATGTGTGGATTACCTAAGTTAATACTAATGTCTGTAGAAAATGTTATGCGAATAGCCTCTCTGGAAGTATACTTACTGAAAAAAATGTTGACGTGTTCAACACTTATTTTCTCCGCTGTATATACACACACATACATAGCCTAAACACGCACGTTAAACATTATGATGCTCCGGACCTTTGCTTGAGGAAATTTTCCGTAACTGGACCTCGCTGAAGATTAATTGAATGCCCCTGATCTAGGGCTTTGGGGAGAGTGGAAGGAGTGATCCCCGGCCACAATACACCCCACCCTTTTTTTTTTTTTTTAAATCAGTCTGGACACAGAATGTGCATCTCAGGGTGGAGAAGGGGACTCAATCAGGTCTTTGCTTTGCCCTAAAGCTGCGTATGAACTCTCAAAGCCCTCTCGCCAGCTGCAATATTCTGCCTGAGCTTTCTCAGGCTTGCGGCCCAGCTCAGAGTGAAGCCCTAGGCAGCCGGTGTAATTTCCTGGATACTAGGGCCATGTGGCTTTAAAGCCTGCAGTGAGTTCAGCAGTGGGCCTCACCCTCTTGCTGACGGCTGAGACTGTGTCTGTGCTGTCGCCTCCCCGTGTCCTTCAGGTGTTCGAGGCAGTACTGGCGTGGGTGCGGCACGACAGGGAGGACAGAGAGGCTTATCTCCCGGAGTTGCTGGCCAGGACGCGCCTGCCCCTGTGCCGGCCCCAGTTCCTGGCCGACCGCGTGCAACAGGATGAACTGGTCCGCTGCTGTCACAAGTGCAGGTACGACTTTTTGTAGAGCTGCGCGTTGTGTATGTGTGTGTATGTATATATAAGGAGAACATGGTCTGTGTACTATCTGGTTTTTTTATTTGTATATTTGACCTAATGGTCACTGCTTTTACGGTCGTCTTAAGAGGTAACCTAAATAACAGTGGTTCATGATGTAATGGCCTTCTAAAGCTTCTCAAATGTGAGGTGGCCATGCTCAAAAATTGGTCAAAAGCAGTATGCTGTCTAGTAGAACATTGCACTTTTTTTTAAAGTGTTTGCACTTTTTTTTTCAGCTGCATTAACAGATGTTAAGCTATGTTGTAGTAAAATTGCTCCTTGAATACAGCTGACTGCTTGCGTCCTGTACATTGTTGGTGGGTTGTGTTCAATGATTTTTCTTTCTCCTGACAGAGACCTAGTAGACGAAGCTAAAGATTACCACCTCATGCCCGAGCGTCGCCCACACCTCCCAGCCTTTAAGACCCGACAGCGATGCTGCACGTCCATCGCTGGGCTCATATATGCAGTGGGAGGGCTCAACAGTGCAGGTGCTGCTCCTGCTGCTCCTCCTTCTTTCATTGCTTCCTTTCGTAACTGGCTCTCCAGATCTTTCTCTCAAAGCTGTAAGTCCTGGCAGCTGAGGCTGTTTGACTCACATATGCTTTTCCACGTTTAGGAGACTCGTTAAATGTGGTCGAGATGTTTGACCCAATCGGAAACTGCTGGGGGCGCTGCCAGCCAATGGCCACAGCCCGAAGTCGAGTTGGAGTAGCCGTTGTAAATGGGCTGCTTTATGCCATTGGTGGATACGACGGCCAGTCACGGCTCAGCACAGTAGAAGTCTACAACCCAGAGACCGACACGTGGAGCCGAGTGTCTAGTATGAATAGTCAACGCAGGTGAGGATTTATGATTGTACGCAAATTCCTATTTGCAACTATGTGCTATTTTTACCATTTGTTTAAAACCAAACAAAGCAGTTCAGTATTTAGAACATTTCCACAACAGCATGAGTTTTCACATTCACACACTTAAAAAGCATACAAAAGTGATGTGAGATGATATGGGTATACATTTTTTTCAGATTTAGAAGTGGGTAATAGTTTCTTACAAGGGTTTTGTAGAAGGGCTAATAGTTATAGAGGTATTCTCATTGATACAGTTACAATTATGTGCTCCTTTGCTCACAAATCAGCTGTCTGTCTTGTTTGTCTGTCTGCAGTGCAATGGGAACAGTTGTGGTAGATGGACACATATATGTTTGTGGAGGCTATGATGGCAAATCCTCGTTAAATTCTGTAGAATGCTATGCACCTGAGAGTGACCGGTGAGTACTGCTACAGTTATTTATATTCCATTTCCTCAAACCGATCATATTTTAACCTATGAAAAATGAAATGGCTATTGCATGATCTTTCCCCCAGGTGGACACTGGTGACTGAGATGAGCGCGAGTCGCAGTGCTGCTGGAGTGACTGTTTTTGATGGGAGGATATTCGTATCCGGTGGCCATGATGGCCTACAGATCTTCAACACGGTCAGTGTCAATGGCACCTCACAGGTTTAGCAGGAACATTTTTCATATTCTTGACATTTTCAAATCTACCAGTGCTCAGACAGAATCAACAAAAGTGCTATTGTCTCTGTGTCAGTTCTGTGTTGAAAGTGCTGACAGTGTACATGCGCCTCTCCTCCACCAGGTGGAGTACTACAACCAGCACACAGCCCTGTGGCACCCTGTGGCGGCCATGATGAACAAACGATGTCGGCACGGTGCGGCGGCCCTGGGCAGCCAGCTCTACGTGGTGGGGGGCTACGACGGCTCCGGCTTCCTGATGGGCGCGGAGGTGTACAGCTCGGTGGCGGACCAGTGGAGCCATCTGGTGCCCATGAACACGCGCCGCAGCCGCGTCTCACTGGTGGCCAACTGCGGCCGGCTCTACGCCGTGGGCGGCTACGACGGCCAGTCCAACCTGAACTCGGTGGAGATGTACGACCCCGAGACCAACCGCTGGACGTTCATGGCACCCATGGTGTGCCACGAGGGCGGGGTGGGGGTCGGCTGTATACCTCTCAAGCCTGCTTAGCCCCGTCAAGTACCAATTCTCACATACAATTTGTATCGTTTTTGTTTTGTTATCATTCATTTTCTTTTTTTTTTTCTAATGGGTGATAGGACTTCCAAAAATGCATTCATGATTCATGTTTTGCATCTTAGGTACTACACTCTCGAGGCTTTACAACTGACGGTATAAGCCTGGCAAACTCACTGAGCCTCAGCCAGGAGAGCCCAGTGGCAACGTCCTGATGGGATCTTTCACAGAACATACACATGTACATGTTTTTAACCAGGACGTGGTACGCTTTCAGTGGGAAAGCATTTCATTATTTGTGTCCCTCCCGAGAGGGTCTCTTTGAAGAGAGAACAGAAGAGAAGAGATGAAAGGAGAAGAGGGAAAAAAGGGCCTATATTTGACTAGACTAAACCAGTGAGAGGGGTTTTGGGAGAGACAGCAGTCTGAGAATGTATATGGTCTAGTGGCTTGACAGTTGTCCACAATATCACGGGCATGTGAATTTGACACATTCGACATTCATAAGACGTGTAGGTGAGAGATCCCGGGCATTCCATAATGATTATCTACAGTGAACATTCAAAGCTGCTTAGCGTAGGCCAACCTGTCCACTGTGCCCTTAGCCAGAAATGGATCCCCACGTACTCTGTTTCAGTGAACACACTGTGTGTGTGTTTTTGTGTGTGTGTGTGTGTGTCAGTGTCAGTGTGTCAGTAAGTGAGTGAGTGAGTGAGTGAATGTGTTTGTTTGTTCGTGTCTACCTATCCTGTATTTGTGTGATTGGGAGAATGGGCGCTTAACTGGAAGCTTAATTGTGTTTTTAATAGGGAAGAGTAAAACCACTGAGGGTTGCTTTCATGCAAATCTATTATTTATTGTTGGGAGATCTGGATCATGTTTCAACGGTGTACAATCACCACAGTGACAGTCATGACAGTGTTCAATAACTTGTGTTATTGATATATCATTGGTGGTCTCATATCAATGCTATGGGACTGACTGCAGAAGTCAACCTATAAGAAAATGAGAAACAGTTGTCACGTCCATTTTACGTGCCATGTTCAAACTGTTGAAATATTTTTGGGGAAATGAGTCCACCACTGATATAAAATATTAATCATGAGTCATTTGCCCTGTTCATTAGTCGTGAAAAAAAAATCTATGACGGCCTTTCCACATCTCCTCTTCCATAGCAAGGGCCAATCCTAAATCCAGTATTGCGACCTGAAAGAAAGGTTTGCATGTCTCAAATGATTTACCTCACATGCGCTTGTTTGTCAGATGGTATGAGGGCTTAACGGATTCACTTGATACCAAAAAGAAGAGGAGTGTGGAGCAAGCCTGATGAGCTATTCTTGAAACATTACTGAACAGGCTGGCAGTGTTTCATATAACTTGTGCTTATAGTTGTGGCTCAAAGCGAGAGTTTTGAGAGCAACTGAATGAATGAAAACTGCTCTGCTTCGTAGATTCATTCCCCATACATTTTCTTTGTATACATTTTCTTGAGAGGAACAGCAACATGAAATTGTGGGATAATGTACTGTGAATTTTGAATACAGATCATTTTTTGCCATCTGTGTTTTTTCTGCTGATATTATTGTAAGATGATATTTTTTTTGTATTAACTTCCAGTCCTGGCGTAGTATTTGTACTACCCTAGGTTTTTGGTACTGGACTATAGATTTTATTTATTATTTGTTGTACTTTTCTTTATATGGTTTTGCACATAATGGTTTGAAAAAAGTAACTCTCTTTCATATTTTAATATTGCTTATAATTATTGCTTTTTCTAATCTTGAGGACTGTCTTGATCAGTGGAGTTGGTGATTCTCACCTTTTATTCCTTCTTTCTTTCTTACATCTGTCATGTTGTCTTAAGCTACCTCTGTTCTGAGATGGGAGGTCATGTTCGGGGAAATTTGCCTGCTAAAATCAAAACCGAAATTCCTCAGCCAGGTTTTACTGACACAATTAAGGCATCTTTCCTTGACGTCTGTTCTTAAATCATGGTGTGTTGAAGGAAAATTAAAATGTCACATTTTGTTCTCGGTTCCTCTACACTCAGATGGACTGTCCGTCATGTACAAAAAGAAAGAAAGAAAATGCCTTGTCAAAAAATAATAAACTAAATAGTTAATGTTTTTTGCCTATATCTTTCTCTGAAGTTGATAGTTTAGTAGATTCACACCTACTTCTAAAGTGCTGAATCAGAGAATTTGGATAATTTGGGATAATTTGGATCCCGCCCTTCAACATAATTATGGCCCTGCCGGCCCACTGTGGGCATATGCAGGTATTTCAAGAGCCGCTTCAGGAGAAACGCTCACATTCATCCCTGACACTACACTGACACCATGAGAGGGGCCTTGCCACTGCCTTTGATGATCGCTTTGGTCTTTATACTTACACAGTGTGCTCAAGTGCACAGGACTGCAAATGGCCAACCCATCATGTCTGAGGTACGTTTTGAGTGGATTTTGCAGCGTTGAAATGACCATGCTGAAAGCAAAGCTATCATTGCAGAGTGTGCTTTTGAGGAACTGTACTTTAACTCTGTTGCTACTCCGTTGATGTTTGAAAAAAAAAATGTATTACAACACAGCTTCTTAGTATAATGCATAAACTTCATGCACTGAGTTTAATAATGTGTGTATGGCTATGCATTCATTTTGAAGATTGATTAAAAAAAGCTTTGTGTGAAGCCGCAAAAGACTTGTATCATGATGCAAGACTGTGGTCACATGCAGTATTTGGTGCACTCATGTTCTTCTATTTCATCTTTATTCAGATGGCTTCTTTAGGGATTGTATCAAAGCTTGAGGAGAGAAGTACTGTCCTGGGTGCAACAGCAAAGGTCAATATTGTCTTATAGTTATTTATGGCAAAAAAGTCACTGTTTGACACTGTAAGAGGTGCTGTTGGACCTGAGCAGCCTGCCTTGGCCTTGATATGGAGTGGTATACTGTTCTGAAACTGGTCCAGTCAAAGTTGACATCACTCTTGTATTCCTTTGTTCCACAGGATTGGAAAACTCCCTTCATGAGCTTTATGTCTCGTAAGAGAAGATCTTCCATCTCCAGAAAGCCATTTTGTGCAGGTTGTTTCTCGGTCATCGGAGATCCAACAACAACGCGTCAGTAACCAAGGACCCTCATTAGTGTTTTGTGGTGGTTTTAGCTGAGGGAAGTGTTCAAACTTAACATGCGCCTTCATATGGTTAATGTCTGTTTTTTTTTTTATGATTTCTCCCTAATTCACCTAAAGACATTTTGAAACACATTCCCCATTCTCCCACTCATATAGTGAAACCAGTGCTGGGCTGTGCTGTTATTAAATTTCACCGCAGTTACCTCACCTGGCAGCCCTGATTCCGCTAGGCCATGTTTTAAGTGATGAGTATAGGCGTGAGGGGTGATTTTACAGCCAGGTGATTACAGCCCCACCATGTCATTAGCCTCTACTATAGAATTATCCTGTTACAGAGCCAACCGCGCTTACGTCACAGCCCTCCTACTGCGTCATGGTGACTGTGAGACACAGCTGGGCTGGTGGGTTGCTCTGTCAAGAAGAAACGGATCCTTTAGGAAATGGGCCCTTCAGCTCCTTCCATCATTATGAAGTTGTAACATAAATATGAACATACTCCTCACAGATTTTCAAATCCAAGGTTTGAGTCAGTCCGGGTCTGCCTAAGTAAAAGACATTACAAAAAAGCCCCAGTTGGGCTCTGAAAGTTTTTTGTAATGAGCATCTGTGAGTGTGATGTAAAAATGTGACGTCAATTAAAAAATGGATTTTCAGAATTTTATTTGGAATTTTCATTCACAATCGGTGGCTTGAAGAGTAGAGCCCTTGCTGGTAGGTGGAGATCAGGTTTGTACTCCTTGCACAGATGTAGGTAAGTAGGGAAGTAGAGAAAGCCACACAACGGGAATCTCAATCTCAGTTCTTTGGGTCTTTGACTGGGGTGCTGCTAGCAACATCTCTCCCTAAAGAGAAAATCATCTCTTTAGTCAGACATTCAGACAGTGATTCAGAAAAGGATTGACAAGCTTAAATATTCAGACTTGACCATTAACACTGAAAGTGATGATCTAGCAGAATCTATATTCTAGACTATACAAGTACTGTATGAAAAACAAATATATTGCTGTATTTGATCATCTAACAAACAAATAGGCCTATAACAAACATGGGTTTGAAATAGGGCAAATGTGGAACATCACAGAATGACTACAGGTACACTGAGAAATTACCATCAGGGCGGGGTTTGCTGGGGGGGTCTGATGATGAAGCTTGGGGAGCGGACCCACCCTCAGGATCAGCATAGCCTCCAAAACACCTTTGGAGCACAGGGACAGAGACATTTATTTGACTCAGTATGAAAAGCTGTTATTTCCACTGTTGAGAAATCCTGATGTTGAAATGCCAAGATGGTCTGAACATCAGGTCATCAGATTGTTGAGTGGAATTTAAATATTTAGGACTGGGATCACAATGCTTGGGGCTAGTTGGAGGTACTGAGGGTATAAACGACTCACATTCCTGGATGGAATCGACTCTCCTCCCCATCAAGAATTCCGTGATAGGTCCCGATCTCCTTCTCTAGTTTTATCTTGTTGCTAAGCAGCGTGTCGTAGTCACGCCGCTGCTGCTCGATGTCGGCCCTCACGTCGCCGAGCTCAGACTCCAGCTTCCCGATGACTGAGCCCAGGTTCTGCAGCTCGATGTCATGCCAGTGCTTGGCATCATTCAGGGAGTTCTCCAGGCCACGTTTCTGAGGGAGCAAACAGCAATCCCCCAAGACTTCAGTCTATGACCTTTCTGTTTACAGATATTCTTTCTGCATAGTTGCTCAGCATCTGGCCAACATCCAGATACCCTTGCCCTGCAATTACTCCTCAGAGCGCAGGTTGGGGAAATGTAATCAGGACCAGATGAGGGCCATATTCCAGGCCCACATTAGGCTGTTTTGAGATAGGAGCAGATAAAGAAGTGTTCATACCAGTGCTCTCATGGACTCAGTCTCAGCCTGCAGGCTCTGGATCTTACAGCCAGCGTCGTTGCACTCTGACTTTAGACCCTCCATCTCTTCCTCCTCCCTGCTCAGCTTGCTGTTTAAGCTGTCAGCCTGCTGCTTGCATTTATACGTGTACAAGGAGACACACACACATGAATACAAATGCATGACCACACATGCAGACATACACAGAAGAAATAGAATAGACAACAGGAAAGCATGAGTAAAGAGAAACTGTTCATAATTCAATATAGTGCCAAAATGGGCTAGAAGTGTAGAAGTGTGAACCTTGCATTCCACGTAAGCATCGGTCTCGGCCCGGTTCTTTTCAATGACCTTCTCCCAGTGGGTGCGGATGTAGCTGAGGATTTGGTCCAGATTGGTTTCTATGGGAGCATCGGGCTCATCCACCTCACGGCCAGCCATCTGATTGTACAACACCCTCACATCCTGCCAAGAGCACGTAAGAGGGGAGACGTCATTCACAGAACTGCTTTGTTGCTGATGAGCTGATGGTCTATTACAAGAGAGTAATCAACATAGTATGCATCATTTTAAGATGAAACTGAAAAAAAAAGAAAGGTTTCTTAGCAGATATTGATGATAGTGGATAGCTGCTGTTGACATATCTTGCCTTATCAGATCTCAAAATCTTCCAAATATACACACAAACTGAAACATGAAATGTGAAAACAAGCATTGGCCCAAAATAGTTTGGCTTGTGTCACTGAATGAGAATTTCAACCCACCTCCTCATGATTCCTGGCTAGATCTCTCATCTCAACCTTCATGCAGTCAATCTGGTTTTCCAGGTCCATCCTTGTCAGATTAGCATCGTCTATCACTTTATAGAGAGAGCCAATCTCCTCTTCCACGGCTTTACGGAAGGGCTGCTCATTTTCATATCTGCCAGGCCACAAAGCAAAACAAAATGTGGAGAGCCTTCCTCTTACATGTCAAGTAACATATCTCAGGAGCAAGATGCTTAGAGCACCAGGTTAGTGGATTGGACAAGAAAACACATAAAGTGTACATTCTTCGATTAGTGTGTAGGACAAGACAAAACATATTCCCCTCCTGTACACCATACTTTGTGATCAGCATCAGCTAAATACATCAGCTGGAAACATGTCAATTGGTAAAGGAAATGTGGATATGCTGCAAAGGCTGGCCCCACTCAACCAGCCCGAGACACACCTGTCTTTGAAGTCTTCGCCATTGGCCTGCACATTTTCGGTCTGAAGCATGAGCCGGGCGTTATCCAGGATGGCCTCGCTGACCTGAGGAGCACCTTTGGAGTGTTAGTGTGGTCATTTCAAAACATGGCTGATTTCCACAACAGCTCGGTGTGAAGGCAAGCAACACCACCACTTTGTGAAATGACATTCCATCTGAAGCACTATACCCACTATATTATGGGTTTTTCATTTAAATGCTTCAACATATGGGATTATAAACATTGTCATAGTATCATTATGGAGTTACAAAACGGATTTGGTGTATGAAGTATCAAACATTGATTTTCTCTGCAGCATATGATGTACCCTGCTTTATCTCTCATTACTATGTTTAGTATCCAATCCCACACTGAACCAGCTGATCCTCTCAGAGCCCCCACCTGCGTAGAGACATCCTCCCAGTCCTCCCGCAGGGTCGCCCAGGTCCCGGCGCTGGACGCCTTGCGGTCCAGGCAGTTCCTGATCTGCTCCTCCAGCTGCTGGTTGAGCTGCTCCAGGGCGCGGACCTTGTCGCGGTACTCCAGCAGGCACCCGTTGAGGGTGTCGAAGCAGGGCTGATGGCCTCGCTCGCCAGGCTGGGGCACCACGGGCACGCTGGTACTCCTCAGGCCCTGGAGGAAGACGCTGCTGATGCCCAGCGCCCGGCGGGAGACGCGCGCGCCCAGGCAGCTGGCGCTGCCAGTAGGGGCCATGCCCACGAACACACCCCGTGGTGCGCTGGTGCTCCCCACAGTCACTCGGCCTATGCCACCCGGCCGCTCGGTGGCTGACTGGCCCAGGAAGGAGGATCGGCGTCTCGGAAGAGGCATTGCTTTTGTGTGGCGGTGGCAGCAACGATGGAGATGGTGGTAGTGGTGGTGATGGCGGCAAGCTACTCACCCATGGACATTGCTTCAACAAAAACCTCTCTGCCCAGCACTCAGCGAAACGGCCTCGCCTCCCAGCACATGCCTCTTTATGGTGCGCTGGGCTTCTGGAAAGCAGAGCTCTTTGTTTGCACCCTGTTGTTTGCGGTGGCATTGTGACAGAGACCCTGTGGCCCTGGCCTTTGTGCATTGAGGCTGCGCTGTTTTCGGCTGCCTCAGCACTGTGGCCTTCTCAGGAAAGCTCTATGAAGCCAGATGGAAACCCAGAACCTGTTGGTGTCCACCCGCCCAGGTATGCACAGCACACACATGGCAGCCAAATGACAGGGCACAATAAGTGTGTGTCTGTGTGTGTGTGTGTGTGTGTGTGTGTGAAAAGTGTCATATCATCATGTCAAAGCAAGAGGAATCTCTATAGCCCTGTGGGTGTAAATGCTAGAATGAGAAAGATAGAAGTGTTTGTGAGGTTGTTCCCACTACATGGGGGGTAGTGACACGTTTGGGTGACACGCTGCATTTCCAAACATGTACTTGGCCATGATCTGGGAGATACAATTCCTGACCCACATACATTATCTGACAGCCAATTATGATATCCATAAACAGAGTTGTATTTACACTTTACTCACGACTAAGGCTGTGAGTCCTTCAGTGGCCATCATAGATACATGCATGCTGATAAAATTGTTGTTATATGTATGTATACACACAATTGTGACATATTCAAATAGTAGGCCTAATTGAATTCTGCATGTTGACAGCTCCATCTGTGTCAGACAGTGTGCGAGACAGGTGTGGGACTGTATCCATGAGACATCAGGCGAGGACTATTTGAACACACCTAACAATAGACATAATGAAGTGATGACATGAAAAGCTTGAAAGGCTATGCACAATACCCTTGATCAGAAGATTATTCCAGAACTTCTCCCTGGAATAACAAGGTGCTGCTAAATTTCAATGATCAATTTAAAGTCTGACCCAGATGTTTAGCCTACTATTTAAAGAAAATACATTAAGTTAGTGATCATAAAGCAAGAATTATCAATGTTTAATTTGATCATTGTTCATAAATCATGACTGCAAAATCATGGTGTAGTAGGCCTATCAACACAGTGGTGTATCTAGGGCCTCGGGTGTATCGCACATCTCCATAGAACTTTTTATTTATTATTTTGATTTCTCCTCCATCTACCCATGTCCTTGATTGCCTAGCCTTTCTGCTCCCCCCCCCCCCCATCCCAAAAAACACACACACTTACATCATCACTGTCATCACCTCACATACATACAGCACACTGTTTGCTACAGTAAGCCTCCTCTACATACTTGCTGCACACTGCCCCCCCCTTCCCTACATACACAGAACATTGTCTTCAGGATCTTCTCCAACAAACATCCTCTACATACTAACAGCACACTGCCCCCACCTACCCACACACACACTACACACACAGTCACTGCTCCACTCCCCTCCCGCCCACACACACATCTTCACTGTCATCACTCACATACATCATACATACAGTACTCTGCTTGCAATAGTAAGTCCCTTCACCATATTTGCAGTACACTGCCCCCCCCCCCCTCCCCTACATTCACAGCACATTATTTCATTAGGAAGCTTCTCCAACACACATCCCCAACATACTTACAGCACACTGCCCCCCCCCCCCCCCCATACACAGCACATTGTGTCATGAGGAAGCTTCTCCAACACACATATTGCACACTGCCCTCTCCCCACATACACAGCACACTATCCCATCTCCCCTGTCATCACCCCAACACACACACCAAGACCCCTGGCAGTTGGGTTAGCCCCTTGAGCCGTGGATCTGCCCAAGGTTTCTTCCTTGGCAAGGGAGTTTTTCCTTGCCCCTGTTGCTCTTGGGTGCTCCTTGTTGGTGACCCCCCCAATCCCAATCCTCCCCCACCTTTCTTATGCAGCCCTTGCCACTTAATCTACTAAACCCCTCTTCTACTGCACTTTTTACCCCCCCCCCCCCATAAATGCACAAATAGGCTGACACCAGACATAATTTCACTGCATTTCTTACTTCCAGTAACTATATGCATGTGACAATAAACTTCCTTGTATCCTTGTATCCAACAGGGGGAGATATCCGACAAGGGAGGATTCACCTACGTTATGGCTACGTCAAGATCAGTTGCATAGCAACTGGTGTTTGCAGGTGGCTTCCCCCTCTGCTTCTGTTAGCCTAGCTTGCCGCTAAGACGTGTTTGGTGGCTAATGGAGCAAGCCAGTTGGCTTACGAATGCTTCAAGGTGTATTTTAATCAATCTTCTGAGCATTTTATACATTCGTGACTGAGATATCCCAACTGTCAATGTGTGTATAAATAACTTAACGTTGCCTCGCATTTTCCCTCTGGTTGTTTGCCTCTGAACAGCCCCTTCTGTGATTCCATTCGTTCTCTCTGGCATTAATCTGACATGGTAAGTCATCTTAGCTGGCTAACGTTAACATGTTTGCCGAAAACATAGCTTCCACAAGCTAGCACAAGTTTGCTCTCAAGAGAAGGACCGAGTTGAATGGTTAAATGGCCAAATAGTGTTGTTCAGAACGAGTCGTTGCTAGTTTCATGCTAGCATGTCATACTTTATTGTGTCAGTCCAAAGTATGCCTGCCCTGTTGATGTACTGTAGAAGCTACCAGTGTGGTTTACATGTGTCAACCGTGGTAGGAGATAAGATCATTTTCAGTTAAATTAATATATCCTTACGTAATCATATTTAGTCTAAATTAACTAACCTTAGTTAGATCTAGTTAAGTAAATCGTAGTAGTGTCCCAGTTGTGAGCTGTGTGTAAATGTAACGTTGGGCCTGATTAATTTGTTGTGTTCATGCACAGGCGGAGCTTGGTTTCAATGAACATCATCAGAATGAAGTTATCAATTACATGCGTTTTGCAAGGTCCAAGAGGGTCCAGAGATTGAAAACTATTGATTCCTGCTTCGAGGACCTTAAAGAAAGCAGGTGACCAATGTGCCAACACTAAGCCTTCATAATAACCAAACACCTTCATATAAATCAAGGATCCTTCCATCTCACTCTGCCCACTTGTGCATGTTTTTGTGTTTGTTTTCTCTGTTTTCCAGGCTGGTGGAGGAGACCTTCACGGCGGATGAGGTGTCAGACATGCTGGAGGGCCTGCAGGCGGTAGTGCGCGGGGAGGTGGAGATGGAGCTCATCAACACGACACACACCAACGTTCTCCTCCTCAGGCAGCTCTTCTCACAGGCCGAGAAGTACTACCTGAAGCTGCAGACCGACGTGTCAGAACTGGAGAACAGGTGGGGCTGGGGCTGGGGCTGGGGCGGTGGGCTGGGGCTGGGGCTGGGGCGGGCGCGGTGGGGGGGAAGAGTTATAAGTGTCTCTTAGAAGTTATAATTGGGAAAAGATATGTCATAGGCATAGGGATGAAAGTCATAGGCATACATCTTGAAAGTTTTGAAGAACTTGTAGGGCAATTCCATGCAAAGGTCATCCTTAACATGGGAAAAAAAAGTTCTGCATGTAAATAGAACTGTTGTTAAAATCTTCATTTAGGTCTATATTTTATTGTTTGTAACTGATCTGATTGAATTTGATGGAGAATTACACTCTTTTTACATCATAAATATGGTGTGCAACCATACAGAAACAAAATTTTTTCACATGGTAATATTATACATATTTAAAAAGTGGATAAATGGACCCAAGGTTCAAACAAATTGTGTCATTTGACAAATTCCAGATTGGCAAGGGAATGGTAGAGTAATGTCTATGCTCAGCTTGCCTTTAAGAGCACAACTCCTTACATTTGTAAGGCTTTTGTTTTTAAGTCAGCAAGTTCCATGGCCATGTCACATCCATAACGTTTTATAGGAAAAGTTTATGCTACACATACAGTGTTGATGCGACAATGTCCATAGTGTCTGTGCAAAGCTGATTTATATCAATGTAAAGTGTGATGACCAAATTGTGCCCCTTTCTTACTTTTAAATCCTTTAATGGTGCGTTATGGATGTGACGTTATGGATGTTACATAATGTGAATTTACAAGACTGGAGACTTTGTTATACCTCAAAGCCGATAAAACGTCTGTTCTAGTGGCATGTCAGTTTCAACGCATTTCACCTTAGTGTTTAGGCCTACAATTGACATTTCAAAGATTATTAGGTTGATCAAAACCACAAGGAGGCCTTGCCTAACTATTAGCAAAACAAACATAATATTAAAATACCTCCAGTGATTAGCCTAGCCATAGCCTATTTTCAAGTGGCCTAATAACGAAAATCTGAGCGATTATCTTCCTGTAACTGTCATACTGTTGTTGTACAGTAACTGAATTATCGTGTTAGCTGGTGAAGATGGCCGACTTTGCAGCTGGAGTTAACATAGCAACCTTCTGTTGCAGATCTGTTCAGCCTGCTGCTCACGTCTGCTTAACACAGTTTCATTTTAAATGTGACGCAATATGCCAGCATTTGAAGTGTCAGGTCCTCTGTAGCTAATACCCACAGAGTAACATTAGTAACGGCAGCAATAAACTAGATGTACCGCATAGCGGTACAAAATAGGACAGCCTCTCAGTCCTGCATATTCTCTTCGCAAAAATAAATCATGCTTGTCAATTTGTCTCCATCTCTTACTCCTGCAACTCATGTGCATGTAAATGAGTGTGTGCATATGTGAGTTTGCTTTTGTTTATAAGAGTGTGTGTGTGTGTGTGTGTCTGTGTGTGCATGTGCGTATGCGTGCCTGTGTTTCCATGCGCACATGCGTATGCGTGCCTGTGTGTGTGCGTTTATGTGTCTGCATTCATGTGGGTGGGTGGGTGTTTGTGTGTGTATGTGCTTGCCTGTCTGTATGTGTGCGACTGTGCGTGCGTGCGTGTGTGTGTGTGCCTGTGTGGGTGTGCGTGTGTGCATGTGCGCGTGCATGTACTTTATGTGTGCAAATCACAAATGAGTGGGTATGGGTTAGGTTGATGTGGGCTCTTGAGACTAACATACCATAAATATTTTGTCATCTTGGGTGCAACGGTTCAGGTAGGGCTAGTTATAGGGCTAGGTATATACATGTTCCCTGGTGTTTCAGTTGATGACGGTAAAAAAATATATGTATATATATTTTATATTTTAAATGACTTATTGTCCTGATTCTTCCTGTGGATCTTAGTGGGCACTGAGGAAGCAATAATTTCATCGCTTTTTTTTCATGATTACTTGTTCAATTGTTTCATATCAAAATTCACTACTTAATTATGTGTTTTATGTAGTTTGTCGAGGACTGGTTCAGACACGTCACATCCATAACGTGAAACCGTCACATCCATAACGCCAGTTTTTCCTACATAATGCATTACAAAAATGACGCATAGTTTCAAAAACACACTTTTTGTGTTCATTCAAGTCTCCTTCATGCTACATATATCATAGTTTCGGCAGTTTCCTTCAAAATTCACAGAGTTTGTAGAATACCTGTAATCTCTCACAAAAGTGTGTCCATTTCATGTCACATCCATAACGCTGATATAATGCCTTGTATTCTTAGGATGAAATTGATTATATGAAATTTGAGTATTTCTCAGTATTCAGAGGACATAGGTTACATTAAAAGTTATGCAAATTAATTCACTGATACTAATTTTGCCCCCACTCTAAGGCATTTTGTTTACCAATATGAGTCCAATTGTCACATCCATAACGCTGGAACTGCCCTGTAGCAGTTTGAAAAGTTTAGCCTATATTATGTGAATTGTACGGAACCCTGGAGGGGTCATTGCAAGATATTTTTTTGTGTATATCCAGAAAACGTGCACTCATTTACTTAGATCTTTTGCAAGTTTGACTAAATAGTGTGTTCATTTTACTAAATTGTGTTCTCATTTTAATTTTTGTAAAAGGAGCACACGATGGGGGGCGCTGTGGCGCAACAGGCTACAGCGCCCGTACCATATACGGGTCCAAGTGCCCACGGGGACCCAGGTTCGGATCCGACCTGCGGTCATTTCCCGATCCCACCCCATCTCTCTCTCCCACTTGCTTCCTGTCTGTCTTCACTGTCCTATCATAATAAAATGCAAAAAAGCCCCAAAAAAATAAAAATAAAATAAAAGAGCACACGATTTACTAAAATGTGTGCATGATTTACTAAATTGAGCGCACAATGTAATTAAATGAGACCACAATTTAGTATAACGAGCACTTTGTAGTAAAGCGTGCACACAATATACTTGTGCACACAATCCAGTAAAATGAGAGGACAATCTAGTAAAATGAGAGGACAATATATATCTCAATATACAAAAATATCTTGTAATGACACCTCCTGGGCAATGACTGGAATTGAGAACAGTTGCTGTAAATTTTGTTTCCAAAGCAGATGAAAGTTCATATTTGGCCACAGCTCCTTCTCTTTTGCTGGTTGTTTACTCGAGTAAAGTGGCTTTGAAAACCACATCCTCCAATTTCCGGTTAGGGCTGTACAGTATGTGAAAATGTTTTGTTCATGGCACTGATGCTACAGAGGTTGATAGTTTTGTGGTATAATTCACAAAATCTCTAGGCATCGGTATGTAGTTGCAAACACCTCATCTGTAGAACTCATCTCACTCTAAAATACTAAACAGGTGTCACTGGTGCTAAGCTGGTAAATTATTCATAGCACAGCTATTTTTTTGTAGCATGTGCTATATGTCTGTAGTTGCAGAGATAGATCTTGTTATATCTTGTTCCCTTTGACTGCATGAATCTGTGCATGTCTTTTTTTATGGAAAATGTTGAGAAGTCAACAAGAATATCTATATTAACTATTTTGGTTGTTTACAGTACATTTGGGAACCTCATAGAGGGAAGTTTGTCCAGACAGTTAATAACTTGTGCAGTATCTGTTGTCTTATCACATTGCAACAGATGCGTGTCTGTAAAAAGCAAAAACTTTTTGTCTTGTGTAACTCGTATAAGTTTAACGATCACTTCTCCTCCACACCCAACACATAGTTCCATACAGATAACTTGTCTTTGTTGTATTGTTTTGTTTGTTTGTTATTGAGTTTCCCTGCCTTCCTACTATGTAAAGCGACCTTGGGTTTGAGAAAGGCGCTATATAAAATAAACTTATTATTATTATTAATATTATTATTAACTCTCCTGGCTAGGCCCAGTTAACGCATGATGCTTATCTGTGGTTTATTACATTTTCAACAGACCTGTGTTAGTGTTTTTCCTGCAAAAAGTACTGTTTGTCTTGTTTAACTCTCCTTACTAGGCCTACGCATTACAAAAAGGGCTTGTGCATTAGACTAACATACTGTATATGACCCCACAGTTCTGGATCTAGTGTTTACATTCCGCCTTAAGCATGTTATTTAACTTCTGCCATTATTTGAACAAAGTTCATAAGTATTGGTGTCTTGGTGACTGATTTTTTCCTCTTTTAGAGTGTTTTTTGGACGATTTGTTTGATAATGTGTAACATGAAACCTCACTTTGTACCTGCACCGCAATCAACTAGTTATATCACAGTTTAAAGAACTGCTGTGTTTTGAGACATGATTGATTAGTAAAGTGCCTGGGAGGATGGTGCAGGTTGTGACGCTGTTGCTAGCCTGTGGGATCTTCTTTTTCAGTCCAGAAGCCATAAACTTATCCTAGACAAGTCTCAGTAGTTCATCATTTAGATTATTTTGTAACATTAGTGTAACATGACTAGGAATGTTTTAGGGCTGCACGATTTGGGGAAAATATCTAATTGGGATTTTTTTTCTGACAGATATTGCTATTGCGATTTGCGATATGATTTTTGAATATCAATTAATTGATTCAGTTTAATATTCCAAATGTCTCTGTAATTTGTGCCACCTCTGATTGGTGACCACGCCCAGTGCACAAGAAGCACAGCATGCCCGACCAACTGTGAATCTTACCAATCAGAATTTCTGTGCCCCTCACACACTGTGCACACCCACCAAACAGAAGTTGCATAGTCAAGAAGGATGAAATGAATATAAAAGTCAGAAATGTGACTAAATTAACTGTGCATGATTATTTGTATCTTTTGCGATTAGGTAATTGCGGTGGTTCATAGTGCGATTTTGATAATTATGCAGCCCTAGAATGTATTTTTGTGTATGATTTCTGTGTGTGATTGCATATTTGCTGAATAGAGGGTGAAATAACTGATTGCATTCATCTGATAACTGGCGAATTCCGTTTCCTCAGAGAGCTCTTGGAGCAAGTGGCCGAGTTTGAGAAGACAGAATTTAAGACAACTAATAAAAAGGTGAACATCAGCTTGCAAGACTTCCCATGTAAAAGTAGATACAAGTACATGATGTACATATGACACATTTAAATGCATTACAATGCAAGAAATGAAATTACAATGTCAGGTGCATAATATATAAAATATTTCAGTAGTCTTTATAGGTGAAACTTTAAAGGTGCTCTAAGCGATGCTGGATAACGTCACTTCTGTTCAAACAAAACAGAGAGCTAGCTTGCTACTTCCTCCCCCTCCCGTGCAATTAAAACTCTCCTAAACGCGCATCTTGTCGGTAGGGTTGCAAAATTCCGGGAATTTTCAAAGTTGGAAACTTTCCATGGGAATTAACGGGAATATATGGGAATTATCAGGAATAAACGGGAATTAATGGGAATAAACTGGGAATTTTTAATATGGCAAGTTAGTCTATAACAGGGAACTTAAATGTAGTGGACAAAACCCCATCTTGAGCATAATATTAGTTAAAACAACCTGATTTAATGCAATTTCAGTCGAATTTCTACCCTGCACATCAGTCAATTACATGCACACAGCAATCAGCATAGGCTAGACATAAAGGAAACCTATGGTGCGTTCATGTGCATGGGAAAAAAAGGTTCCAACCAATCGGATTTTGTTGTTGAGTGGTGTGGTGTTCTTGGGCAGTTCAGTGTTGCTAGTTTAGCACGCTAGTAAATAATAGGCAGAGAATGGGATTCCCGCTAGCAAATACGAACATTCAAATCATATTGCTTATTACGAAACAAAATGTTAATGGTTATATATGAAACAGTTTGAATGAATTACCCAAAATTCCCAGTTAATTCCAGTAAATTCCAATTAATTCCCATAATTTCCTTTAATTCCATTAAAGTTTCCAATTTGGAATATTTCCAAAATTCCCCATCTTAACTTCCCATGGTAAGTTTCCGGAAAGTTTCCGGAAATTTACCGGAACTTTTCCGCCCCTTTGCAACCCTACTTGTCGGTGATGTTTTTGTTGCTGTTTTTGGAGCCTGGGCTGTCCAGAGTGATCACATTTTTTTTACAGTGTATTCAGGACACATGCGGCTAGCGGATGGTGAGGTGATGTTTGCTATAAGTGACAAAAAAACGTTTAGCCTAATGTAGCATCGCTTAGAGCACCTTTAATGTTAACTTTTTTTGTTTTCGGTGAAGTATGATTATTAACACGATTGAGTTATTAACCCATTAATGCCATTTTGCATGCCTGACACAGACAAGCCAAGATGTCAGCAAGCCCAAGCTGGCCCCATTGAATGAAGGGGGTGTATCTGAACTCCTTAACAAGGTGGGGTAAACTGATGGCTATATTATACAGAACTCTTGTTTGTTTTATAGCCTTTAAAATGACTCACCTCTCACATGAGTCAGTTGACTGTATAAATGCATGCTTCATAAAAAAAACAGAGAGCTACATTGCACCACATGTTAACTGCTTGTGTGTGTGTGTGTGTGTTCGTGTGTTCGTAGGAGATTGCCAGACTACAGGAGGAGAATGACAAATTAAAGGCAAGGCTCAAGACCCTGGAATCACAGGTAAATGTGTATTTGAAGTTTGGTAGACTCAGTGGTGTCCCCTATGTTCTGTCTGTTTTTCTGTTCAATTTCCTGTCCTGTTAATGGAAGCTCATGGTTGAGCTTAATTACCAGTCCCAGTGGGTATGATGACGCAGGACTTGGGCTTATTTTAGTCAGCTTCTTCCATTTGGTAACTTGTGAGTGGTGTTTTTCCAGGCCACCAGTGCTCTAGATGAGAAGTCCAAGGTGGAGCAGGCTCTGAAGGACCTCCAGAGGGTCCAGACTGACCAGCAGGTACAGTAGGAAGTGACCTCACACACACAGACATGAACCTGAAAAGATCAGGAGATGTAGTAGTAGAGGCCCCCTCTTTCACACATCCTCTTCACTCAGTTTCTCATAGTGATAGTAATTCTGTTTGTTTTTGCTGCATGGAATACTCATGGTGAGTATGTCAAAATCCAAGTACCACTATATGCTTTTTGCCTGTTAGGCATAGCTTAGTCTGGTATAGTATAGTATAGTATAGTATAGTATAGTATAGGAAAAGTGTAAGAAACTAGACTGAAATGTGAGGTCTTTTTTTTATTCACGTTGTAGTGTTAATTCACCAAAAATGTCTGTCCATCTCTTTGTCTTCTCCCCTCACAGTTCACCCGGCGATCTCAGGAGATCACAGACCTGGAGGGTACAGTGGAAACTCTGAGGGAGGACTTCCAGAAGAGCCTGAGCGCCACCACTGCGTCTCAGAAGGACCTGCAGGACAATCTGGTAGCTGCCAAACATGACCTGCTGCGCGTGCAGGAACAGCTGGCCTTAGCCGAGAAGGTGAAGACCCATCCCTATGTCTTTGGCATGCCCTGTGATACCACGTACCACTATGATTCAAAGATCAGCTCTTGCATTGGACTTAGAAATTTCTCCAAATGAATTGCCTGATTGGATTTTAATAGTTAGCACTTTGTTTGTTTAACAATGTTACTATATGTTCATACCTGGCATCTACTGTATCTCATACTATGAATATCTCATGTATTCATCTTTGTTCATATGTTTAATACAGGAACTAGAGAAGAAGTTCCAGCAGACTGCTGCATATCGCAACATGAAGGAGATCCTGGCCAAAAAGAATGAGCAGATCAAAGAAATCAGGAAGAGGTTACAGAAGTGAGTGGTAGAATTCACTCAATGCTGTGCTAATATTGGCCCAAAGTAACATTGGAGCTGTGTTCAGCCATAGATGAATTTTCTATGTAAGGTTAATAGCTGAGCCAGTTTCCTTGACAGACTTCCTGCCATCTTTTAATTTCCTTGACAGATATGAATCTGAGTGAAGAGAGCCAGTGGAGGCAGTGAAAGAGGAGCAGACGGGCCAAGCGCCGAGAGGTCACTGCAGCAACACTGACGCAGATATTTCACCTCATGACCCAATCACAGATAAATTGGTATTCTGTGTTCAGGGAAGTGGTCTTTCAACAATCATGTGATTTCACCACTGTTTATGTATCATCATGGAAATGACCAGAAAAAACTTTATCTCCCCCAGACTACCTTACAGACTGGAATTTTCTCTATCTGTTTGGACGTAGGTTATGGTGGTTGGAAAGTTCTTTAATCTGGAATGAAGGTTAGTTTAGATGTGTGAGTGGTTATGTGTATGTGTTTGTGGCTATCTCCAACCCTGTCATATGAGATATGAGTGTGGAGCTTACGTCAAGTCTGCCTGATTTGTCCACCACGGCCTAAATTATTTTATATATACTAATGTTTTTGACAATAGAATATACTCTAGTTGCTATAATGTATTTTATTACTATTTTCCCAGTCTGCACAGTGGCTTTTCACCATACTGGCCAGCTGCCGTACCTCTCTGTAATGCACTGTGTCTTCAGCTGTGTGTGTTACATATGTTGCCAGTATTACATAAAAGTTAACTTGCACATACACCTAAATGTGTTGAGAGGTTCACAACAAAACATGATCAGTGTTGTGCTGATCTAGATAATGAAATGTTCTGGTCAATAAATTGTGTAAAATTATGGATAAACATTGATTGTATTGATCCTTTTTTCAGTACTTTATGGATAAGTGACAGTGGTCAGATCTTAGCTATATATCATTTGGCCATGGTGTTGCCACATAAAACAAAACAAAAAAAGGACACCAAAAAGATAACCACCGTAACTAGATGAAATAACTAGCATCTAAAGTCACCATGGAAAATGTCTAATATAAGAGAGGAATTACAGGAGACGCTCATACATACATTGCTCACTCAGGTTGGTTGGCCCTCAGAATCAAATGTTTCAGTTAACAGGAATGACAATTTGGAAGGTTAAGTCCAAAAACTAAAAGCGACAGCTGTGTTTTCACCTATTTGATGTATGACATGTTTGAGTGATCAGGTCTTGGGGGGGAGTCTGTGGGCAGGCCTCCACAGGGTAGGCATTGGCAGGTATGCTTCACCTGCCAGGGAGCTGTACGCACCCAGCATCCCACCTCACCCCACCCCAAGATCTGCTGCTTGTCTCCCCAAGGCTTTCAAGACCAGGCAGTGCCTCCTCATTATATGAACACTCTATGACCTGAGTCTCTGTGATAGTCACTGTGGCTTTATCTAGCTTTGCATACAGGTTATTCTATGTTTTCACACTAATAGAATGAATAGGATGTTTGCCGGTGCTTTTGCCATGGCGCTACATTGGTTATTATCTAATGCTGATGTAACCTACAAGAAAAGACTACGTACCAGGGCCCAAAGTATTGTGAAGGACTCCTCACATCCTGACTATGGACTTTTCAAAAGACTGAGGTCAGGGAAGCGTCTCTGCTGCTAAGACCAGAATAGAGAGACTAAGGAGGAGCTTTTTTCCTCAAGCAATCCGTATCCTGAACACACAAGACTATATAAACTGCACTTACACTTTTTTTACACACTTGCACATGGACTGTACACACACTGCACTTTATACTCTCTCTTGCTATTTATTAAAAATATTTCTTGATCTTTCTTTCTTCACATTTGCACAGAAAAAGCTGAACACCAAACGAAATTTCACTTCATGCTTTACGTTAGTATTGCTATGTATGTGACAAATAAACCTCCTTGTATCCTTGTAACTTTATTAAGGTGATAGTACAAGAATGTAGGGGCAGAACTCCGCATAAGGAGCGCTTTTTAGCGTGGGTACTGCATACCAATCTGAGCTCCAACAAGCTGTCACAATGAGAAGCCCATAAAACTGATAGAGTCGGTGCCCTGGAGGTCAGCCAGGAGGGGCTCCAGGGAAGGCAAGGAGAAAGGGATGGAGCAGGGGTACAGCTAGAGAGGCAGGCAAGCCCCAGCCCATCTCTCTCTCTCTCTCTCCCCCCTCTCCCTCTATCTTTCTCTCTCTATCTCTCTGTGACACACCCTTGTTTCTCTCTCTGTCCTGTCCTTACCCACCTGTCTATATAAGCGGGAGGCTTCAGTCTGTGATCTCGTCTTCAATCCGCTGTGTGCTCTCTTTGTCTCCTGCTGTGATCACAGACTATCAGCCATGACCATGTCTCTGTCCTTATCCTCCTCGCGGCTGTCAGGCCTGGGCTTTGGGGGAGCCGGGGGTGGCCGACTGGGCTTAGGGCTTGGCGGAGGTGCTGGCTTGGGTATGGGGCTGGGTCTCGGAGGAGGCCTGGGTGGGGGAGCTGGGTCTGGGGCAGGATTCGGGATGGGGCTGGGCTTTGGTGGTGGTGCTGGAGCTGGGCTTGCCCTTGGGGGTGGTGGGGGTGGGGGTGGCGCAGGGGTGCTGGTTGCCAGCCCGGCCTTTGCCATGGGCCGCACCATGGCATCGGGAGGCCTCAGTGCCGGCGTTGCCCTGGCCGCTGGGTCCGGTGCCGGCCCCGCCCTGCCTGCTGTGCTTTCCCGGGCGGCCGAGAAGCACACGCTGGCTGGCCTGAATGACCGCTTCTCCTCCTATATGGCCAAGGTGCGGGGGCTGCAGCAGGAGAACGCCGCCCTAGAGGCCAAGCTTTCCCAGCTGACTGGTGGCGCGGACATGTCCCCCGAGTCCTCCGCCGCCTCCACCGTGGAGTACGAGGCCCAGCTGAGCGAGTACCGCAACACGCTGGAGACCCTCTCCCTCGACACCGTCAAGCTGGAGGTTGAGCTGGACAACGTTCGTGGCGCTGCCCATGAACTCAAGGCCAAGTGAGTGAATCTCGCCTCTCCCACTTACTACACAAATTGTGATTTCACTGTGACGACATGCCTCACATTCAAAAGCCTCGTACAAGATACAGAACTTGTGTACTTGGATAGGAGCAACACAAAGGTTTTATTGGATTTATTTGAGCACAAGATTTGATTCATTGCTGATTACAATGAGGTGAGGATTGTGTTAATGTAATAAAAAGTAGCATTTATTGTTACTTAAGGTCCCCTCTGCATAGGAATATTCTTCTTACCTTAGGGCTCCTCTGCATTGTAGCTTGAATTTTATTCCTCATTTTGTAAGTCGCTTTGGATAAAAGCGTCTCCTAAATGAATAAATGTAAATGTAAAAAAGTCTGTTCACCAATTTTTATAGTTGGCTGGCACTAGTAGGAAAAAAGTGTATTGAAATTCAAGAACCCAATGCACCTGATTGTGCATGCTCATCTGTGTTTTGCACAGGTATGATTTTGAACAGGGTGTGAAGTTCCAACTTGAGTCTGACATCGCTTCAATGAAAAAGGTGGGGAGAAAGAACAAGGTCACCCAGGATGAAGTCATTCAAATGAATACACACCTATTGATTTGTTGATTAATTGATTAGTTGAATTCTAATTGACTGTCTCGGCAGGACATTGAAATGGCGTCAGAAATCCGAATTGATTTGGATGCCAAATACAGTAGTCTGAAAAGTGAACAGGAATTCATCTCTAAGACCCAGGAGGAGGTGAGAAGGGTTTCAGCAACACCAGCGATAGATTCAAAGCATTATCTCCCTGTCTCTATCTCTCTCCAATATCGGTGCTTGGGCTTTGTCCTAACTCTGCCTGTCCTTGTGCCTGGTCCTCAGGAGCTGTCTTCTCTGCAGACCAAACTCGGCACAACTGCCATGGACACTTCTGTGTCTATGATCGAGGTGGACACGGTCAAGTCCTTCGACATCGCAACTGCCCTCAACAGCATGAGGATGGAGTACGAGAAGTCCGTACAGCAGCACAGAGAGGAGGCTGACGCCTATTACAAACTCAAGGTAACCCCCCCCCCCTCTCTCTCCCCCATTCATTTTAATGGCTCACTCCCACTTACATTTAAAATGAATGGTGTCTTTCTCTGTGTTGCGACCTGAGTTAAATCTCCATGCCCACTCTGATGATTTGTCCTGTAGATGGAAGAGATCCAGACACAAACGGCCAAGAGTTCAGAAGCCATCTCCTCAGCCAAGGTGGAGATAACATCGGCCAGAAAAGAGCTGCAGGCTCTGAGTCTTGAGCTGCAGAGCCTGGTTTCTGTGGTAAGCACCCTGCCACTACAACACATCAACATGCTGTAAACACTGCTCATTGGCTGGAACTTCATGGAGGTTCATGTGTTGTTTCATGTAATATATGATGTTACCAATCATCCAGACTTATTTTATTGCGCATGGTTTCCTATGTTTGATTTAACCTCTGTAGTCATTAGTTGTAAGAAAATGGCCATTGTGAATAAAATCTATTATTACCGATCACTAGTATTTACCATGGAGGTATTATATATAACTGGGTTGAGTTCAAGACGGACAAAACATTGCAAAGCGTATGATCGACACAAACATTGGTGCGTTGAACACTCTGTTGTTCATGCAAGTGCTCTGAGAGGACCAGTGTTTGCTTTCTTTTCGGAATTTATTCAGGGGCTGATAAAATCGATAACACCCCCCCCCCCCCGAAGTTTACCGGTGGACCCAATGATGATAATATGATCTCAAAATAAAATAAAATTGAAGGAGTTCTTCAGAAAACATTGTGGGCTAGACTAGCATAAGATAAAGACTTTAGGGATTTTAGGGGCTTTTGATAGGATGAAAGCAAAACTAAAAGTCCAGACTAAACTAAACCAGCTCTAGAAACCACTGTCTGTCATGGTGCCACCTGTGTCGAGGACATGCTTGAATCAGCACCAGTTCCCACCGATCAGTTAACAGCTTCACAACAAATCACTGTACCAAGACACAGGAAGTGGTTTTCTATGCACAGAATTCTGCCTCTCTGCTCAAGGGCTGAGAAAAAACTTTCCCCAGAGTAAACCGTCGCACAGTTCCCCTCAGTTCATGTGAATATCAGGGTTAAACAGCTGCACTGGCATAGATACGACTGCACAGATATTGGTCATAAAGTTTCTAATCGACCTGCAACTGTCAGCCCTGTCAGCAGTGTAGAGGTTGATTATACGAGAAGTTGCTTGATGATTCCTGGCATAGTTTGATGATGACATATAATCTTTTTCATCACATTGTACTTTACTGTCCTAATGCTTGTAATCTTCTCTACCTTTGGGCCTGTTTCCTGCAGAACATGTCTCTGGAGCAAAGCATAGCAGAGGCCCAAGCCCAGGTCAGTGTGGGTGTCTCTGAGTCCCAGGCTCAGATCGCTAGCCTCACCGCTGCCATCGAATCAGCAAAGGCAGACCTCCACAAGCAGATCCTGGCCTACCAGGAACTGCTGGATGTCAAGCTAGCCTTGGATGTTGAGATATCAACATACCGCAACTTGCTGGACGGAGACGACTTCAAGTGAGTTTGAAGAAAACAAATAGAGTAAATCTAAAAGGATTACATATTTACAATTCCTTGCCTCTACCAACATTCATATTACCACTATATTTACCCTCGTTATTCATTGTACCGATAATCCTGACTACTGCTGATGGCTTGAATATAAAAAGCTCTCTGTCCATATCTGTTTCAGGTTACCGGAGTTCACTGAAACATCCTATACTTTCACAGGTAAGCATGGCAAAAGGCCCTCTCGTGATAGCGTGCGTAGGAGTGACGTCTCTAATTCACAGGAATGATTAAGAGGTGCAGGCCTCAGAAGGCTAGATTGGTCATGGTGGTTTTAGGGAAATTCCTCAGTCACATGGAGAGGTAACCACATTGCAAATAGAAACAGGCCTCTGTACCACCTACAAACAACTTTGGTTTCAGAGACATGTAGCATCTTTGCTGTCAGATGTAATGTAGGCCCTTGGTAGAGTGAGTTCGGAGTTTATCCATTTTACTCTCCCAGGATCAGGTAAGTAAGTTTACATGCATTTTGGCCAAGAATTTCACAATTACCTCAGAGCCATGTTCTCTGTCTAAGCCAGAGTGTGTGCAGGGAGCACCTGGCTGTGCCACTATGAGGGTATTTATGAGGGGAACCCTGTAGCACTTTAGATCAAGTCTTAGCATGAGGAATCCATCAAACATCAGCAGCTGGTGAGCACTCCTCCAAGCGCTGTTTAAGCGCGTCTCCTCTCTCCCAATCTCTCTCCCAATCTCCTCCCTTTCTGCACTGCCTGGAGGAGCCCACATCCAATGGGGCGGGGGTGGGTGGGAGAGTCCTGTGGTGGCGTCAAGGGTGGAGCCCTGTCTCATCTGCGCTTTCTCGTCTCGCAGAGAGCGCCATGGCCCACACCAGCACCCCTCAGGACTCCCCCATCTCCTCCCCCCCTGCGGAACGGCCCTATAGGGTCACTCTTTCAGGCAAGTGGGACCTTGTTATCAGACAGATGCGGCTCAGGATCAGGCAAGTGGGACCTTGTTATCAGACAGATGCGGCTCAGGATCAGGCAAGTGGGACCTTGTTATCAGACAGATGCGGCTCAGGATCAGGCAAGTGGGACCTTGTTATCAGACAGATGCGGCTCAGGATCAGGCAAGTGGGACCTTGTTATCAGACAGATGCGGCTCAGGATCAGGCAAGTGGGACTTATCAGACAGATGCGGCTCAGGATCAGGCAAGTGGGACTTATCAGACAGATGCGGCTCAGGATCAGGCAAGTGGGACTTATCAGACAGGCGCAGCTCAGGCGGAGCGTGGCGCACATCAGATGCATGTCCCTGATTATCTGCTGTTTGTTTTTTCCTTTTTCAGCTGAAAGTGGCGGCACCATAGAGGTGAAAGAGATCATCACAGGTGAGGCAAACACTTTAGCCTCTTTACCCACAATGCACCAGCATCACACACATACATGACTGAAAAAAAATACCCTTCTGCGTCCTGCATACACACTCCAATTACATATTTTACTAACACACTCCTCCTGGGAGGATCTAGACCGCAGTTCACCCATGCACATATATTTATATCACATTCTTGCATAGGACATGTAGGACTCTTAGAACTAATTTGGTCTCTCCGTGCCCTTTTCATCCACAGAACACGTGGAGACATCGGTCATCTCTGATGCTGACGGATCAGAATCCTCTTGATCCTCCCAGTGATGAGCACATACATACCATGAGTGTGTGATGGCTGTTAAGTCTGTGGATGTCTGTGCTCATCCCACTCTGCACTCTTGTCCAATAAACACTCCATCCTGATGCCCCCCGGTGTGTCTGTGTCTTTCACATGTGATGTGATGTGATGTGATGTGATGTGATGTGTGCTTCAGCTGACAGCAACATGGCACACACGTTTCATGCACGTCTATGTTGTGAAATGTGTTCAAGGTAAGCACTGATGTCACGTTAGATGACACTGTAAATACGTAGCCAATCATTTGTGTCAGTACTCTAAACAAAAACATGGCAGACAAATCTATGGAAATATATTCAAACAGTTCATTTTCGGTGCAGGCCTTTATCTACATCTGGCTGAGAGGTAGTGCTGAGCTATCTCTTAGTCTCAGATTCTAAGATACTGTATTGAAAGCAGAGGAAGAAAACAGGTGCTGCTCTGCCAGTCATGTGGCCATCATTTCCCATGTAAACACATGCCTGGCTTCTTCTTTAAATATGCATCATGCTTCACTAGTCTTGTGTGTCACGCTCACATTGTTTTTGTCTCAAAATGGTGTCACAATGACGTGTGTTTTTTGTATCTTTTTTTATCTTGTGTCTGGTTGCGTGTGAGACAGGGGAAGTTATTGAAACTTCTGTTTTACACACTTGTTTTGATGCTTGTTGTTGAGGAATTTGCCAGTGACAACAACTAACTACAGTAGGTAAGATAGACAATGAAAAACATGGAATGCAACTTAGAAGGACTTGTTAGATTCCACAGACCATTGCACTGCACTGCACTGCACTCTGAGATACTGGAGTCTATCAGGCTATCTGGGCACTTGTGCTGTGATTACTGTGAGTGCACTGTGAGTACAACAGAGATGGGCAGGGGGATGAGTGTATACATGCAGCACTTGTTGCAACTTCCTTAAAATAGCCTCTGTTGTGGTTAGAGCTTGTCATGCAACCCCTTACACTCGCCCCCCCCCCAAGAAAAGTACACCGCACAATGTTCTCAAGCAACTCTATTGGCTGAGAGGCAAAGACCTGCGCAAAAACTCTCGCCTATAGCAGCATCACCTCTTGCTGCTTGTGGTGAGCTTTGGCACGCAAGCACACTGTTTTCAACTGCCACAGCACGCAGGCTCAGGGTGTCCCCGCTTGTTCAGAGCTTTCGATTTTTTTTGCACTGACTCACAAGTATACATTAGACTACATGTGAAACATCAGGACAACCGAGCAAATCACCATAGTGACAACATAATATTGACATGTCTATCTTGTCAGGATACATTTCTACCACAATTCATTTCTAATATATAATTCAAAATACTCCAAATTATTGTAAAAGAAGAACACACTGCAGAGGTGTTTGTTCCCATTGGTGTGTGTGGTGACCACAGACGTGTGTACTGACATGTGCGTTCCACGTGTAGCTGAACACATTTCTTTCTCTCTAGTTTTTTTTTTTGCATGTGGTCTCACATGTGGCTGTGACCCTCTCACTCTGGCTATTTGCCTATGTGTGTGTATTTGTAATGCGAGTGTTTTTATAATGCCTATTTATGATGTGTGTTTAACATACAGTTTAAACAACACTGACAGGATGGACAAACAAGCCAATTATAGTGTTAACCCTCCTGTTGTGTTTGTTTTATGTTTCCTAGTTTTGTGTTTGCGGTCAAAAATGGCCGCTGCATTATAACTTGTTAGAAATCCATAGCAACACACATATTATCATCTAATGTTGTGATAGACCTTTGTATCAACTTGTGTTCTATTGGATATAAGCAGTTTTGTACTTCCATTTGCTATTTATGGCCTCCATTCCTCACTGACCTGAGCTCATGCAAGTCAGAAAGGGGAAGACTCTATTGGGAAAAGGTTCCAGTGGGGGCTGGCAAAAATGATCAAAATGTGTTTTGTGTGTTAAAATGCCCTGTGTTATGAAAATGATCAAAATGTGTTTTGTGTGTTCCAAATGCCCTGTGTTAACAAAGTCAAGGAGCCTCATGGTAGTCATAATAAGTTAACAATATTTTTGAGAGACAAATTGTGAATTTCTACATTTGCCACTGTGCCATGAACTGACTTACTCCTCAGTCTTGATCACAAAGCCTTAGTCTCTTAGCTATGCCCTGTGTTTGGTAAGTATGAAGTGCAGTCATTGGCTGTTATACTCATTTTCATGAACTTTCCATTCACTTGTATAAATTCATCAAATCTAATTAAGCAAATGAAAAAAAGCAAATGACGCTAGGAAAAGCTGATGTGAGTCTAGACTGCTAAAGAAGCATTCCATATTCACTAAGGAAGACACTTGCTATAATATAAGAGCAATTATGCTTTAAAAAAAATTAGCAAATATTTTTTGTAAAACCTCATTTAGAGTTTAGAGTGCATGTATTCAGCATGGAAGGCTGAGATAGGCCTACTGATTTTAAGGTTCGGTGGTCTCACTGGTTGTTTGTTCACCGATGCTCTCCAGTGAAACTGTAACTCCATGTGCAATCACACCACAAAAACAAATGTATCTCAATCTGAAGTTGAGTAGGCTGCCCATACTTCCCTCTTCTCTTGTGTGAAAAACACACAACACAGAAACTACCATTGAAAATGTGGATGGGGATTTTGTATCTGCTGTGGTTTTTAGTGCATGACCTGTTCGAAAGGCCAACGCCAACAGTGATTATCCAGTGAAAGGAAGACTTACAGAGACAACTATAACTGAAAGTTCACAATTATGATCATAAAGAGTATGGTTTTAATTAACAGCTCTTTGACTGTTCAAAGGAAATGCAATTTGGCAGAGATTATTTCCCGCCACTGTACAGCATGGATTTGCAAACACAACTATTGTTCTTTTTTAGGGGAGTCTTAATAGATCTGAATGTAGAATTTATGAATCCCATTTTTAAACGGCTACAACACTATATTTCGATCCTTTCTTTAAAAAACAAAATCTGCTGTAGTCAAGGGAAACAGAATATCCCATTCAAATGAGCCCCTCACATTGGCACACTATGTTGGGTCCAGTGGCGATTGCTGCTCTTTGGAACAGGGGAAGCTCTGATAAAACTGGTCAATTATTAAATTAATATTATTAAGGTGCTATATTGTTCTTTGAGGGCAAAAATTATCCCAAAACCCAGAATAGGCCAAACAGTAGGCTATAGAGTTGGCATGGCATCATGTAGCCTACACCGTTATATAGCGTGCTACTTAACTTAGCCTAAATACTGTAGGCTAACTCCACATTACAGTTTTATTTACAGTATGCTATTTACAAAGACAAATAGAAACCGACTGTATTGCTCCCAAATTATGAGAATTTGAGCTGCAACTTGCCTTGCCTCTCGACTTCACCTGTCAACACTAACGTTAACGCATCCCTTGAACTTGAACCTCTTCCTGTCAGATCGCAACATATGCTGTCAATCAAAAGGAGTCCAGCCTCTATGACGGTTCCTCCAATCATCATACAGAAGCTCGGCGTCCAGGCCATCCCACTGTCCCATTCACTCCCAGAGACGCCGGGCTTCCCTGGAAATGACGATTTTGTGGCGCTTGTCCAATAAACGTGTAGCTTTTCTGCACTGAGATCAGCCCACTCTGTAAGTGCCATTGAAAGTCCAGTGAAGCCGAGCGTCTATGGGTTTTTTGCATGGTTTTTGATGGATTGTGTCGTCACAGCAATGTATTACGGGTGCGAAATCACGATAAATGACCGACAAAACCTTATTGCTGAACAAACTAGCCATGAAGATGAACATGTTTTCAGCATGTTCTAGTTGGAATAGTAGGCTAGAAGCTAATGTAATAGTGTTATTTGATGCGATTTTCTGTGATATTTTAGAGGAGCCTGAGCTTCCCCTGTAGTCTTAGAGCAATCGCCTCTGGTTGGGTCCTAATACTGTTATGAGTTATCAAGCAGTGGCAGTGACAAAAAAACATGACATCATCTTCCACGTCACTGTGGTTACAACAAACCCTTAAAAGCTCTGTTTAACAGACAGTTGCCAGACAGCATTCTGCGGTTCAGTTCTCTCAACGAATCCTGTAGTCTTCACAGACATCCTGCCTGTGCGGTAGTAGGTAAGTTAACGGTCGCTCGACACTGACTTACCTCACATTGACTTTGAATGCTATTGTGCTATTGTTCTGTATCTATGTAGTGAGGAACTGTATTTTTCTGTGTGCAAACAGATATTTTGTTTTAAAATTTTACTGACTGTCATCTGCTATCTTTACAGGAAATAAAGGAAAAAGGAAAGGTGCCAAGAATGGATGATTTTTTAACAACTCCGATGGAAACACCAAAGGTATGCAAAAGACATATGACATGCAGACAAAAATATATTGATATATATAAGTGTTTATACTCATTTTACACTTATTATGTTTTATATATCAAAAATGTGAAAAACTCACAAAATCCTGCATTCTTTTCTAACAGGGTGATGACTACTTAACAATAACAGATGACTACTCAACAGGAACAGATGACTACTCAGACTTCAGCTCCTGTGACAAGAGTTCTGTTAGGGAGTTTCGTAAATACTACGAACCCCCTCTATATGCGGTCATTGTCTTCCTGGGAGTAGTCGGTAACTTGCTGGTGCTCTGGATCTATGTGCATTTCAAGTCCCGCAAGAAGACCATGACAGATGTGTATCTCATGAACCTGGCCATTGCTGACTTGATGTTCCTGATGACTCTACCTCTCTGGGCATCGGATGCACTGCGAGGGTGGACCTTCGGTTCACTACTGTGCAAGATCACGTCGGCCTGCTACAAGATCAACTTCTTCAGCAGCATGCTACTGCTCACCTGCATCAGTGTTGACCGCTACATAGTCATCGTTCAGACCACCAAAGCACAGAACTCCAAGACCACAAGGCTCCTCTGCAGTAAGCTAGTCTGTTTGATTGTCTGGCTGCTCGCCGTGTTCCTGGCTGTACCAGAGTTCATATTTGCTGGCACAAAGGACAACCCGGAGGATCCAAGCTGGAAGTTTTGCACCTTGGTCTACTGGAGCAATGACCACAACCGTACCAAAATAATGGTCCTGGTTCTCCAGATCTTCATGGGCTTTTGCGTGCCTCTGGTGGTAATGTTCTTCTGCTACAGTTGCATCATCCTCACCTTAATGAAGACGCGGAACTTCGAGAAACACAAGGCCCTCCGTGTCATCTTGGCAGTGGTTGCAGTTTTTGTTCTCTCTCAGCTCCCTTACAATGCCATGCTGATAGTGGAAGCCACGCAGGCAGCTAACATCACAATCACAAGCTGTGACGTATCTCAAAACTTTGACATTGCCGCTCAAATCATGAAAGGCCTGGCCTACACTCACTGCTGCCTCAACCCCTTCTTGTACGTCTTCATTGGTGTGCGCTTCCGTAGGGACTTGCTGAAGATAATGCAGTACTATGGATGCGTGTCACCCAAGAGCAAACTCAGCAAGCTCTATGGCACTCCATTCCGGGCCTCCGTCATGTCTGACACAGATACAACCCAGGCTCTTTCGCTGTGACACCATCCACGCAACTATGTCAGTAGAGAACTGATTTCATTGTAAACAGGTCAGACTCAGATGCTCTCGAGCATGGGAAAGAAAGCATTGTCACTGACAGTGTAACTTCATATGTGTTGATAAACGGGAGCTATTGTTTGATAGACAAAGTCTAAGGTCTGTTAGAAGTCTGTCCATACCTACAGGGTGGCAAACTGCATGGAGCACGCCAAATCCTTGGTTAAAAAACAGACATAAGAGTTGTTCTAAAGCTATTATGGTGGTAGTGGACCATCTGATGGATCCATGTGTACTGAGCCCACTTTTGGGTGAACTTGTTCTAAAGAAATGTGATCTGTACATATCTTCAGGCATCTCACATCTCTTTTAGCATTAAGAGTGCTGTGTTACTGTAATTTTGTTGAGGTAGAACCATTCCAGAAACAACTGTTCTCTTTTGAAGGCTTCCTAACGGCCTCACTGCTGTGTGCTCAGTCACAGATATGTAAATATTTTTGTTTATCCGTTTGGAGCTGAAACTGTATTGCTGCTGGTCATGATGTATTTGCTGCGAGTCAAGATGTCTTTGCTGCTGGTCATTTGCTTATGTTTTGAATAAAATCTGTAAACAAATAAACTGATAATACCACCTTGCATTGTTGCTATCTGCAATCATTTGCCTCATAGGCTACCATTTACAGTATTACACATTCCATTATTCAAACTCTTACATAGTATACCTGACAGCAGATGATACATAACACTTTTGTCCCCCCTTCATGACTGATACAAAGCCACTGGAGCCACAGAGAAAGTGAAATATAACCTGTGGTCTGAAAACCGTTGTAAATGACGCATGTCCTCAGAGACCATGTGAGTGTTTTCACCATATAGACGGCACTATATTTTCACTTTCCTTCAGGCACACACTATTGCAATTCATCATTGCACTGTACAAGACTATCTGTTCATATGCATGGCATCTACAGTATGCTAGACCAATACTGACAGTAAGGGGGGAAATGGCTATAGAGGGAACTAGCCTGTCATGTGGGATACAGCTGGTGTAAGATGGTCATGCTGGTGACCAGGATACCAAGCTTGACATTGTTGGTGTAAGGTGGTCATGCTGGTTTGCTAGAATGACCAACATAAGCTGGCATGGCCAGTTAAACCAGCAATGTAAGACCAGCAAAATGGCCAGTAGTACAACAAGCAAAACCAGCTAGACCAGCAAAACTCTTGCGAAAACATACCTTCTATCTATCTATTTATCCCCTTGGGGATCAATAAAGTATCTATCTATCTATCTATCTATCTTCAGGTGGTCAACCATTATGGGGTGGTCAACAAGCAAACCACCTTAAGCTGGTCAGGCAGTTTTTTGGAATGGAACTTATGGAATGGGCAGCTACCGGTCGTGAGGGAGATGATTGCTGAATGTGACAAAAAATGTTATGGGCTTTTACAGTACATGTTTGGATTGACTCAGAGGCAAAAGTACCTTGGAGACGCTTTGGTGAAACCTCATATTATAGGATTTGCTTTTTGCTGGACTTGGTCGAGTCAACCAGAATTTAAGGTTGGGTTGTATAATTGCGCACTCCTTGAATATCTGGAAACAGGCAGGGAAATGCATGGATGTTCAACTCTTCACCAGCGCACAGACACCACTCTGGCACAACGTTAAACTCTTGACAGGTGGCAAGCCATTTCAAAATCAACTGTGGTCCTCTCAAGGCATAAATGTATTCAGTGATCTATATGATGATAATGACCTATGTTCATATCTGAATCTCCAAAACTCATTCAACTTACCTGCTTCGTCATATTTTGTCTTTCTTCAGTTACACTCTGCACTCAGAGTATATGGGGTACAGTGGGACCGACCACCAAGATCCCATCCAATGTTAGAATGGGTTAAACCTTCTAATTGCTTGAAATGCAGAGTCTCTTTTATCTACAATGCCTTATTAGATCATTCTGCCAAATGTCTATCCATAGAGGTATAGGGAACTCTCCACATTCAATCAGGACCTAGACTGGGAGACAATTTGGTTCAATTTATCTCAATGTACCAAAAATGTAGCTCACCAACTGATCCACAACAAAACTATACATAGAGCATATGCAACTCCACACAGAAGATTTCAAATGAAACGGGCTCCTAGCTCTAGCAGGGCAATTCCACAGAAAATTAAATTTACCTTTTGTCACATCCATAACGCCAGTGAAATGCCTTGTCATGTGTATGATGTGAATGATAACACATATTTTTTTTGTATTTTTTTCTTATGTACATTCTGCAGCCAAAAATAGCAAATGCTCAAATTTCATGTAATCATTCACATCATATCATGCCATTACATTTTATTGGCGTTATGGATGTTACAAAAAACGTAACTTTTCATGGAATTGCCCAGCAACATTTGTAATGTCTTACCCGGCACATTTTTAGTGAGTGCTGCTGTAGCAAGGCAGTTCACTGCTCCAGGTTAGTGTGTGCTTTACCTCACTGTGTGCTCTGTGTGTTCACTAATTCACGGATGGGATAAATGCAGAGACCCAATTCCTTGTATATGCAAGTATACTTGGCCAAAAAACCTGATTTACTTTACTTATTTACATTGCAGAGCTATGGACGTTTGTAGTGGAGGAACTGTCAAAACTCAGGAACTGCTTGGCTAAACAAGGGAAAAAGGCCAAGGTATCCACCCTACATAAATGGGAGGCATTAATATGCAGGGTCAAAGATTTCATATACCCCCTGTGCAATGAGTTAGCCTGGAAATATCCAGACTCTTGTACGTACATTTCATTTGTACAGAGAGTCTGGCAGTTCTCGATAGGGAAACGTTTGCAACACTGGCATCGTGACGGGCATTAACTTTAAAATCATTGGTCCAGCCTTACCAATCACATTGATCAGAGATCCCTAACGTTACTTCCTACTACGCCTACACTTTACAAACTGACAATAAACAGCATCAACAGTCAGTAAACAATGCATGTATACCTTTGCTATAAATACATTTCTGCATTTTTCCAACTGCATTTTTTGACGTTTGCAGGCATTGCTATTTCTGTTTATCACAATAAGTTTCGGTTTCGTCTTCACATGACCTCATCGTCATCGTTCTCAGACACGCTGAGTGGACAGGTAAAGATTGGCCGAGAGAAAACCCGCAAATATACCGCAGCAGGGCCGTGGGAAGTGAGTTTTGGTTGGGGGTGCTGTAGTCCGGGGCGGGGGGAGTTAAAAAAAGTTATTGTATTTTATTTAAACGCCTTTCTCTGTTAATGGACAACAGCATACTGGCATTGCATGACACACAGCACAGGCATACATCACTGTCAAGAACATTATGGCTACACTACAGAAAAAATGCGACAAAATGTCGCAAACCACAGATTGATACTAACGCAAACAAAGTAACCGTCTGCTATCTGACGCTACACTAGTAAGGTAACAAAGTTGCTGTAGCCTTGCACCGAAATCGACGGTGAACACGAAAAATATAAAACTGTTGAACACCAACATTAATAAAACGTAATAATTATTGACGCTTCTGACATGGGTGTCAAAACAGGCTAAAGACCCTATCGCACAGCATATTAGACAGAACACATTGACTCAAAACATAACATAGGCCTACACAACGCAATATGCATAGGCTAGCCTACATTAAATTGATCCACATATGACAAATATAGCCTACAACAAATGCTGACATCATAAACGCACAGTGTAGCCTTTAACCTACACTTTCAAAAAGAAGAGAAAGAACGCTCTGAGGAGGCCACTGAAACAGGCACGCAAAGACACAGATGAATAAGTTCATCTACCTCGCTGAAGAGAGCTCTTGTTTGTGGATGGAGCTTAGGGACTGTACGATATTTAGCGGGGGGGGGGAGGGCCGGTCGCCAGACGATCGGGTTAAAAATGTTCTGCCTGGCCCTCCCCCCTGGTCAATTTTTTTTTTCCAGGGGCCTCCCCCCGGCTCAAAAAAAATCTCCTAGGCCCTCCCCCCTACGTGAATCAAATAAAACTGGTCGAAAAATTACGTTTACAAGGTTAAAACGGCCAGCAAATGTCATAAGCACACATACACACACGGGGCTACAAACCAGTGTTGCGCGGGTTTGGTCACAAGCGGCCCACGGTCGCCCGATATTTTAATCAACCCGACCGCAACTCGGACGCGAATATTAATTAGGACAAAATTATACCCGACCCGCGATCCGACCCGCTTATTTACAAAATGTGTGCTTTTGGTTATAGCCTGCATGCAGTAATCCATTTCTGTAAAACAAACTAATTTATTTGCGAAACTTTATGCAGTAGAACTACACGCAGGCATGCAGGACATAGCCTAATGTTTGCGCAGGAGAGAGAATGAGAATAAGAGCGCAAGCACGCACGCAACCACCAAGGATTAGAACACTAGGATAAGATTTGGCCATGGACATACTTCTTTCGAAAATAGAAATGGGGAGGCAAGGTAGGCAAGAGAGATACATTGCTGGTCAAAACGTTAGCGTAAGAACTGGTTTAAAATGCTGATTGAAGCACAAAGCTTTACTAAAGCACACCCACTGTTTAAAGTCACAAACACAACGAACTAAGGTAACTTTTATGCATGCGCGAACCTATACATACCGGTAGATATGGCTGTGTAGTCTGTGTCATAAGATTTATTCCTGCAGGCTGCCCGTTTCAGCTGTCATACTTTTAAATGGCTTCGCAAGAAGTAGGCCTACATAGACCATAACTTGTACTACTGTCATCTTCTTTAAGAACTTTTCCCAATATTTCCCATAGCCTATATCGCTTTTCCTGAAGGGGTATCTTTATTATTTTAACTCGCGTCTTCAGCTTCTTTACTGTTGACTTACTGTATTGATGATTTACTGTATTGATGCTAGCCTTCTCGTGATATTTTAAGTAGGCCTATTTGTAGAAACTATATATTTAATTAATTTTAACTGACCCGCCCGCAAATGACCAGAATATCATTAAAATATTTGGTTTATGACTCATAACCGCGGGTGACCTGCAAGCTTACGAGGGGAGTTGTGGGAGATTCAGGCAGGGTTGCGACTTTTTGGACTCGCCCACTCTGTCAAAAAAACGTGAATCATGTTTTGGCCTAAACCTTTTAAAATATCGAAAACGGATCATTGATCAGGGGAAAAAAATATCATGGATCAGGAAAAAATAATTTTCCTCAGCCCTCCCCCCAGGCCAAAAAAATTCTCCTGGGCCTTCCCCTAAGGCTTAAAAAATTATCTTAGGCCCTCCCCCCCCTGACGACCGGCCCCCCCCCCGTAAATATCGTACAGTCCCTTACTTAATATCCATGCCACCTTTCACCGTGGTGCACCGAGACTCCCCGATAACACTATGCATCATTTTAAGCTGAAGATTGAGGCGGCCCGTGTTCAGCTCCTTGGGAAACTCACGGTAATATTCAGCTAGCCTACTTAATATGGCATATTGTCGTACCATAAAGCTAGCGTCATAGGATATATCCCTCAGGTTTGTTTTGTTAATTTGTTTAGTTTTTGTTTAGATCTCCCAGGTCTAATGTAGGCCTAAACATTTTTTGTGCATAATAGAATAATAGACAGGGGGACGGAGAGCTTCTTTTTTTCTGATCGTGAGTGGTATGACATATAAATACGCGTGCTTTCCTGCAGGGGGTGCTGCCGCACCCCCAGCACCCCTACTTCCCACGGCTATGTACCGCAGACCCAGACGGCGTACTGAAGGGAAATTAAAATTGAGCGGTAGTAGGAGGGCGGAGCCAGGCTAGCAATCAGTTGTTTGTTGTGTGAAGTATATGTTGTTGCTGAGTGCTCTATTTTTTCTCTTTTTCTGTAAAAATCTTTTTTTTTTATCATTTAGCCTTTTTTATCTTTTGGTTTCACCCCTTCTTTTTTACATGAAAAAGAAGACATGTATGCTTTTATATATAATTTATATATTATATATCATATCATAATATTATATATTATTTCATGCACCCCCCCTCCCCCGTGTTTATAACTCAATAAACAGTTAATCACAAATATATATATATATATGGGCTTGACATTGACAATATGGGCATTGACAAAATCCCTAGCTGCACCTTTAAATGGTTGCTGTCTGGTTACACGTACAAAATGTTCAAAGTTCTGGCTGTGGTTATTTTTTTCATGACATAGATGGCATAGGGGTCCCTGCAAACAAGGTTAAACCACACACATTTCAAAACAGGATGAGGTATTCACACCTAACAGAGGCCTCATATCATTCATCAACACAGATGAAATACATTTTAATGTCAACAAGTACCTTAAATAGTCTTGGTCTAAATAGCTTCTGTAACCCTCAAATGAAAAGAAAAACAAGCATCATCTTCATTGAGTGAGTTTGTGAAAATAAGTAAATGAATAGAACATGGTGTTTAAAGCCACCTGAGGTATGTTATAAAGTAGGATGGTTACATATCCAGTATGGTAATGCATGAATCCTATTTAGTGTCAGAAAGTTCAAATCCAGTGTAGGGAATGTCCTACACTGGACTATTTGAACTTTCTGACACTAAATAGGATTCATGCATTATCATACTGGATATGTAACCATCCTACCTCTTTGTAATATATCAGGTGGCTTCAAACACCGTGTTCTATTCTCTAAACCTAACTAACCTTTCATTTAGACCATACTGCCCTGTAACTGACCCCAGGCCCTTGAGTCGTCCCTCGCCCCTGTTACTCATGGGCTCTCTTTGAACGTTTTAACACTGTAAAGCGCCATGAGACATGTGTAGGCTAATGTTTTGGCGCTCTATAAGTTAAATTAAATTTAATTGAAATCAAATGGAAAGAACATTCACCTACGACTTCAACACAACACAAATGGACGCACTTGTTCTAATCACTGAGTGGCAGGCTTGTATGGTTGTTTGGCAGAATATCTATTCCTTCATGCCATAGGCCTAGCCTAGGCTACTTTTCTATGGTCAAAGCACCCTCCAGTGTTAAGTTCCCAAATTGCCGCCATGCCACAAAAGCCGTGGACGAAACCGATGGTAAAGGTTTTTTAGTATCCTACACGCACGCTGCTGTGCTAAATTCTTCTGACAAAACATTCCGCACTTTAAAGAAATTAACTATAGAAATATGACTTTTACATAGCAAATACATTTTGTGAAGCTCCAGCTGCCATATCTGCCGCAGGGAAATGGAAGGCTGTTACCATGGTTTTATGGCGCGCTACTCCCCCTGGACTGTTCATTTGTAGCTTCTGTTGTTTGCAAGCAAATTCTCATTGTGCAGTTGTCGATACAACTGTGGAATAGTTTACGTTCGCTGAGACTTTACGCCTGATTACCCGATTCATTAGAGTAGTTGAACATTTCTTGAATGACGCAGCTGAAACATGAGAGGTTTGATGTTATTAAGCGCGTAATCACGCACGCGAGGGTCTATTGGCAATGCTTTGAAAGATGATCGAGTCTCATTCAGTAGGCTACAGAACAACAAGCATAGACGGCTGCTTTACAACACTGACGTTATTTTATTTGGTTCAGCAGGAGAACAGAACTACTTTCTACCGAATGCATAGATCAGTTTTAACAGGAGACACAGGTGCCCTTCCGCTGCACCTCAATGGATTGCACAAATGTAATGTGAGTGGAAAGATTTATATTGAACAAATAGGTCTAAATTATGTTGACAATAGCCTATATAGACCATGTGATATATATATATATTATTATCATGTTTATATATATATATATATGTTTATATATATATATATATATATATATATATATAATATTATATATATATATTATTATTATTATATATTATTATCATGTTTTTATATATATATATATATATATATATAAACATGATAATAATAACTATATATATATATAGTTATTATTATCATGTTTATAGTTATTATCATGTTTATAGGCCCTACTTAAGATTTTACTGTCGAGATCTTAAAGTGGAAATGAAGCAGTGAGAACTGTGGCCATTTTTTGGTTGCTTTTTCATTTTTGAAGATACATGGATTTTCATTAAACCAGAAATTCAAGTAGTTTCACTGGAAAATGACATGTCAATAACGACTTTCGCCACTAGGGCGCGGCCATGTTTTAAAAATGCAGGCGCTACGTCATCAGAATGGTTAGCGTTTGTTTGGATGTTTTATCCATTAGCGGACGTTCACTTTATTTCAATATGACTACGCAAATTATGTTGATGTTTGTTTTTGTGTTTGTACAAGAACAAGGGCCGCTGTAATGTAGCCTGTAGGCCTATCAGAGACAGTACTTAATTAGATTTAACTTCAGTTGCAATAATGTGTTTGGATGTTCTCACACAAGTTGTGGATTACCGCGACCTGAAAATGCAGTTGCATCGTTGATGAATTGGTGAATAAACTCGGGGGAGCGAACTTCTCATGTGTGAGTAAGAGGTTTCTTTTTGTGATTGAGTAGTATCGATGATTGCATTTGTTTCGCTCAAGTAGTAGTGGAAACTATTTGCAGAGACTTGCGAACCTGGTGAGAACCTGTTGTGGGTTCGCTAGCCTACGTCTGACTTGTGTAGGCTACTCTGTAGTAGCCTAGGTCTGTGATTCTGACAGGCATGGTTTTGTGGGTAGACGTTGTTTATGGACTGTAGGCTAGGCGTCTGAGTTTTTATTTGTTTATGTAAGCTGACATAAAATAACAAGCTGTTCACTTTAAGTAAATAAATGCACGGATGTGCCGCTTGTAGCAACCATAGATTTTAGGGTTCATGCTATGCTAGTTACAGTATGTGCTTGTTATGTTATGCTAGTACGGTATCGCAGCTTCTACCATGATAATACATTGCAGAACAACTGAGTATGGGTGTAAAAATTAGTGTAGTCTCAGGTGATCAGTGTAGTCCCCTAGCCTACCCCCTCCGCACAACCTATCAAGAGTGTGTTAGTTGGTTAACTGCTGTTTATTGGGCGTTCCAGTGTTTCGGCTCGGATGTCCCTCAGCGACCGCATTGCAACCTCCAACGTCTCGCTTTAATGATAGCATTTGGCACGTAGGATTGGACGTGATATATCTGTTATTTTGGATGAGATGTCCCATTTCCTGGCAGCAGACACTCTCCATGTGTGCCATGTCAGTGAACATAGGGAAACAACCCCCACATAAGCACCACCGATTGTTTTCTGTGTGCTCAGATACACCTCTCTCTCGATCATCTATTTTTCCTCCATAGTCAGGCTCTGTGGGGGGCACTAAAACTCCCACTGCTCTTACTGGCTCAAAAGCCTAGGCAATTGGATGCCTGTCCTCATTGGTGGGTCTATCCCATTCATCCATATCCATTTTGTTGAGGCAGTAAGCTAACTGTGAGGCTATGACAGCCGCTGTGTAAACAGCATAGAATGTTGTACCAACCATTCTTGTGATGTCATAATTTTCTGAAAACAAAGATGGCGGCGCACAGCTGAAATTAATGCAACTTGTTTGTGCTTTATTCTGAATAATGGGTCATATTTCTGACTTTATTTGTATTTATGGTATATTTAAATATTTAACTAGTGCTATAGACATCTGTTTTATTTGACTGCTTCATTTCCACTTTAAGTGCAGGCTACCTAACAGGATAGATCAGTTAATCATTCCTTTTTAGAACTACCTGCTACTAATTAACTTTCATGTAGGCTAGGTTGTTAGACTCAGACTACCAGTTTTATTGTCATAGAAGATTGTATCCTACCTAAGTGAACTTGGGTCTTAACAGACTTAACATTTGTTAATGGCTTACAGCTGCTATTTGAATTATTTGTATGGGCTACCCTGTCTGCATTTATTGAGTTTTATTTGGATATTTCTGATTTTTTATTAAACATAATTTTAGGATGACTACATTTCCCAGTTAGTACGTCGCCTTGAGGAACTTGACATCTCAAGAGGAAAACCAAACCATCTGGTAGGACATCTGTGCTGTTGCCAGGATTGAATGATGAAGGAAGATGCATTTCTTTAAAGGTTCAACCATATCTGTAGGGAGTTGTAATAAACACATTTTCATCATAGGCCCAGGTGCACAACTGCAATGGAAGTCTGGAAAGGGAGGACTATCGCTGCAGTAGCAATCTAGAATCGCCCTTGGTGTAAGTGCACATCAACTCCTCTGTCCTGCAGCTTTGCAACTGTGACAGCCCACTCATTCAGGGATCATTTAAATGTGTGGATGAGGCTTGTGGTAATTAATTCCCTGTGTAACATGCATCTGTAACTTTATTGCTGGTTTCATTGTCGAGAGACAACAATAGTTTAGTCCTCTTCTATGTCAATAGTATGCTCTCTGTGTCAAGGCCTTTACATGTGGTGAATAAATCAGAAATGTACACCACCTCTCTGACAGCATCTGATGGCTGCACTGTCTACCTTGCCAGTTTGTAACCTGTATTTGAACTCTGTGCACCTTTCCAAGGCCGTGCAACACAAAACCACTTATTCTGGGGAAATAGTTCTACTGAGCACTTAATTAGTGACCCTCTAATTAAATACATTTTCTCCAGGAGTGATGCTGCGCAGAGGCAGACTAGCTGATTGACTGGTTACATTCCCTCTCTAATTCTAAAAGTGTTTTGTGTTTTTGTTTCAATAAAATCAGTCTAGAAAAGCTCTCCGGCACAAGACCAGGAATGCTGACACAGAGGTTGCGTGATCATCTGAAGCCACAGTTTGTCACTGGTGGGAATCTCCATCAGCAGACACAAGGACAACGGCAGCAGAATGCAGTTGAGAGTGCTGATTTGCTGAGAATCACACCCATCCAGGTCTCAAACAGCCAGTGGGTCAAGACCAGGTGGTGGGTTAAAAGGGAGTGGACGAGCATTTCTGACCTTTGGGGTGCAGACATTAATGAGAGCAGCAGGGAATTGATGGGCTACCACTCAAACGACAGCGACATCTCTGACCAAGAGAAGGGAAACGCATTTTCCCGCTGGGCCAATCCTATTGAGATGGACCTGAGACCTGAGCCCTTTGACAGGGATCCAGACGTCTTGACCAGAGAGGCTGCAGAGGCCCAGCAGGTTTATCCTGAGGTTCTGCCAGGACCCCTGAAGTGGTTGCATATGACTCGGAGCCTGTCGGCCCTCCCTGGCGAGGGGGAAGAGGAGAGAGCATGGCATGGTTTGTACACGCAGGACGCCTCTGTCTCTGCTATCGTCTCACGCTTAATCGAGCTGGAGAGGCTTCAAGCTGCCACAGTGTTGAAAGAACGGGTCAGGACAGGCAGATCACGACCTGCCACGGCTGTCCCCATCACAAGGTGCTGCTCGCGTCAGAGGAAACTGGACCCTTGTGACCCCCGGTCAGCAGTCTCAGGAAGAGGAGAGTGCAGGTCTGCGGTGTCTGTTTTCACAGATATGGCTACTTCAGACAAGGCTTCCATGACCCACAAGATGACGACGTCAGGAGTTCAAACTAAACAGCGGCAGTCAAAGATGGGCTCCAAGCACAAAGCTGGTCCCTCGAACAGGCCTAGTTCATGCTCTGAACTTAGAGCTGAAAAGCTTGTGCCAGGCCTTTCTTCAGGTTCATCAACCTCACCAAAACCAACTTCGCTCAATAAAACCAAACGTTTAAAAGCTACCAAGAAAGAAATATCAAAGAGGGGTCGCACTGGTTTTACAAAAGGACACAAAAGTAAGGTTTAATATATCAATGTAATGATGTGAGATCTGTAAATATTTAAGTGATGGGGGATGTTATTTTTGAAGTCTCCATTGTAGTTAGCAAACAGACATGTAGTTTTAGGGAATTAAGTCAATACAGTGGTTGTGTCTGATTAATTGACAAGACTGGATAAAGGTTACAATCATTCCAATTTATTTTGAAGTTGTAAGACATGATGTACTCCACAGTTTCTATGCATGTTCATGTTTGCACCAAAGAGTTGGGATGTAAGAGTAGACATCAACATTCTTAAAGATGAATAAAACAACACACTCCACAGAGAACAATCACTAGGCGGTAGATGGGAAATCGGGACTTGATGTCTTGTATGGCCAAACAAGGAAATGGAGGAAGATGACTTACCCTGAAAAACACAAATATTTAAGGTCACCAGAGTGATCATACTTGTATCTGTACAGATTGGTCAGTAACAAAGAAGAAAGGCATTACCTCAATGTTGATCACTTGGCATAGATATGCCAATTAATTATTAATAGCTCAAGTGTGGTAATGTCACCATGTAAATCTTTCTCAAGTCAGTACTACATGTAAAATATATATTTACAAATGCACTATAATGTATTATTTCTTAAAAACAGCTGTTCTATTCTTTAAGGGGACAAAAGCAAACTGCAGCCATGTTTAAACTTTAAAAAGTACGCTCTCTAGAACAGAAACCTTTGTCCAGTAGAGGTTCCTTGTGAGACTTCTCTAAGGGGCTGCACCTAAAACAGAGAATACGTAAACCAGCATCTTGCTGCACACTTGAAAGGACAATACAGATTGAAGCATCTGAAAACGCAGCTCATGTGTATGAGGATTTCCCCCGTATTGGCTAGCTGTAAAGAAGTATGAGAGGCACTAGATTAACCCAATCACACGGTTCTACAGACAGATACAAGGTCAAGAACATTAGCCTACATAAAAAACTTGGATACACTTGGATCTCCACAGTCTTTTGTTAAATTAGGAAGTTGCTGCTTCATGCACACCCGTGTAAGATCTACCCAAGCATAACTTCACATAGGTCTCTGCTCCTGCAGTATAGTCTCCTAAAATGTGGCTCAGCAGACATTTTACCCTTTTACAATCACCTCTAAGCCCTCGTAATTGTAAACTATGCAATTGAAAACCATGAAAGTGCCCTACAGGGCTATCTTTCATCTTGACCAGACAGTAAATGTAGCTTATAATCCGTCCCACCCCCTTGTTCAGATGTACATCTTAACATGGCTTTGGCACTCAGCTACACATGCCATTAGAAATGACCTGGGTGAGCAGCCTTGTGGAGGTGTCGTCTCAGTGAAAGCAGAGGCAGGCTCTGGAGGGAGGGGGCTCAAGGCAGAGCCCCGCTGGGCTGGTGGGGGCATACTGGGTCTCTGCCTCTCTCTCAGCAACCAGGGGGGATGGAGGAGGGTGGGGGGGGGACAGCAGGAAAAACATCACAAACAACAGTTAGTCGCGGGAAATACACAACTGGATGCTCTACTGCTTCCTGCAATGCACACAGAGTCTATTCAATAAACCCTGACATGGAAGAATCACTGCGGAAACTGACTGACGGCCTTGTTTCAAAATGAGAGACCGGAGGTCTTAATACTTGCTTAGTCATTACTCTCTTCACAAAACATTTTTATTTTTTGTTCTTTAACAGATCACATTTACTGTGAATGTACAATAAATTCAAACTGTCAAGTCAGCATGCAGGAGAGAAAAAAAAAGAAAAGGAGAAAATAGTTAAACATTTACTACTTTATCGTATACTGGCTGCTATTTTGTTTTCTGTAAATGTATACAGAACTTCCAAAGGTGGCCTTGACATTATTCAGGAAATAAAGTAAAGAAGCAATTACCGCTCATAACAAGCAGATTCAAAGACCAGATCAGGAATACCCCTGTATCAAAAGACAACATGATCACAAACACACATAAGAACAGAGGATACAACACAAGAAAAGCATTTTAAACAGCCTTTGGAAAGTGCACATTCAAACTGAAAGAAACACAGGGGGTAGTGCAGGCGACACAACTGGAGTTTAAACATGTCAATGTGCAGTTTCAGCCATTTCAAGGGTGAAATCAGGAAACTGGGAGAGCACACTGCACAACGGCTCTGCACGAACAGAAGCAACAGTACACTGAAGGTGCTGCAGCCCCCCTTCCCACCCGTACCCTGAATACCTCTCTCTGGACACGTCATATGCTCAATGTGTTCTCTTCTAATTCTGTTCTGCTGTTTTTTTTTTGCATTTAGATTGGCCATATCATCAACAGGAAAACAGATGAGAAACACCAAAACTACAAACTCTGGAGGTTCTTGTTTAAAGTTTGCAACATGCAGGCGATACCCCGCAAAAAAACCCCAGACCAAACAGTAAAAAAAAGAAACAACCAAACAGAAAAATCAATTTAGAGTCAGAGGATGTTCACACGACACGTATATTAACATGTGATAAGAACACCAGGAGAAGCTAACCGAGGGGGCCTTTGGGAGGGGAGGGCGGAGTATGCTTACCTTCAGTGTACTGAAAGTGGTACCCAACCTGCCTGAAAAAGAGGCGGCCTTCCCCTGCAGGTGAGCCACCAGTTGGACCCCCGAGATGCCAAATTGGGCAGAGACACACCTACAGCGAGGGCATGCGGACGAGGGCCTGCACACCGTTGGAGGTGGGGAAGGGGTGGGCGCACTCTCGCTCTCACACCTGAGGGAGACGTGGACACGCACAGCATTTATGCTGGTCTTAAACCACACTACCAAGACCACACTGTATACCTTATCTATATACAGGTGGCTGTACTTCGCTCTAAACTGAAACTGGAAACCTAAACACAGTCCCTTGTAAGGCCCACTGACATTTTGTGTCGTAGCATTGCCGACTTCAAATGATACCCCCCCAAAAAAACCCTTCTTCCTTCTACTCAGGATCTGAATAGCTTAGTGAAACATATTTACAGTTCTGAGGAAGTCTGCTACAACAGCTAAAAAGCTAAGCTTATTTTACACTTGTGGCAAATCTGAGACTTACATGTAGAACAGACATGTTATTCTCTGAAATATCATTTTTAAGTAGAATTCAGCGCAGTTCTTCTTGATATTTTACAACAACCCTTTCAAGAACAAACTTAACAGATACTCTACACCCCTGATTTGATATATTACTGCACACAAACAAAGGAACGAGAAGCCTAAAAATGCGTGTTGCTAAAAAAAAAAAAAAAAAAAAAAAAAAAAGTCAAGAATGTGGGATACAAATGTACTGTTTGCAGCAGGTTTTGGGCAGGATTTGGAGTACTTAAGTGTGAGAGTCCTCATGAGTCCGGAGGGGTGCTGTGAGATCTCAGATCTTCTCCTGGATGAAGGGGTGCTGCAGGGCCTGGTTGATGCTGATCCTCTTGGCTGGGTCCAGCATGATAATCTGGTCCATTAAGTCTCTGAGCTGCATGACCTTTTTACGCTGGTCCTCCGGAAGTCTCTGGCGGCCAATCATATCGACCAGCAGGTCCTTGGTGGGGTTAATGGTACTCATGATGGTGACCTTCTCCTGTGATCGGATGGATAGAAGAGACAGAAGAGGAAAAACAGCAAAATTGGAAGGGGGTGGGGGTTGGAAAGAAATCCGGTTAAGGGTTGGGCTTAACAAAGTATGAAGCATGCAACTGGTTATGATTATGGCAAAGTTGAGTGCATTACTTTTCCATTGAGCATGTCAGAGCAGAGGGAAGTGAATAAATGATGTACTTACTCTCTCAGTAACCTTATCTACTTCTATGTAAAGGAAGTTTAAATTTTGATCAAAGTGCTGGTCCTTGAACAAGCCTTTTCTAATCATCTGTAGAGAGACATGAACACATTTGTTAAAAACAAAAAAGTGTTTAAAAATGAGACAGTCAATGAACTTGAAATGAGTGCTGTGGATAAATATGCCCTGAGATGCTATCAGTCTGAGCTTTCACAAGCAAAAATAAATCACCACATTAGAATAGTCATGGTCATTAAAGTATCTGACTGCCAATCTCTGATCCTGTAAAAAACAAGGACTTTCAAAGTTAACAAACGAGTATCAGGTTTTTCTTCCAAAAACGACATCTAAGAACTTGCCTACTAAGCACCCGGACAGCCACCACAAAAATATAAATACTGGGAAATGCAACCGCCTCTGGGGTTTTGCAATCTCTTCCAGAAATTTCAACATGAAGCAATCAGCAATCTTTCACAAAAAAACTAAACTGGGGAAGTTTAAGGCCAAAAAAAATTGTTGTTAGTGTCAGTGTCACTTTTTGCTAGATATTTGCTACATTTGGTATTGAGCCTTCTGGCAGCGCCATACATATTACAAATTTGAGTTGAGTCTAAGAGAGTCTGAGGAGCTGGCATAGTTATCCGAACAGTCTCTCATATCAAACCTCACCTTGTTAGGCATCTTGCCCTTTAGGTCCATTGCAAGCTTAATCATGTGGTTGTTGGTTTTCCCAGGAAAGAGGATTTTCCCTGTGTACAACTCATAGAGAGTGCATCCCACTGACCACATGTCGAGTCCATAATCATACGGCTTCCCAATGACTGTGGAGAGAGCATGAGCAACGTTTTTTCACACAACTTGTAACCGTAGAAGCGAAGTGTGTAACGTGTCCCAACAGAACAGGGACCACACACTCATTCACACACATGTCCACACTTGATGCTCAAAACTGAAAACTAAGCTGGCAAAAATAAATCAAATGAAATCCCAGAGGCATGCTGAATCTTAAGTCCAAGTTAAAGCTTACTGATTTCTGGTGCCCGGTAGAAACGGCTGACCAGGTATGGAGTGATGTCGTTGTCGGCCACATGTGAGGCTGATCCGAAGTCACACAGCTTGAGGATGGTCTTGGACTCGTTCACCTGTGTAGGAGGAGATGTGTGACGTTAACCAGGTATGCCTTGTGTGGGTCTTGGTGACACCATATAGTCAGAGTAACCCATAGATATGGTACGTGCCGTTAGTGATCCTTTTCGTTCCCCTGGATAGTGTTTCATTTCACCATGAATCAATTTGTGAATATGACAGACAGTTATCTTGCATCCGTAAACCACTTCTCTAAATGGGTAAAATAGCAGTTAATGTGATGACTAGTGCTGTGTGTCTGGCCGTGTGTGTAAGGTGGCTCACCAGAATGTTGTCTGGCTTGATGTCAGCATGGAGGATGTTGCAGCGCTTGAGCAGTTTGAGGGCCAGGAAGAGCTGCTGGCTGTAGGACCGCACAGCCTTGATATGCAGCCCCACATCTTTGCCATACTTTTTCAGCACCTCACGGAGGTTCATACTGTAGTCAAAATGTCACACACACACGCACATTATTATTATTATCTGCTGTCAGAGTGAGAGCAGACTCTAAGCTGATAAATTGCGAGCTAATTACGTAATCAAAGCCCTTGGGAGACGAATACAGAAACAAAGCTAAGTCCTTAATGCTCTCTTGTTCTTTGTTTCATGATAGGACAATCATGGGAAACTACTTGTCTCATGAAGACAGTACTTATGAGCACTGGCTGACATGGAGCTGGTCCATGTGCACTAACCTGAGCGGCTCGAACACTAGGCACAGGTGCTGCTTGTGGTAGAAGTGCCTGAAGAGCCGGAGACAGTGGAACTTGTCGTCAGGGTCAGCATCATTCAGCTTCTTTAGGAATTCCAGCTCTTTAAGGCCCGTTTTCTGCCTGGAGGGTAGACACACAAGTTAGATCAACAATATGCAGGTTTTGTACCCTTCTTTTTTCTTTAAAAAAAAAGAGAGAGAAGGTCCAACCCAACCCAAAATGCATGTATAACTCCAAATACCAGTAATGGACATGTTTGCTGAAGCCTGCCTAGTGCCTACATGCAGAGTGGGTTTTAAAGGAGAAAGCAATGGAGACATGAAGTTCTTCATCTGTTCTCAAGACAGCTGCAAACTAGTGGGAAAGGGGGACAAAACACATCTCACATCTCTTCAGCCAGCATGTGCGACTATCTGTTTTGTACCGAGTGAATCGACTAAAAGGAGCACATCTCTCCTTACTCACAAATAGTTAGCCAGCTAGCAGTTAGCTTTCATGAGTTCCAGTGTGCTGTGAACTAGTTAGTTGCTATCTTTGGATAAAATCCTTGCTACTGCTAACTGTGCAGTGGTGAGACTGGTCAGACAGACTCACATGAGCTCATTGTTACGGATGATCTTCACGGCCACCTCCTGGTTGGCTCTGGCCATGTCTCTGGCACGGATCACGTTGCTGAACACACCTTGTCCAGTGTATCCATACACACTGTACCTCTTGTCCAACATCTCCCCAATATTTACTCCTAGGAAGGGAAACAGACGGCACAGCTTGTTCCTCTGAGTAACAACACGGCTGTATTTGGCTCTCAGAACCAAAACTGGCCCAAGTAGGTATAAATAAATGATGATGTAGTGACATTGAAATTTAACTAGAAACATGAAAAATCTTAGTAATTCCATGGAACCTAACACTACTAAATGTGACTGCACATTTGTTGATGGCAGAAAAATGGCAAGTACTTTAACTACAAATATTATCCTCCACAATTCTTTTGAGTGGCTTAGGGATTCAAACGTACGGTAGTAACCCTCTGCATCCGTCCAGTTGTCCTTGAGGTTGGGGTTCTCCTTGAAGTCTTTCCCAATGCCAGCTGCTCGTAGCCTTGCACTCTGCAGAGAGAACATGGACACTGTTTTCATTACATTACATTACATTTGGCTGACACATTTTTAACCAAAGCGACTTACAACATGGTACACTGTTTAAAGCTTTTTTAAAAACAATTCTAGAAAAATGTAAAACAATTTAAAAGGTACAGTACAATAAGAGCAAGTTAGTGCATCAGTGAGTGCTGTTTTTATACAGTGAGGTGTCAGTTAGTGCTAGAATTAGCAAGGCTAGTTGTAAGTAGTGCTATGAGAGGAGATATTTTCCGAAGAGCTGGGTCTTCAGGAGTTCTTTGAAGATAAAGAGAGATGTCCCTGCCCTAGTAGGAACTGGTAGCGTGTTCCACCAGCGAGGAACAACAGATGAGAAAGTTTGGATTGGCCTGAGCGTACCGGTGGCAGAGCTAGACGTCGTTCGCTTGAGAAGCGCAACGGTCGAGAGGTAGCATATGCCTGTATGAGGGCATTCAAGTAGGTGGGAGCAGAACCGGAGACTACTTTGTAGGCAAGCGTTAGAGACTTGAATTAGATGCGGGCCGCCATAGGTAGCCAGTGTAGCTGGATGAGCAGCGGGATAACATGTGCCATTTTGGGTTGGTTGTAGTCTGGCTTTCACCAGACCAAGCTCAATCTTTTAGGATTGAACATTAGTCTAGGGAGTCCGCTATGTATTTTTTACTGCACAAGAGGCGTGATCAACGTGCATAGTTAAAATGACTCTGTACGCAATTGGATAGCCATTCACCAATCTGACCAACAAACCGGGTGACGTTTGCAGAGCGACGCGAAAACTCCAGGCTCTCCCGCTATCGTCATCGTGTTTTAAACCTGCCAATAGCGCGCCAGGTGGATAAGCCAGTTTGTGATTGGCCCCCGCAAAAGTGTAACGGAAGCAGGAGAAAGAGATGTACAGGTTTTCAGCCTGAGCTGCAGGGCGGAAAAGAAACCGCCGTCAGATCAGGCTAAGTTCACCCAGCCTAGGTTGGTTGTAGACCAGGCACGCCGCCGCATTCTGGATCATCTGAAGGGGTTTCCCTGTGCAGGCTGAGAGACCAGTCAGGAGGGGCGTTACAGTAGTCAAGTCGAGCATGACTCCTAAATTTCTTGCATCCCTGGTATGTGCAACAGACATGGAGTCAATTTTGATGTGATAATTTATTGTAAATTTATCTGGGAGGACCAGCAGTTCAGTTTTTGAGAGGTTTAGCTTGATGTGGTGTGCCTTCATCCATTTGGATATGCCTGAGAGGCAATCAGAGATCCGTGCCGCGACCAAGGGGTCATCAGGTGGAAAAGACAGATAGAGCTGTGTGTCGTCTGCATAGCCGTGGTATGAGAAGCCATGCAAATGGATAATCTGTCCCAGAGAGGTGGTGTAGATAGCAAAGAGAAGGGGGGCCCAGCACTGAGCCCTGTGGGACCCATGTGGTGAGATAGTGAGGTGCAGACAGCTGTCCAAGCCAGGATACGTTAAACGAGTGTCCTGTGAGGTAGGATTCAAACCAGGAGAGAGCAGGGCCAGATATGCCCATGTTTGAGAGTATAGAGAGAAGGATATGGTGATTAACCATGTCAAAGACAGCCGATAAGTCAAGCAGAATGAGTACTGATGACCCGTGCGGTCGCCCTGGCTTTCTTTAAGGCTTCTGTTACGGACAGCGGAGCTGTTTCGGTTGAGTGGCCAGATTGGTTTGGATCAAGAAGGTTGTTCTGTGAAAGGATTTCAGAGACCTGTTTGTAGACTACTCGTTCGATACCTTTGGATAGGAAAGGTAGGAGTGAGACAGGATGGTAGTTCTCAACTTGAGCAGGGTTGAGAGAAGTTTTATTTAAGTAACGGTGTTACCCAGGCTGTTTTGAAGAGGTTAGCGAAGCATTGATCACATGTGTAATAGCTGGTGTGATGGTCGGGCTGATGGACTGAAGTAGGCTCGTAGGTATAGGGTCCAACGAGTGTGTGGTAGGACGGCTACATGTCAGAAATCTAGATACCTCACTCTCGGAGAGAGGCATGAATGCAGAAAAAGATGTGCCAGCAACAGCCAGAGGTTGAAGGAGTGCAATATCTTATTCGGTCGTGTCCTGTGGACATGTAGATAATTGACTGCTGATTGCCGCCACTTTGCTTGTAAAAAATGAGGCAAGGGTATCAGCAGTATTATCTTAGCAGCAGTGATGCTGGCTGAGTGTGTTTTTGAGGTCATCAGTTAGTTTAGATTTGTGCCATTTTCTCTCTGCGGGTCAGAGACTTTCTAATGAGGAGACACAGCACTAAAAAAATCCTCCTTAGAAATTGCTTTTTAATACAAAGCAATGTGATACTAAGAATCATAACTGTTACATTCTGTCAGAGGCAAGCAGGTGACATGGAACCTGATGGCACCATGGAATTTGATAAGTCCATATAATGAATTGTTTGGACATGGACAGCGGTGATGACAAAAAGACAAAACCTCATACAGGTTGCATGTAACCAAACCCGTGCAGATCCGCTTTCACAAACGCGCGCATTTAAACCTGGAAGGTCAAAGACCTGTGCAATGGAAATCGGTTACTGAGCACTCACATCAAAGTAGGCTGCAAACATGTCATCGGACTCCGTAAACATATCCGGCGCTGATGGCTTTCTCGCACCGGATCCTGCAATGGGAGAGGACAAGTGTCACTAATTGCCATTCTCAATGTAAACATTTACAATGGCAATATAGTACATGCGGTTTTGGCTTCCAAAAGGCAAACCACACTGGCACATATTCCATTTGTAATGTATGAGCTTCCTATTATTTAACCATATTAAAGTGAGAACATCCCTTCACACTCACAATGTAACTTAAAATGTAACAACACACGACTGTGTACCATGTAATCACATGTGTCGTCGTACCTTCTTTCTCTTGGGCTAGCAAATTCTGCTTGGCCATGACATTGGCCTCGAAGGTGTCCAGGTTCTCGCGCTCGTACTCCTTGACGTCGGCGGCCACACGCTCCAGGATGTCGTCGGGGGAGGGCGAGCGGCTGCGGGGGGTGCTCTGGGGGCTGCTGGGCTCCGAGGGGGCCGACATGTTGCTGTCCTCATTCCCCCCCTTGTACTTCTGCCAGTGACAACACACACACACACACACACACACACACACATACACACACACACAAAGCAGCATATTGGAGATGGCCACAGGGAGCATTACAGAGCAAAACAACAGCCCGGTAAGATCGTTTTGCACCTCACACAGCGATTTCACACAGCGAGCAAAGCTAAGACGAGCAGAGCTAACTGAACTGATGTTTGTTATAATGGTTTCAGGAAAACTAACAAGCTTGGTAAGGACTGTTTGAAATCATATGATATCATATTGTAACATACCTGCACAATGGCCAAACGCTGAAGTCTTCTCTGCTCAATGAGAGCCTCCTCATCCTCTTCGTCCACCTCAAAATCCACCAGCCTGCACATGTACACAAGCCAAAGCACACATATAGTTAATCTTCCAGCGGTCCTCACTAGTCTCCTGTGTCCACTGACACTTGCATAAGATTACAAACTCGCATAAGAATAGCTTACACTTCATCGTCAGAATCGTCCTGCTCTGCCTTCATGCCTTCGGACAAGCTGCCCTTAAACTTGTCCTCTCGGTCCCGGCTCCGTCTCCCTGGACGCCCCTCTCGTGAACCAGAGCGCCGACGCAGTCTCCGACCCAGTCTGTCCCTGTCCATAGACCTGCATGATAAAAGGCTCCATTTCAACACTCAAAGGCATTACAAAAGGAGAAACACATCCAATATTTTGCTACTTTGCTACTATGAAACAAAATAAAAGCAAAGCTAAATAAAAAGTGGCTGAAGAATGACATGGAGAGTGGGGGCTGCTGGGATAGTGAATGTGTCTCTACCTATTTTCCACACATCTAGCTTCTTGTCACTGTGTCTGCCCACCTGCGTCTAAGAGGTGACCTGCTGATTCGTCTCCTGGGAGAGCGTGATCTGCGTCTCTGGGGTGACCGACTTGGTCTTCGTCTACCACCTGATGTGGGGCTCATCTCCCTTGTCCCCTCTCGGCCTCTAGCTGACAATTCTTCCCGTGGACGTGTTCTGTGAAATAATAATGCCAAAACTAATGACTGGACAGTGCACTGACAGCATAAGCCTGTCAGAGAGGGTATGTGCACAAATCACTAAAGGCTGTGTACGTGTTAAAAGTGAGCATTTATTTGAAAAAAAATAATAAACACCCCCCCCCCCCAAAAAAAAAAAAAAATAACATTTTGAAGAATAGGGAGCAGTAGTAGAGCTGCATAGCATCACACGTTCACTGTATTTACCAAGAGTACACCAACTTTAAACAGCAGCTAAAAATTCATGAAATCAACATGCAGGAAATGACCATAAAATTAAAACATGCTGGTACCTGACAGGTGAAGGCCTTGGACGATCTCCCTCCCTTCTCCTCCTCTCCTGAGACCGTGAGTGCCCCCTTCTGCCAGGAGATCTGTAGCGGGATGTGGAGGAGCCTGGGGCGGACCTCCTGTCGGCACGCTGAGGGGAGTGGTGCTCCCTTCGCCTGGGGGAGGCGCTGTGCTGCTGGGGGCTGGGTCCCCGCTTGCGGCTGGGCGATCGGTTCTCTTTCCCTGATGATGTCTCTTTGGTAGGGGACTTGCCTGGCCTCTTGTCTTTGTCCTTCTCCTTCTCAGCCTCTGGCAACTTGGTCCTCCACTCTCTGGAGCGAGAGCGCCTCTCCCTGGACCGGCTCCTCCTCTCGTCTGATTTGGACCGTGTGGGATTCTGTTCTCCTGGTGGCGCCATCGTGGAGGGTGAGGGGGCTCTTTTCACTGTGCTGCCCATCAGCGGGGCCTCGGGTGACTGAGAGTGCTGGCCGACTTTCTCTACCGACGTTCTTCTCTCTTTGGACTGGTCCGCACTTCTGGAGCTCCTTTCTGGAGACCGCCTGCGGGGAGCTTTCTCCTGATGCCTGGTGTCCGACTCCGCTTCACTCCTGCTCTTTCTTCTCTCGTCCTTGTGCTGCTTTACCTCACGCTCCTTGGACCTGCTTCGGCTGCGACGTCTGGAGCCAAAAGCTGCCTCTTCTGTGAAGTCCCATCGGCTTCTCCCGGCCTCCCTGCCTGAGTGTGCACCGCCTTGTCCCCTCGGCTGCTCTCCGTTGCGTACCCTCTCCTGGAACTCACCGCCGTCTTCCTCTGAGCCCGAGTTGTAACCCTGCAGGATGAGGCCCATGCCGGAGTGCACCCGGCCCTCCATCAGTTCGTTGTCCAGCTCAGCCTGAATCATGGCCCTTTGCTTCTCCAGGTCCTCCAAAACAGCCAGGTCATCCAGCCTGGGTCTCTTCAGTGAGGAGGGGGAGAGATCATCCTCTCCCTCTAGGAAATTATCCACAGCATCATCCCCTTTAGCTGAATCTTTGCGTTTACGCTTCTTATGTTTGTGCCTGTGCTTGTGTCTGCGGTCCTTGTCTTCTGGAGACGGGTGCTTGTGTTTCCGGTGTTTGCTGCGGTGTTTGTGTTTCTTTCTCTTGTGTTTAGCGTCATGCTTCGTGAGTTCGTCTTTTCCATCTCCTGTCAACTCCTCTCCTGTGCAATCACCATTATCCTCATTCCCACTCTTCTCTGAACTCTCCAGTTCCTCTCCCCTGAAAAAAAGAGTATTGGCCAATTTACATCTTGAACGTTAGTCACATATAAAGTATGACGACTACATATTTAGGTACCATAAAGATACAAGGCATCTCTACTCAGGCAACTAGCTCCAACTCCGACTGAATCCATCCATCTAAATGTAACGTTAATGTATTTCAACTGCCGGGGACTAACTTACACAGCTGACGAGAAGAACCAACAACCTCTAACTAACATTGTCCATACTCTGCTGTTCACCATCTGCCGTTGACAATAATAACACATATCAAGAAAATCATACCTAGCTAGCAAGCTAAAATACATCAGCATTAGCATAACAACGTTAACGTTGATGTTAATTGTTAAGTAACTTAGATGACTAGCATTAGCATACGGTTCATTTGTGACGATCGTGAAATCAAACTCCTCCGTGTACAGCTGATGGTAACACATTTCGTTTAATAAGTTGTTAACTAACTTATTTTACTGCGTAACGTCAATGCACAAGGGACAGTACATGTTTCTTACCCATGTTCTCTGCTACTGTCAAACACAAACGTCTCCATGTCAGCCATTTTCATTGTCTCTTCATCATCTTTGCTCATGCGCAGGAGAGGAAGGTCGAATGGTAAACACAGCAAGGCACCGCACGTCAGTTTCAAATACTAAAAGAAACGAAAAATCTAAGTCTCAAAATGTTGTTTTAATTTGGCAATATATGTGCAATTTTGTTACAGACGTTATTGAGCCGAAAAAAAAGCCTTTTACATAAACTATCAACATGAGATATAAACGACACGCAGCTCAGATCCGCACTACCAGCAATCAAATGAAACAACGTAGTCGTGGTCCCTAAACTCACTTCCTGAAATTCTGCGCCGTGTGTTGTTGTAAAGATGGTCTGGGTAAGGATAATCTTATGTGACATTATTCGTTACAAATAACTTTCTTCTTTCTTTATCGTCGAACTTTTAAAAAAGAAGCACAACATGTTACATGACGAGCCCTCAAATGAGGTAAACCTAATTTACACTATAGATGAAGTCTAGCATCCTCACATGGCGACACTAGTCTATTCCGCCGCCACAACACAATGCAGTCTCACACAATGAATGAACGTGGTTCCCTTAGCTAGTTTTCCCTTCCCTGGCTCATCTTATAGTGTGTGGTAATGAGTGATTTCATAAACCACTGTGTAATTCCACTGTTGTATATGCAAAGTAGATAACAGTTAGTTATTTCAGTTGTATAACTTGTAGTTTTGTTGTCAGTGTGGTAATTGTCTGCTTTTCTACTTATCCATTACAGAATGAATGGGCTCAAAGATATTTACCTAGACATACCGCCGGTGACCCTGCGTCTGGCAGAAGACAGGGTCACATCCCACCTTTACTGCAGCTCAACAGAGGGGATGGAGGCCAGGGTATCAAGCCTTGTGGAGGCCTTCCTAGTAGAGGTGTATCGTTGTAGGGTATGCAAATTTACCAGCAGCATTAAAGCCAGTATCAGCACCCATGTGGCTGAAACACATGATTTAAGTTCCCTGACGTGTCTGGAGAAAGACAATAGTGAAAGCGCAGATGTTGGGTTAGAGGTTGAAGAGAGTGAGGTTTTGAATCAAAACGATACCCCTTATGACCTGGATGGTGAGCTGCACTCCAAAGATGGCGAAGACCACATGGACCATATCGGACTAGAGCGCATGTCCTTCTTGCTGCCTATGTATGGGATGCTTCAGAACATAAGTCCTCAGTCCTGTGAAATGGGCCTCAGCTCTAACTCAGAGAGCAGTCTCCACGTGGAGGAGACTTGTGAGGTGAGCACTCTGTAGTTTTGTGATACAGAGGACTATGAGTTCTAACACTGAAAATATTGTAAAATAATGTATATTTTTTATGTTTTACTTATAGCAGGTCTATCTGTCTTTCACCCTTTTTCAGTGGAAGGTCTATTTGAAATGTAATTGTCTCATAATGTGTCATCATGTCATAACAGTGTCATAAAACAGCTGTTAAGCCAAATACACATAGCTCTTGAAAGTTCTTCTGTCATCTTATATTATTAGTGTAATGGTTATGATATAACTAATACTAAGACTGTAGAATTTAAAAATTTGGCTACACACATTCTTTTGTAATTGTTTACTATTGTTTTTGCATCCTCGCTCTCATAGGTAAGTACTTTATTCGCAGAGAATGGAAACGGTGAGGACAGTGAAGAAGAGTCTGTGTTCCAGCTCCGTGACTCCAGGACGGACTTGCCAAATGCTCTGTCCTGTCGATTGGACTCGGACGTTGATGACGAGGAGATGGCCCAGTCAGCACACTTGATGACCCTGGGCTTATGCCGCATCTCCAGCAACAAGGTCCACCAACAGTCCAGCGTTCCTGACAGTAAGCCTGCCTCTGGCACACAGGACCCTGGGGACTTCATAGAGGACAAACAAACTAGCCTGTCCGTTCCAGAGACGCTTCAGCAAATTGAGGAGGACGGAAGCATGTCCTGTATTCTCTGTCACGTGGTGGTGTCGAACCGGAGTCTGCTGGACGTGCATCTCAAGTGCCACAATGGACCACAGGAGTTCAGGTGTCCTCGCTGCGGTGTGGAGGCCCAGGAGTGGACGGACATGGAGCGCCACTGGCGGGGTCACAGTAAGAGGAGGGGTGCCAAGCCGCACAGGTGCACGGTGTGCCATAAGACGTTTCAGTGCAAGGATGCACGGCGTGCTCATGAGCAGAAGCATAAACGCCGGAAGCAAGCACAAACTCAGCCTCGGACAGTGTTGTTACAGTGCCCCTCCTGTGACGAATGGTGCCAGTCTACGTCGGAGTTTGAGTTACACAAACGCTCTCATTGCCAGGGAGGGTTCAAATGTCCACAGTGTGATTTCCTCGGTAGGAGTTTTACTTCAAATCATGTGAACTATTTCTATGAACTGAATGGTTGTATTTTAAAATAAATTTGGTTTACTGTGCAAACTTACATTCCTGAGAAATACAATGGAAAATTGCATAGCAAATAGAACCATTGCAAAATCCACTTGAAGCTCTTAAACTAAAACAAACACCCTGAAATATTCTTGTCTTGACTAGTACCTCCAGTGTTGGAATGTGTTCATATTACTTCATGACTACAATAATGATGAACAACAATGAGTTGTACGGAGACATATTCAACATTTGTGCAGACGAGTGAATTGTAATTTAATTGTTAAAGTATTCTGTATACTGTTGTTTGTATCTTCCCACTTTAGAAAACTCTTGGAAAAAGGTTCACCGACATATTCGGACAAAACACAAAAATCTGGAAAAAAGGAAGAAAAAATGCCAAGAACTCCACAACCACTTGAATGAGTATGTTTTTTTTTTTTACTAGGCACACAACAGTTATTATATTCATGCTCTGCAGAGACCATTGATTTGTGTACCATATTATGTGAAGCCGTCTGGAAACATTTGTTTGCCATTTCACTATAGTCAGTAAGTAACCATGTTTGTCCTCTATATTGCACAGGAATTCACCAAAGCCAAAGATGTTTGAGCCAGACACATGGTATCAGCCAGTGAAGAAGAGAACAAAGCAAATAACTACTGAGAAGGAGAGGGAAGGCCAGAGTAATGGGCATCCGCAGGAGCAGACTGTACGCCTTAAGAAGAACACAGGAGGGAGGAAGGAATTCTGCTGCACCCTTTGTGACAGGTGAAGTCTATAACAGCAGCTAAGTAAGCCTGCTGCTGTCTGCTGCAGTAATTCTAGTGTAGTATTCCAGTGTGCGCCACCTTTATTTCAAGGGCAACCTGGCAGAGTGCATGTGAGTAAATGACTGGATGATCACAGGCCATGCTTTGCAATAACAGGAAGTTCTCCACGAAGATGACCATGCGTCGCCACATGGGCATCCACCAAGGAGACAAGCCCTTTGAGTGCCCGCACTGTGATTACTGCACCCGACTTAAAGCCTCCCTTGAACAGCACCTCCGGGTTCACACAGGTGAGGCATTACCCATATGGCACTGTTGTGACACCTTGACTTATCAAGGTCTATTCTTAAACAGACTGTCAGATTCAGGTGTCTAACCTGCTTGTAGTAGTGCTAAATTATTTCCTGAATGATTCATTTTCAGGTTAGAATGAGTCAGGGAAATTACTTTGCCAAATATAAAAAAACAACAGTTGTGTAACTCACTGAAATCTATATATTTAACAAACACATGATGCCGCCTGGCCTAGCCAACCTCTGCAGTTTGCCCAGCGGATAATAATGTGTCCCCAGTGAGGGGTAGCCTATTAACAGAAATTTCCCACCACCATCTATTATCCAATTGTCCGTTAGTGCTTTGGAAACTCAACGACGTGAAGGCATGCAGTCATATATCTTTTTCAGACGTGACCAGTGTACTGCATCTGCACCATGGCAGGGTTGCAGACCTTTAAAGCTGTCATGAGCCTCTTACTGAGCCATTGTTCCCTAGTTGGGGGTTGCCATGACATTGCACTGCAATGAGGGAAACCTTTTTTTTCTTACAAGAGGCCGCTGTTTTCTGACTGTAGGTGAGAAGCCCTTCAAATGCACCCAGTGTTCATACGCGTCTATCGACCGAAGCTCCCTCCGCAGACATTTGCGCACACACACTCAGGAGAAACCCTACTGCTGCCAGTACTGCTCATACAGCAGGTAAATGTTATGTGCATTGATTCATGGTTCTACAGTATTTGCATGCATGTTTATGTGCATGCATGTTTATGTACATATACACACAAACACTTGCTTTGGTGTGCTCACAGAGAGCGCATGTGTGTTTGTGGAGTGGTGTGTTCACTCATCCCTCACTGCTCTTGTCCACTCCACAGCATCCAAAAGAAAAGCCTGGACCTGCACCTGCGGCGCCACCACACAGGAGAGTCCTTCCCTTGTCACCTGTGCAAATACACCACTCCGGACAGGCAGCTGCTGGTCCGCCACGTACGCAAGCACCACAGCTCCGAGAACTCTCCTCTGCTAAGCCAGAAGACTGCCTCCGCGTGCCCAGTGCCCAGCCGCAGTGCAACAAAGCCCACTGACTGAGTAGACCCCGGCAACCACAGAAATAGCCTCTGTAATCTATTTCTGTGGTATGAGTAATGAAACAAGACTGTTAGTGACATGATATACCACAGCTAAACATATGACAGGAGACCGTCTGATTTCTTTTAATTAAATCTTGAACTTACACGTTATACCTATACGTTTTCCAAAAGTCACACAGATTAAGCTCACTTTGGGGACGTTTTCCTTTTAACTGTTTTATAATGGATCATTGTAACAATGATAATGGACCCATTCAAAGGTCCTTATCTGTTTCAGACATAAAAAAACACCCACTTGTGGCTTTCCTGTAAACACAGAATAAAACAAACAACTTTATTAAAGCCGCATTTTTATTTATCTAATTGTCAATTCAACAAAACACCAGTGAAGGAAGGTGTCTGCTTGATGACCCTAATCAAATGCTCTCGAAGGCTGCCTGGTTTTTGATTGGCTGATTGGCTGCTATTCACAAGGAATTTAACAGCTCTCCCGTGTATATCCAGAAAAAAAAACACTGTCAGATTATCATATTGCGGTCACAAAAGTATGATAAAGGTTTGAATAAGTTGATGTTGATGTTTGGTGGGTGGATGGGTTTTCATGTTGTGGCTTTCAAAATAGGAAGAGATTACAGGATTGACTAGAGCCATTTGACCTATGGGGCAAACAAGGGAAATCCCATAATGTCAACTGGATTATCCCACCTGTATTTCAAAGTATCCGTAGCCTTGGAAATGCATCTGCAATTAGAGCCAACTGAGTTTTCAAGGAGTAGCCTTTTTAGTGTGGTAAACTTCAGAATTGCAGCAGGGTTTACTTGTGTCACTAACAGCTATAGTATTCAACTTCATTAAGTTCCACCGACTGTTACACAGCCTTGCTTAATGAACTTAGTCACACCGAGTGCCACAGACGGCATAGCCTATATCACCGTCTATATCTTATCTACCCGAACCTGAAGAGGAGCTTTGTTTTTCATTAGAGGGGGACAGGATGGCATGGAAGCACCGCAAGATTCAAATGGATATTTAACTCGAAATAACTATATCGTGCGACAAAATTAGGCTATTTCTCTGTAGGCACAAGCCAGGGTATTCAATATTTTTTATATATATATAAAAGTAGTTTTTGTGTATTACTTTTGTGGATTTGCGCGTATTTCAGTCAGTCAGACGTTACTTTGTGGAATGGCGAAGGAAGCGACCCAGGCGCAAAATCCGCATGTTCGAAATTGTTGGGTTTTGGGTATTGAACGGCTGATTGTAGACCATCATGGTGGCGTAGATGATTTCTTTGAAATAAGAGCCGAGTGGGCTGACAACACTGTTCTAGTATTGCGTCGAAGCTGGTTCGATTTGACAAGAATTTTGAAGAAATTGAGAGATTCCTTTCCAGAGGAAATTGAACCTTCCGCGGAATCACTTTTACTTGAGGGTGTGTAACCAAGACTTTTTTGAGTTGACCAATTGACTAAAAAGCCACTTTCTCTGTCGACTTGGTAAAACATAATTTAAACTGTATCCATACAATACAATTGGCACTTTATTTTGTGTAAACACCTTTTACAAAGCTGTGTGAATAGACCGCTTAATTGATGATGAAATAACGAAAAAGTGCAATGATGATCAATGCTTTGGTTAGGTCTTTACGGAATAAAAGAAGCGGAGGACAATGAAGCCAAATTGGAACGTGTAGAGGGATTCCTGAGAACTGTGGTCACTCTGCCAATCAAGGTGATATTATTAACTTAAAATATATTAGGGTATGCAATTGATAATTGCATGTTTGTTTACTGAAAACGAAAATGTCTCCACAGTACTCCCAATCAGAAGCAGTCCTAAGCTTCTTTGAGGCATCCCATTTGGACTTGATGATCGGGAACAACCTGGACCCCACCCAGCTGCTACTCTACTCTCCTATCACCATTTCAGGTTAGATGTTATGAATGAAAACATTACGCAGTACACCATTTCTTGCCATGGATTTTTTTTGTCAATAGTCTGTTTTGCTGGTGCCAGTTTTTTCAATATATGTTTGACTTTTTCAGAAATCAGGAGGTCAAATGGGTTTTGTTTGGCTAATACAGAAACCATAATCTGTGATGCCTGCTCACCAGCTGAACAATCTCTTCCCATAGGCTCTATGGGGCATGTGTAAGTATTGACACTCACCTTTGATGGACATTTAATGGGGCACGAGTGTACTTGGGAATTTGCCTGTTTTTGTTGCATGTTATCATGGCCCTCTGCTGGTATAGCATGATATTGCCTTTGCTCTCACAATCAACTTGAAGTTTGATCCACATTCACAATAACCCCGACCACTAAATTTGACTGGCACCCAGTCCAACTAGAGTATTGTCAATGCACCTGAAGCTTTGAGTTGTCCTTTCCATTGCCGTCACCATATAGCTTCTCTCTCACTTCAATATACATTAAAACCCGATTTACTGTGGTTTTAAATGTGCTCCTATGCAGATATGAAAAGACGTCCGAAGCTGAGGGAAACAGAGAGCTTCACACATTCGCTGGTGATCACAAAAAGGGAGCAAATCCTGACAGCGACATCGGTCATATTAAGAAGACAGAAGCAAATCCGATTATGAAGCCACCCCGCCAAGGCATTGCCCCTGAAGTGTATATGCAAAAAAGCAAAATGACATACCTCCACATGGAGGCCCATGAGACAGACATATTGGAGTAACTGGACCGACATGAACACTGACATAGGAAGATCTACAGCAGCTCTGTATGCAGCTACTCCATTATTAATCATCACCATCACCCTCTAAAAGAACACTTTTCTACTTCATCTTAACCTTCTTGTAATTCAGCTCATCAGTTTTCATCAGTTATGGTCATTTTTTCTGTTTCACTACTTTTCATTATATTTCATACTTGAATTGAATTTTGAATATGTTACTAACTATGAATTGTTGAATCTTATGTCAGTGGTTGGGAGTATAGACCTCAGGTTCAGATCTAGTTATAATCAAAATTACAGCTTCAGTATGTTTATGTAATGTGATTCATATGCATCACACAATGTGTGCCATGCCATGTTAGATAGAGTAAAACATTCAATATTGCATATATTGATGAATATGACATTAATGATCTTTGTACAGATACTGGGTATTTTATAAAGACATTTGTACCACAATCAATGCCAGACAGGAACTTGTCACTTCTGAACATCTGCATATGTGCAAGAGGTGTTAACTGTTAGTGAGCTTTCAGTGAACTCCTGGTCACCAAGTTAGGTTAAAAGCAGGCGATTTCTGTAAAAAGCCCTGTTGTTGTGCAGACTGTGTGTGACTCCTGTAGGTGGGGAAGTGCAGGGTTAGTGTCCAGGTCAGTGAGCAGTTCTCAGGACCGGCAACACTAATCAGCCCCTAATGGAACAAACGCCCTGCCCCACATTTTCACACACTGGACAATTGATTTGGCCCTCTGCAGTCACTCTGATGCTCCATTTCCCGTATTTTTGGAACAAAATGTGTTTAATTTATCAATGGATTGTCTGACCTCTGGATGTTTTTTTTTTACAGCGAAAGGGATGACCAACATTTAAAACATTACGTTGAACCATTTAATGATCTCCTGTCTTGAAATGCATATAGAGAGAGTTGTCCTTTTTTCTGTTGGTGTTATTTATGAAATTATAGATCTGTGTATAAACTGGGTCAGTAAAATGTATGTATGGATTGGTGCACCTCTTAGTCAGTCAATGATATTATGACGAAATGTCCAGTGTCACCGCATGAGATCCATCCAACGGCTATGTGCCCAGAGGAGCAAACCAGACCACGTGCAGGTACAATCAATACTCTGCTGGACTGACATTGATCAGCATATATAGAGCTGATGCAAAGGCCAGTGGCATGCAGACTCACAAAGAACACATTGGACTGTGCGTGCAGAAAGGGGATGCTCAGCCACTTTTAGCAACAACTAATACATTTTATTTCTATGTAGTTTGAATTGAAGTAAAACAAAACTAATTCTCACTCTCTCTGTCTCCATTCACTTGGTTTTACCTGCGGCCTTTGTATAGTAACAGTTGTGCCATGAACTATCACCCTTCAAGGAAAGGCCCTCTCTGTGGCCAAGGGGACCCAAACTGCACTGAGGCCTTCAGCGAGTCTCTGGCTGTTCGGACCTACAAGATGAACGACATGCCTCACCATGGGCCCATGCAAAGCCACCATACCGTGCTGGGGCACCCGTTCCCCACTGTGGACGTGCCGGACCACGCGCACTACATCATCGGCACAGTCATCCTGATGGTGGGCATCACAGGGGTACTGGGCAACTCGCTTGTCATCTTTGTGTTCTGCCGGAGTCGGAGCCTGCGGACGCCGGGGAACATGTTCGTGGTGAACCTGGCAGTGGCTGACCTCCTCATGTCGATGACGCAGTCGCCCGTCTTCTTCGCTGCCAGCATGCACCGGCGCTGGGTGTTTGGAGAACGTGCTTGCGAGCTGTATGCGTTCTGTGGGGCGCTCTTTGGCATCTGCTCCATGATGACTCTGACCGCCATCGCCGCAGACCGTTGCCTGGCCATAACGCAGCCGCTGGTGTTGCTGGGTCAGGTCAGTCGCAGGCGCGTGGGCATGGTGCTGCTTTTCGTGTGGCTTTATTCCCTCGGCTGGAGTTTGCCCCCCTTTTTTGGCTGGAGTGCATACGTCCCCGAGGGCCTTCAGACGTCCTGCTCCTGGGACTACATGACCTTTACTAACTCTGTGAGAGCCTACACCATCTTCCTCTTCACGTTTGTCTTCTTCATCCCATTGGGCATCATAGGTGGCTGCTACTTGTCTATTTTTCGGGCGATCCGAGTCGCAGGAAAGGAAATGAAGGAGATCAACTGTGGCCAATCGCAAAAAGTCCTTGATCGCATGAAGTGTGAATGGAAGATGGCCAAGGTGGCTCTGCTGGTCATCTTGCTCTTTGTCATCTCCTGGTCGCCATACTCGGTGGTCGCCCTGACCGCCACTGCTGGCTACTCTCACCTGCTCACCCCCTACATGAACTCTGTGCCCGCGGTGATCGCCAAAGCCTCGGCCATCCACAACCCCATCATCTATGCCATCACGCACCCCAAGTACCGTGCGGCCATTGCCCGTCACATCCCAGTTCTCAGGGTGATCCTGTGCGTGGGGGAGAAGGACATCCGCTCGTCCTTCAGCTCCAGCAGCGGCATCTCCTCGCGCCGGCCCACTCTCAGCAGCCAGTGCTCTCTGGGCGTGGGTGTGGGCCCCGGTGCCCGGGCCAGCGGCCGCTGGGGGAAGACCCGCCTCTCCTCAGCCTCCGACACCGACTCCTGCTGGACGGAGAGCGAGGCCGATGCATCCAGTGTCAGCTCCCTCCCCGTTGCACGGCGCGTCTCTACGGAGATATCCCTGGATACTGCGGTCCTGCCTCAGCAGCTGGGTGCAGACACAGTCTTGGGGCAGAAAGCCATGGTAACTGACAGAGTAAATAACCTGTCTGTGAATGCGGCCGGAGCTGGCATGCCAGATAGTATAGAGAGTACTGCTGCATCTGATGGCAAAGCTTTCCTGCTTTCTGGTGACTAAATGTGCAACAACAGGCAAATGTGTAAAGGCACTGTACTTCCTAGGTCCTCATTTTGTATTTTGTTTTTCATTTGATATGACATGCATTATATAGATATGTTATTTTGTATGTACAAGAGTGGTGCAGATAGGCAGATGTGTTATTATATATATAAAAATCATCCATACAGGTTTACATACAGGTCTACTCCTTTTTTGTCTGCAGTCATACATTTCAATTGCTACTTGCAATTTACAGTGTCCGCTTTTTCTGTAAGCTATAGTGTTGTCAGCATTGGTTTATCTTGTTTTTATCCACTGAAGACTTGGTTTGTAAGTATAGAATGAAAGTTTTATTTTGTATATTTATATAGCCTACAGCTCTGGAAAAATTAAGAGACCACTGCACTGACCACTTCTGAAGTCATCCTATAGTTGCTGAGTGACATTCAAATGAGTTGATGGTCATATTTAAATTTGCAGTGGTCTCTTAATTTTGAATATGACCGTCAACTCATTCGAATGTCACTCAGCAACTGTAGAATGACAGAAAAATGATCAGAAAAATGTGCAGTGGTCTCTTAATTTTTTCCATAGCAGTGTTTTTCATTCTTAGCTGGCTAAGGAAGGCTCCCAAAAGTTTGTGCAGATGACACAATTGAAAAAGCTGATGAATCCATTCTAATAAACATCTACAACCATCAAGTGCTCCAGTGAATTATTAAGGTATCTACATTTCCCTGCACCTCTCATTTTTTGACCCTCAATTATTTTAATATTTATTTTATTGTCATGGAGTAGTTAATCATCAAGATATTTACGCATGGGATAGACCTATTAATGGGTTTCATCAGGTCCCTTTACACAGGTGTATTAATCAAGCACCATGCAGTCTGCATTCATAATCAAGGTGCATGATTGTATGCACCTGTGGAAAGGGACCTGATGAAACCCATGAATAAGGTTGGCTGCCTGGTGAAATTAAAGGATGGAAACTCTGTTCCCAGGTGAAATCATTCCAAAATGTCAAAAGGACATTCATCAGTGACATGACAAAACAAACAAATAAATACATAAATAAAATGCAATTATGTCACTAGGCTATGTGTGTAAGAACACCAAGAAAAAACGAATACGTTTTAATTGAGCGAACAACCGGAACTGACAAACATCTTTCGTTGCCTCTTGTCGGACCTGATTTGATACTCATGCGCTGGATAGACTGGCCAAGTGTCATTTTCAAAGAAAAAGAAAGACGCGTCCAGTTGTGATAAATGGCACAGAGGAATCTGTGATTGCTGAAGACTTGAATATGGGAGATGACGACATAGACTACAACATAGTTTTCCCAGAGACGTTGATTTCAGGTGAGCATGGTGAAAATGGTTACATGCCGTTGCAGTTAGCTAGTTAGCAAGCTAACGTTACCTGACATGTTATGGGAGATGGCGCATTAGCCAGCCAGCCAGCTAACTGTCATTGACAACTGAACCTGCCGGTTATGTCGGGTTACCTTGTTAGCATGATGTTTTTTTTTTATGTTCATGGTCTACATTCTTTGAGAAGAGAGAAATGACAATTGGCAAATGCAATTTGTGTCTCCGTTACTTCTGGCATCCTCTGCTTCTGGCAAACAGAGAACGTCAACCTTTGGTTATATTCCCCATCTCATGATAGGTGTGATTTTGTATCGTGCATGTTGTAAACTAATAATATTAACGTTGGGCCAATAGTAGCCATTTGCATTATGAAAATAACCTGCCCTGTGTCTATCTTCGAGTCAATGAGAATGACATGACAAGTTTCTAGTGTACTGTAGCCTACGTACCAGTCACTTTGTCACCCATTGTCTCTTTGGTCTGATAGGCTTATGTTATTTTTGTCCTAGAGAGGCACTGGCGTGGAACAAAGGAACCAATTGTAATATTGCTGGGATGGGCTGGTTGCAGAGATAAACATCTAGTTAAATACAGTTCAGTCTACACACAACAGGTAGGCCTAACACGGACACATTATGGTGCATGTTGTTATAGGTAATGTTTCTGTAAGTCTTCATGTAGGCTACACTGAAGTCAACTTTGTTCAACATTTTTCCAGGGATGCATCACCCTCCGCTATACAGCCCCTTTGAAAACCGTCTTCATCTCAGAGTCATTTGGTTACAAGGAACTGAAGCACACTGCTTTTAAACTGCTAGAGACACTATATGATTATGAGGTGGAGAACAACCCAATCATTTTCCATGTGTTTAGTAATGGGGGGTTCATGCTGTACAGGTATATTGTGGAGCTTTTACAGAGGGACCAGCAGTTCAGCAATCTCTGTGTACTTGGTGCAGTGGTGGACAGTGCTCCAGGGAGTGCCAATGTGAAGGGGGCCCTTCGTGCGCTCAGAACCACCCTGGGACCCAACATTAATGTGTTCCTGCGCTACCTCCTCATGGCTCTGTTTGCCGTGACGGTGGTCCTCATTCGAATTGTCCTGTATCCCATAACCAAGTACTTCCACAAGAACCACTATGATGCCCTGATGGACCGACCAGCTCCATGGCCTCAGCTTTACCTGTATTCTCGAGCTGACCCGGTGATTCGGTATACAGATGTGGAACGGATGGTCAGTGTGCTCCAGGGGAAGAACCTGTCTGTCCAGAGTTTCGACTTTGTCACACCAGGCCACGTGAGTCTTTTCAGAGACTTCCCTGAGGATTATTCTAGACGATGCCTTGATTTTCTTAACAGCTGCATGACCAACTCAGAAGGGACAAAATTGAAAAAGCGCCTTGTTATACAGAACTGAAAAATAATTGATCTTGAAAATAAAATGAAGCTGTGTGTGTTTTGAACTGCTGTATTTACCATTTGTTGTTAGACTTTACACTTCAGTAGTGTAAGATATGAATTTTATATGACTTTGACTTTTGACTAATAATGTTCTTTTTGTGAAATTCAAATGTAATCTGCTTATTTTGATTTCTTTATGCTGTCTGAAGCTGTGAATAAAAAAAACATTGACCATTAATATGTATGAAGATTTTGAAAGAATGTGTTTATGTACTTGACACTAATGTGCCTTCTAGAAAATAAAAGCCTTTTTGTTATAATTTAATTTAATTTAATTTTACCAGGGAAATTCCTCATTTAACATTGTCCAAAAATGACATAATATATATGACATAATATAATGACATATATAGCCTAAAATAATTTCCTCACAAGTATACATACACGTACATGTGAGAGTGGTTTGTGAAGCCGTGGCCTACTGGTTAGCGCTTCGGACTTGTAACCGGAGGGTTGCCGGTTCGTACCCCGACCAGGCACGGCTGAAGTGCCCTTGAGTAAGGTACCTAACCCCTCACTGCTCCTCAAACGCCGCTGTTGTTGCAGGCAGCTCACTGCTCCGGGATTAGTGTGTGCTTCACCTCACTGTGTGTTCACTGTGTGCTGAGTGTGTTTCACTAATTCACGGATTTGGATAAATGCAGAGACCAAATTTCCCTCACAGGATAAAAAAGAGTATATATATATATATATATATAAGCCACTTCACACACCACTGAAGTGAATTCTCTCCCAGCATTATGAGTTTGAAAGAGCTTTGAAGGACAGTGACACGTGTGAACACCATATTGACACACTGTACATTTTCCATGTAGGCAGGAATTAGGAGGGAGAGTCCTTGTTGAGTCAGGTTGGCATGGTAACCCTGACTGAGGGTCAAAGCAGCCACATTTCAGGAAAAAAAAAACCCTCCACGTCTGAAAATCCGTAAAGGAAATGTGAAAAGATGTTTTGTGGCATGTGTTTTCTGAAAAGTTGTGTTTTGACCCTTACAGCCTTTCACAGACTAGACCAAAAACTAGAGACATTAGAGATGTTACTTCAGTAGAAAGGCCTAGTATGGTTTGTCCAGAGTAACAAGATACTCTCAGTATGGAACTAATGCACGCACACACACACCAGTGCCAATGACGAGTAGGACAGGGTGTGCCTGGCCGGACCGTCATTATCAGAATAACAACAGGAAGACAAAACTTAACAGAGAACTCAAATAACACTGAATTTCTCCTGGGGTCTTTCATCCCACCTCAGTTCGCACACTGTGCGCGTGTTTGGGATTGAAGGGGGCCTGCTAAATATCTAAACCGAGTTCGGGCAGGACGTGAATGTGGGAGGCGGAGTTCAGGTTGTCTCTAGCCCAATTTAAGCCCTGCATTTAGGCCATATTGACATGCTGAATGCTCTAACAATATATGCTTATCTGTTAATGATAACTCACACCGTTCTACTTTTGTGTCTCAATATAGTTTTTTGTTTGACTTGATATAGGTGTAGGGATGTATAGGCCTATATTGTTCATTAATGAGAACATACCTGAAGCACAATTCACAAGGGTTGCTCGCTGACATGCCATTTAGGGCCGTGTCCCAGATGTTCTGACTCTTTGCATTATATTCCAGGAGGGAAGACCTTTGCCATTTCTGACATTAACCCTGATGTGTGTGGATTGTAAACAAACTTCCAATGAGTTGTCTCAGATGCACTCCGCCTTGAGGCAGGTGAAATCTGTCTCCGTTTGCTCCAACCTGGCCATGGTGAAGAGCAGTAGGGCTTCAAATTGGTCCGACAGATGCTTATTAACATGTAACTGTCATGGTTGACATTTGGTGGGGAATCATTGGCATTTGTCTCCTTAGAAAACTTGCCTCAGCACTTTCTGTATAATTTAGAACCTCCAAAGAGAAACGAGACAGAGAGAAGTTTATACATCTGTCGAGACAGATGAATAATGGCTCAGTGGATGGCACAGTGACTGGCTGCTTTTGCTATTGGGCTGCGGCTGCCTATGTGTCTGAGTGATTTGGATGGACATCAAGAGGATGTAGAAATTCCCTGAGTGGTACTGATAAAAAAAAGAATGTAAGAGACTGGGTAAATATCTTATATTAATTTTGTTGATCAAATATATAAATATATTTTGAAACTGAGAGATATTCAGTAAGAGGTCCATGCCAACTATGGCTTATTTTGGTTGTGTATCCACTGTGCTGGTCCAATTGGAGCTGGTCTCTCAACATAGTAGACTAGTCTTTCTGCAGCTGAGCCATAATGTTTCGTGTAATGCTGATGATTTGTATGTGTCTACAGTGAAGTTATTTCAGATGCATTTTAGATTTAGTAAATACACTGTAATACAGATCAAATTTCAGTTGAATTTCAGCATATGAATTGACACAGGATATAATTGTACTGCAGAAATACTCCTGTAAAAGCAGTAGGGGGCAGCAATTGCTTTCATACACAGCTTCTTTGTGCACCACATTGTGTCTGTACAGTAGATGTGTTAATGTTAAAAAGCACATCTTTCCACACTATCATCTTCTCCACTCTCATACTCATCCTATAAAATAGCATATATTGCTTTATTGATAAGAGACTGACATATAAGGAAATTTGGAGCAAATTGTATTAGAGAAATTAGTTTGCACAGATAAAAGAAAAAAAAACCTAAGTTTTCACAAAACAAACATCATAGAGAAATGCTGTTTTAGATTAGCAATGCCGTTAAACACAAATGTGCGGTTAAACCTGGGAAAGGGTTGAAACAATCGCATGGCCTTCAAAGAACCTCCATGCTAAACACTTTATTATTGGATTCCATTTCTGTGGCAGCAGCACTGTGTAATTGACAGCTCGCTGCATAATGGCCAAGCCTCTGAAAAGTCCCAAAATTACCCTGGAAGTTAATGAAGTCTCACAGTGTGATGAAGGAAAATTGTGGTGGAGAGGGGTCAACAGGCCTCTTCAGCCCCCTCGTCCATGGAAAATGGCCGCTGTCAAGCTCCGCGCATTAGAGGAAGCTGAATGCTCATGCCGACAAAGCAGGCCCAAAGATGAATGATACTGAGTGCTGCCACTTGGCAGATGACTAACATTTCCTGCCTCTGTGTTTTAGGGTGAGATTCGCTGACATTTTTTTTCCTCAGAAAAAAATGGAATGCTTCTTTTCACGTTCAATATATGACCGTGAAATGGTTGGAATGTGGATTAATAAAAAAAGAATACTTCAGTGATTTCATGTTGGCAAGGTTCAATTTGAACATAGTGTTCACCTCTACTGTCACATTCTACCTCTGCGTCAACTTTTCGTGCCAGTCCTCTCTTGTTGTCAATAGGTGGCAGTGCTGGGCAACACCTTACTGAGACTGAACAACTAAAATGGGGATATTCAGTTGAGGAGAAACTGACCATATCCAAATACAGTACAGTTATACAGTGGCCTGAGGTTGAAGACAAAGACTTACAGCCAAACCTCTATTAAAATGCACAATAGAGACAGAAACATCGGTACCTTTTATTTCACTTCCCCGAGACACTAACAGGTGTATTGGCCTAATATTGTATTAAAGCTAAGTTAAGGGTTTTCTCGTGAAGGAAAGGTCCCTTTATAGATGTCACAAGATTCATACAGTACATATATATTTCTGATACAGTTTTCATCTTAGGAGCACCATGTGCTATCGCATTATCGATTTTATCTTTCCTGCAGCTTTGAGGATTATTCTATCTGACTTCTGTAAATGTCATATATTTTGTCCACAATGCCTCTTTATATGTTTTGAGTTGACAGGAAAACCTCTTTTTTAGGTTAAGTCAAAGGCCTTTTGAACTTCAAACAACATAAATGCAGGATTTTCCGAACTGGTCTCGTTTTATTTCTAATTCCTTCTAGAGGTAGATAAAAAAACATTTAGTAGAATCATTAATGTCAACTTCATAGATCACTTGCCAAAATAACCTAAAAATTCCAGAAATGAATTTATCAAATTATTTATGAAAATCTCTAGATGTAAATGATAGCATTGTCTAAAGTTACCATATTTTTTTTAGCTTCAGACAGACTTTCAAAGTCCTTAATGTCTACTCCAAAAAAAATCTGTTAGTGTTTAATTAAAGGATAGGCTGTGCGGTCTTGCTAAAAATAAAATCCTATAGTAATTTAAAATTGAATCATTTCACTTTGACTACATATCCAGTCTACACACCCAATAACTAGTTCTCTATTAGAAGAGCTCTTTAAAAAATGCTTCTGCCAATACTTCACAATGTGTTCAGATAAGTCTGTTGAAAAAAGACAGAATGCAAAGCTAAGTTAACATAACTAAAAGGGAAAATATTTTTTTATAGTGTAGTGTAAGTTGGCGGCACATTCTTTAATTTGTTTATTGCTCTTAGCATGAATATTGAGCATTTTGCAGGACCACTTTCTTTCTTGTAACTGCACAGTGGCAGATCAGTTCAGTTCCCTTAATTCTTCCATCTTCCTCGTGTCTGTGACACCTTCTCCCCTCACCGCCTTGTTTGTTTGGTGTCAGGAGACAGACAGAGCCCTACACCCCCTTGTTTGTCCTCCCCTCTCCTCCTCCATTACTCCTCTGGCACGTAAACCCTGATGGCTGCCCTGACTCTGAGCTCAACACAGCCACTCTCTGGCCCTGCTGCTCTCTGTCTTTCTCAGTCTCTTCTCTCTTCTCCCTTCTCTCTCTTTCTCTCTCGCTCTCTCTCTCTCTTCTCTCTTCTCTCTCTCTCTCTCTCTCTTCTCCCTTCTCTCTCTTTCTCTCTCGCTCTCTCTTTGGCTGAGGTGATGTGTGTTGTAACACAGCAGTCTTGTGGCCTGTCTTCCCCTAATGAGCAACGCGTCCCACCGAACCAGTCGAGGACAGAAGTGGCCCCCCTCCCAGCTGGCATGAAAGGTGGGGGTGGTTAGGGGGGTGGGGGGTTTGAGGGATTGGGGGGGGTGGGGGGTGGGTGTGAGACCAAAGTCGTCTCTGCTTTGACAAACTTGAAAAGGTTCCCTGGTGTTTAGACGATGGATTGAAGACTCCACTGAGGAGGGGGCGAGGGAGTGAGTGGGATTTTAGTTGGACTAGGCATGACACCAAACTCCCAGCACCACGCGTACAAGTCCTCCCACCTCACACACACACATACACACACACACACACACACACACACACACACACACACACACACACACACACACAAGCAAAACCCCACCTCGCCTCACCGCTCAACCCCTCCTCCACATCAGTTCTGCACTTATGAGACGGAGGGAGGGAGTAAAGAAAAGACAGGAGAGGAGAGGCGAGAGAAAGCCCACATCGCTCGGAGTGCGGGGCGAGTGGGGCGGGTTCAAAGTGCCTCTCTACTTTGCGCGCGCGTCTCCTTCAAGAGAACACCTCCAGCTCATCCAGGACCCATCTGACAAGCCACGGGGCCTTGTTAAAGTGCTGTCAAATTAAACAAAACAAACCACGTGAAGTCAAACACACACACACACACACACACACACACACACACACACACACACACACACACACACACACACACACACACACACACACACACACACACACACACACACACACACACACACACACACACACACACACACACACACAACAACAACTGTGTGCTATACCATGTCAGGCAAAAACATCCTGTGTGTGGATGTGTCTTTGTGTTCTGCAATGTACAACAATGTTCATGATGGATGCACAATCATGTATTCCATGTCTTCAAGAAATTGCTACATTTGAGAGGAAAACAAAGAATGAATGTGTGTGTGTGTAGGTGTCTGTCTGTGAGATAGGAAGAGTATGTGTGTTTGTGTTTAATGTGAGTCAGAGGGAGTGAGTCACACACACACACACACACACACACACACACACACACACACACACACACACAGGCGGGGAGTGATGGGGGAAGCATAGCTAATGAAGGGAAGAGAAGCTCTCCTGCCTTGACAGGCTGCTACTCAGCAGCTCACAAAAGCCTCGCACAGACACCACGCACGCACGCACGCACGCACGCACACATGAAACACATCACAACCACTCACACACACATACATGAACACACACACACACACACATTCACGTATGCAAACACATGACAACCACGCAAACACGCTCACACAAACATGCACACACATGCACACACACATGCACGCATGCACGAATGCACACACACACGCACACACATGCACACACAAACCAGATGCCTTTTGATTCTGCACCCAGACTTGTCATTTCAGCTCCTCATTGGTTGGTTAACTTCTGAGACGGATACCTTTGATACTGCGGTTGTGCTGTTGTGTCATGTTTTATTTTCTTCTGTGGTAAGATTACTTTAATTCAGTCCGATGGCAAAGTAATTTCCTCCTGTGATCATTTTTGCACACCCGAATGTGAAATTACTTGGTGTCAGTTAGGTCAGTGTGGACACACTGTGTACACACATAAAAAAACCTTTGTGTAAAACTGTGTTTAGATAACATATTTTCATATCCCCTTTAGAAAAGAATTCAATTTAAGTAAACCCTGTCTTACCAATTGTGTAACATTTCAACAGTTCAAATAATCATTTTTGGACATGTTTCTTTGTGCTTCAAATTATTGATACCACATCCTGCCATATCTTCTTCCTTTTTTAGTCGTCCGGACAAATTGGCCTGAGGTTGGTTGAGGCATAATAGATTATGTTAATATGAAGGACCTTTGTGCTGAAAACCACTGGGCTTGACATCATAATAATCCTCCTTGTGTGTCTAAAAGGGAGGGAGTGTTTAACTTTGGTCCCATTAGTAAAAACCTTATGATTTATGCAGTTGCCGCTAGACTAATATCTTTAGAATTTTGCCTGGGAAGCCGATTCATCTTTAAGAGTGATGAGGGGAGGTTGCTCTCTATGCAAAACGCATTAAGGCTAAATGAGGAGTGTATTACTCAAATCGGGATGATAATCCGTTAGCCAGACCTCACTAACTAAGCAGATTTAAATATGTCACCAAGATGATAGCTCCCACTTCGAATGAACTTTACTTTTTATAAAAGATAAAAACAAACCTCAAGCCATGAAAGCCACGAAACAATGGTCCTTGTTTAAAATAACATACACATATTCAAATTATGCATCAAAAATTGCCACTCCAAATGCTGCTGCACTAATTTCATTGATACATTACACCAGTCATACATGGGTTCTATAAATCAATCAATCTATCTATCTATCTATCTAGCTAGCTAGCTATCTAGCTAGCTATCTAGCTATCAAATTATGTGATTACATCATAGGAACACTTTGCTAACAAGAAAGTTTTCCTTTGCCTTTTCTTTTGAACGTCGTCTTTGGTGGTAGTATTTTTTTTAAATTTCACCATGTGGCATGAAATGCAAAACTAATTATTGCCCATTGCCACGTGTCAATTACCCATTGCCCACACACTATTTTAATTATTTTTTCTCTTTATGTACAGTTTTTCTCATTCCATTTGGTGCTTTTCTCACATCACTATTAACATTGCACAGCAGTTAGTGCATTTCTCAAAACAATTAGTGCAAACTGCAAAACCTAGTGGATAACCTGCAAAAGCACGTCACTTGCTCAACATGGATAGTCCATTCCTCAAAAGCAAGTATTCATGTCAATGAAACTGCCAGTGTCATCAAAATGAGAAGTCTTGACACCATTGTTTATGAACAAGATAGTCAAATGGCTTTGTCATGTTTTCATTGTGACAGTTTATTCTCTCAGTGTTTTCCAATGCAAAAAACCTGAACATGCTCAAGACAGCACTATACACTACTTGTACAGCCATTTGAAAACTACAGTAAAGTTAGACATTGCTGTAGTTAGGGGAGTGAGTACAAGACACTGAACGTATGTTTCACATTTTTACTGTATATGCTCTTTGCAATTCTACAGCATTATGACAGAATTTGATAACTAGTTCAACAATTTTGTATGTATTGACTCAAGCGACTCAAGCAATGAAATGAAGACTATTAGTTTTATTAGGAATGACTATTCAGGATCCATAAGTATAGTTCATTTTGACTGACATGACATAAGCAAATGATAATATAAAACAGCAGAGAATTGTATGAAAGCAACTGAAAGCAAATGTCCAAAAGCATTTGCAATTTGTTTAGAGGAAGGAGAAATTGCTACTATGATGTGCACAAATTACTAAATGTTGTGGAGGTTGAACTAATAGTTATGAGAATTTTCATTCTGATCTGAGAAAAGCACCAAATAAGCGACTGAGAAAAACTGTAAATATATGAAATAGATATCCTGTATGATTTTTGATGTTCTCTCTTATTTATGTACATCACAAAATCATAAAAACAACAATAAAGTCATCAAAAAATAGTTTGCAGTGGAGAGGAAACACACACACACACACACACACACACACACACACACACACACACACACACACACACACACAAGAAACTATAGCACAGATGGAGCTGTGTGATGTAAAGACTTGCAATGTTTTACCAGACGTCATTAGACCAACAGACTTGTGTGTGTACTTTGATCATACAGATGATATGTAACAGTGGATATACACTGAATGTGAAGCTCAGCTCAGTCTACTGTACATGACTGAGTTGAGGTTCCAGCACTTGTGTGCACTCATATTCTCCACCATTCATATTGTCCACCATTCTGATTTTTTTTTTCCTTCTGAAAAGGAACCTCACACATACAGTACGTGGTTAACATGCTGTATTGACTCTGTAAAATATTTAGTGTGTCATGTTTTGTAGTTGGTTCTCTGAGGCCTACAGAGCAACACACCTCGGACTAGCAAAATGGGCGACCCTTACAAGGCAGATCTTGTTTTGAATGGCCATTTGGTACTAATTAATGGACTGCGGCCCATTCCTGGCCCTGAATTAAACACAAATGGCATGAATTAAACATGGGCATTCTTCATCCTGGCACAGCCCGAACTCCGGAAGACAAGACAAAAAAAAAAAACATGCTGGAATGGCCGTGACCGTGGATGCCATGGAGGAGCTAAATGCGCGTTGGAGTGCACTCCACTTCACCTTACCCCCTGCGTACAAATTGCTACCTTCAGTGGCTGCCAGTGGCATTAGCTCCCAACAAGATCACCTCAGCTGACAAAAGTTAATTTGTGCTAACGATGCTTTATTCCTGCCATTACATTAAATCATCTTGTACCGACGCTCACTGTTTGTGTGCGTGCCAGCAGGATTCCATCCCCCTGCACCAATGTCGTTTAAATAATAGAAACCTGATTTGCTAAATATTACAGGGACATTACCTGATTTGAGCACTATTTGCCCAACCTCTGGCCAAGCCTAAGTGTTCCGCCCATTAAAACTCCTTGGTGTGGTCATTTAAAGGGCTGGAATCCATCCTGAACACAACCCATGAAGACCTCATTACAGGAAGTGTTAGCACAGCAGTTTCTGAAAACATTGTCTAACTGCTCTTGTCTTACAGGGGAGTCGGCGCAGCCTGAGCTGGGCTATAATGAGGGATGGATGAGGCCTTGTCATTATTATGCATTGTGATCTGGACACCTGATAGGAAGCCTTGTCCTTCATTTGTGTGTGAGTCTCTCAGAGTGCAGGGGCATTAAAAGAATGCTAAAAAAAGTTTTGAAATTGCATTTGAAGGAAGTTTATGCTTGTGTGAACAAAGGCCTAAATGTGTTGAAATGCAGTTTCTGCATCACAGCAGTCTCAACCATTGTTAATGCACTCTGGTATTCTGGAATGCTCTCAGCAACAGTCTTAAAATGAAGATAAATAAATATGGTTAAAATACAGGCTCCATAAGTATTTTAACAATAGGTGTGAATTATCCTGCAGTTGATATTTTTTTCTATGCAACATGTAGTAAATTGGATTTATTGGTTTGCATGAAGCAGAAAATTATTGTACAATTTTTACTACTTAAATTAGATAATGCAGGTTTTTTAGATGCCCTTAGTATATTTCTGAGGTAATTTTGTAAATTACAATGTGGACCTGCAAAACAAATACTACATAGTGCACAGTATACATATTACACACATTAGTAAATGAACAACAGAAATTCATTTTTATTACCAGTTTGCTATTATTGTTCATTATACACCACTTGCCTTACATGAATGTTACCAATTTAAGTTTATTACATCTGGGTCCGATATCATATCTTTGTTGTTGCCAATTAGTTTCATATGCTGTTGAAAATATTGTGCAAATGCAACCTCAAGAAAAGTGTGTTAGCAAGTAGCTTCATCTGAGGCAGCAAATACATGTGAATGCCCCGGTGCTCAGGCCAAGTGATGTAGTGCTGATTTACAAGACCATCCCTCTGGAAAAGCACTTACAATGAGAGATTCCTGCAAGAAAAACTGTTGACTTTTCACATTCTGGGAAAGCGCAACTCACCAAAGATCAACGCTTAGGCTTCAATCTCATTAGTGCTTGATTAATGAAAGGGTCTGAAACATTATATTAAACTCTGCCGCACATCCGCGAAGAAGCAATTTTACAATTGGTTTAGAATTATGGCTGCATGTACCGGTGGTTCTGTTTGAATAGGATAATGTTCATTTGTTATCTTTAATTGTTCCTGGGGAGGCTTTTAGTAGGGGTGAAATATGATTCGATTAGAAAATGATGCCTTCCCATTTGGACCAAACAGACATGAATTATTCCATTTGGACTGTTTTCAGAGCTGTGCTGGATCATGCTGTGAGGGGGGCTACAGAGAGCCTTGTCTCATGGTAACATCTGAGGACATGGTGCCGGAGTGTGAAACTATGCAGAATTCATTTTTACTAAGTAGTTATACTTGGAATTAATTATATTTGTTAAAAAGGAAGAACAACAGGGTTGCCACTCTCCTTGACACAAAAGGTTTTTAAAGCAAAGGATACAGTTAAAAATCTTGGTGTCTGAATTGACATTGTTCTAAATTTCAACGGCCAGCTAAACAACAGTTAAATTGTAACAATAAATAATACTATATTATTATTTAGTATAAATTAATAATTAAATTAATAATTGATAAATAAATAATAACGAAATAAGCTTTTTACCTCCTCAAAAACATTGCCATTGTTCTTATGTCAGAACACGATTTAGACAAACTCAATCATTCATTTATCTCCAGCAGGGTTCATTAGCCTACTGCATGAGCTTTTTACAGGCCTCCTTAAAAAGACCATCAAACACCATCAGGTGAAGAAAAAAGCTTCACTCTCCAGCGCATGTTTATCCCCTCTGATCTGTGCCAGTGGGTCGAGGGGTCCTAGACGAGCAACTCATCTCATGCTCATATATTCACATCCTCTTCATCTCGCGCCACCCAGTATCTTTAAAAGCACTTTCCCCCGAATACATTTCGAACCCTCGTCACAAGACTGCCTCTCTAGTCTCTGAGGAGTCAAGTCGTGCAGTACTCCATATATGACTGAATGACACTGGAGATGCTGGCCTGGCGACGGGGGCTTGACCCCACAGGCAGACTCTGATGCTCCTGGTGGCCGACTCCACAAGTCAAATGACAAGCTCATCATTAGTCTGCTGTTCACATCAGTCATGGGTTAACCTGATACCACGCTGAGCTTGACATTTAGCTCTTTTTGCTTCTCAGACAGTTGGCTTTGTATAGATTTGATATTTGCAGAGATGTGTTCCAACCAGACACTGATGTTATTAGTGGCAGTAAAAAAGGTTGGGTTTGGACTCCGGCAGACCTCTTTACTCAGTCCGGGAGACTGTCCTCAAACATGCCTGAGCCGAGAACAAAGAATAATAATATCCAAGAATGTTGAAGAGAAACTGCTGCTCCATAATACACTAGATATCCATGAGGGACACTCTCTTTCTCTTTCTTTCTCTCTTTGTGCTTCTCTCTATCTCTCTTTCTCTGTGTCAATATAGGACCAACCCCCTGCAACCAGGCCCCCGTCACTCCATTCCTCCGTCTATACATCAGATGATTTACCCTCAAACGGGACAGAGTTACATTAACGATTAACCATTAACATTATCGCTTGTAGGACTCTTGACACCCAAGGAGTTAAGTAGCTTTCTGCATGGGCGACATGTGAGTTAAACATAATAAAGGTAATTTACTGCAAGGCAAATTCCATAGCTAAAGGGTTCCCATGTTAAATAGCTCGGTGACCTTTAGCGGCTGATTACATAAAGGAGGCACAATCAGATTAGGCCAGGGAGGGAAAGGTCAAGCGCGTTCCCAGCAGTGGCCATTTGAGTCTACCTGGAGAGAGATCGTCTCGGAGCGGCAGCCCGAAAAGTGCCTGGCGGCCCCCCGACGGGAGGAGGCAGTTAGCCTCTGTGCCCCAAGAGCCATTTGCTCAAAGGGCAACATCGGATGTGCTTGTGTATTTGGTTCATCCTTAGAAAAAATAATATATATATATTTTTTTTTTTTCCAACATCTCCCGGTGGACCAGTATAGCCTATATGAGCATCTTCAAGATCACTGGTTTCTTGTAGAACTACGCGTGAGGGGAGTTGGATTCTTTGTTTCACTGCTACGTGGATGCTCAAATGTCACATTTGATATTTGGATATATGATGACAGCGGATGTCTTTGATGCCCAAACTTTTTTTTTGGTTCTCTTCGCTTAAGGTCTCAGATGCCTTCTCAGATGGCCTTTGTTTTGTCATGAATGAAAGAATCCCCCTATGAAAGAACCACGCTAGCATGTGCTATCAGGGCAGTCTTGTATGGATGTTATGACAGGCATCACATTGTGTGTAATTTCAAATTGATTTGAATACCACTGCCAAGACCTTAGCTACCTGCTGCAAACCCATGCTCGTGATTGACATTTGAATTTATCGTGCCCTTTCCACTGTCTGTCTCTGTCTCTGGTTTGCCTCTCTACGCCTTGCACCTATTCCATTTCTGCTGGGCTCTGATGGAGACCACTGCGAGAAAACACACTACTGTTTACCTCAAATGAAGTACAGACTCACACAGTCGACGTGCACTGGAGAGGGGTGTCACTGCTCCGTGAGACCTGTTTAGTCTTGTCTGGTCGTCTCTTTTCTCTCTCGCGCTATCTCCATTTTTCTCTTCTTTGTATTTCCCATTTTCACTCCGTCTGTCTTTGTCTCTCACTCTCTCTACCCGCACCTCCTCCACTCACTGGGAGAAATCCCACTCACAGGTAACCGTTAGGCCAGACTGCCAGAGTAGGTTAATATATAATATGCAGAAGAATGCTCATAAGGACTCAGGCTCTGTTGCCTCATGCCCCAGTGGGATAGCTGTGTCCTTGTGGAAGGCACTTTGACTGGATTGCCTCAACAAACAACCTAGTTTGTTTTTTTTTTCAAATGAGCAATATGCCAAATACAGGTCACCTTGGATAATAAGCTTCTACTGAACATGAAATGCTACTCTCAATAATAACAATTTAGTTTATTCCATTTTGGATGGGTGGTGGGGTATTTGATTTTTTCCCCTTGTAAGCATATTGCCACTTGTGATACTTTGGAGAAAATGTGACATGCACATAAACACGAATACAAATGCCTTGTTATATAGAGAAAAGCATCATTCCTGAGATATGCTGCAACTATTCGGAAGTGGAATACTATATTCCAATACATGCAAATTCGGTCATTATTGTTTATTGCTTGAAAATCGCAGTGGCTAACATTTCAGTTGTTTTTGTGGCAAACATTATGTTTATGTTTATAGTTCTTAGCAGAGGCTTTTGTCCAAAGCAACTTACAATGACATCAATAAACATTAAATCAACATTAAAATTAATATTTTAATGTGAGGTCATATAGCCTTAATAAATACCAAAATTAGTAATACACTTTAACAAAATTTTACATAAACCATTTAATATATAAAGGCTGCGACTTTGTAATAATGAATTAGTTAGGTATATTGACTCTCCCAAGAAAACAGCAAAGGCTATAGTTTTTATTTTGCAATGCATTTTTGCTATCAAGCAAACAACACACAAACAATCCCTACTGAGCTCCTATCTCTACCCAAACTGCCTTTTACCCTCATACACTGACACACAGATTAATGGACAATTTTCCAGAGGGCCAACACGGACCAGTACAGAGGTACCAAATGAGAGAAAAATCACAGCTTAGAGAGCGGTGTTGTTATCAAGTGGTTGTTTTCCACTTGTTGACAGCAAAATGTATCTGTGAGGCCCTGTTATTGTTATTATAATTTCATTCCACAACCTCCTGTGCACCGTTGAGTCTGGCAGGCAGGCAGGCAGAGAAGCGGAGTGATGAGATGGGAGGGTGTGTGTGTGTGTGTGTGTGTGTGTGTGTGTATGTGTGTATGTGTGTATTCATATGAATCTGTGTGTGTGTGTGTGTGTGTGTGTGTGTGTGTGTGTGTGTGTGTGTGTGTGTGTGTATTCATATGAATCTGTGTGTGTGTGTGTGTGTGTGTGTGTGAGGTGTCTGTGTCTACAGTATGTGATAATGTGTGTGTGTGTGTGCAGAGGCACGGGGGAAGGCCGTTTGTCTCTGCCGGCGCTTGTGGCGGGCTGGCCTGTCAGCCGGTTTTACGGCCTCCCCATTAAGGGCCTGACATGGTTAATGCTGATTGCGCACGGCGCAGCGAGGACCTGACAGTAACGGTGTGCTGAGTGACGCAGATGATGTTAACAAGCGGGGGGGAGGTGGCTGGGGCCTGTGTTTACAATGTGGGGGTGCTAAACCTGTCTGCGCGATAACCACCTTATCCCCCCACCCCCAATTCCCTCCCACTCCCACACACACACACACACACACACACACAAATACAAACACACACATGCACGCCTCCACCCTTACCCAGCTAGCACCATGCTGCCAAGAGCATCCAGGGAAACAGTACAGCATTGTGGATAATTAGGGGCCCTACCAAACAAACACAAACCGATCTCCAGCCTGTTCCTCAGAGAGGGAGAGATGATATCACACACAAAGAGCCGTGTGCCCATCCATTTTCACAAAAGCACACAGGCCCTAGTGATAAGTGAATAAGTGAAATTGTTCTCTTTTATAGCATGCCTACAGCTTTGTTTTCTGAGGTTTTTCTGAGCTTTGTTAGGCCGATATGTGTTGCCACTGCTGCTTTTTTTGAAAGATGATTATTATTGTTATTATCATGTAGCTAATGATTCGATTAGACAAATGAAGCAATAGGCTTTTAAATTCTATTTTTGAGCGGTTGCTCTCAGCCCCGTCGCCTGCTCGTGCCGTTTGCTTTGCCGAGGCGCACAATTTGTGTGACAATCAAGTGAAAACATGCTCAAAAACAATTAGCACAGAGAGCCACACAGCCAAATTAAGCCGTGAGGCCATTGCATATATAAGTCCTCTTGTCAGCCCAGTGAAGTGACAGCTAATGAGCTTCATTAATATGCTAAACAGCCCTTTTTCCCCTCATTTCGCACTCGCTCTGTCCACTGCGGAGTGACCAGCTCCCGAATATTTCTAATTGCAAGTCAATTATGTCATTGAGCCCATTTAGAACTTCATTTGTATGCAAATTTGGGGTTGCGGGGACAGAAGAGGGGTTCACCACTCCACAACATTAAGTGTATAAATAGTACATGATCTTAGCCTGGGCAGTGGAGTTGTCGTGTGACGATGCAAAGAGACTGCATTTAATTTGCTGTGAGACTTTACAAATATTTCTTAGAAAACAAGGTGTAATTTCTCTCTCTTGCACAAACTGTCTCCCTTTCTGTAGGTGTCTGTCTCTCTCCCTGTCTTACTCTTTCTTTAGGTGTCTGTCTCTCTCCCTGTCCTACTCTTGTGCTTCTGTCTTCCTTCCTTTCCTAGAGCTCCTCTACAGTCAGAGACAGTTCCCCGGTCTTTGCTGGAGCTCATCAACTCATTGAATGCTCATTAATTGTGGATACCAGAGAGAGGGTTGTCCCAGTAAATGATTTCTCGATGCATCATCCTTCTTTGATTTGTTTTTAGTCGATGGCTGGTTTACTGGGGTGTAAAACATCCACGTCAATGAGATGCTGATGAAGATGCAGACACAGGGCTAGGCACGGGGCCCTCTAGTGGTTAGATGAGGGACAGCTACAGATACCTATGCTGTGGTTATATTAGGAAATCAGATCGATAGAGGATGTGCAAGCAGTGCTAGGATATGGAGCTGAGTAGGAAAGAGTTTTTAAGATATTTCATTAAGCTATTAGCTTATCTCTGCTGGCACCCTAGAACTTTGCTGTGTTTGAAGAATCACAGCTGTGTGTTGTGGTCAGTCAGATGGCTCTGTCCCAAATACACCCAGGTGCACCCTGACGACATCACAGGTACATACATACCTTACTACAGGAATAAAAATCAGTATAAATGCGTATCTAAATATTCCTGCAGAATTTAGGCTGAGAGGACATGTTGAGAGGACATGTTCTGTGTAGGGAGATGAGGTTGTGTTTCCTGTCGGCTACCCTCTTAACGAATATCAAGCTCCTTTTTATTAGTGCCGAGTCCAGCTCTGGCCAGGCAGCAGGGTTGTAAATTAGCTGCCAGCCTTGACGTCAATAGCAGAGAAAATCCGGTGACATTGTGAAGTCTGCCAGCCATCAGCAGTTAATGAATGGATGAAGTTAAGACCATTTTTAGTAAATTCATTACTGTATTGGACTTGACAGGGCAGATTAATAATTGGTTTGTCACTTTTTTTTTCTCTGCAAATGATTAATATGCCTATTGATTAGGGCTAGGAAGCATGTGGATGATATTGAGAAAAATGCATGCACAAGCGTTGAGATACAAAAATCCACTGGCCACTTAAATAGTGACCAAGACTCACACTCATCCAGATATATTACCAGCTATGGGCTTTACAATATGTATGACATAAATCCAGCATACTCCACGGGAGCTGGAAGTAGAATCTCTCAATTTAACACAGGGGGATTATTCTCGATCAGTAAGGAACATAGCTGTATTGGTTGTAATCAATCACTACAGTGGTCACAGATGTTGTATACAAGATAATTGATTTTATAAGATAAATTATTTAATTTCTAAATATTACATTGAAAAAAAGTCAATTTTACATTTGAAGTGGTTGTTGTTATACACTTTGATGTTTTACCTTTTTCTTTATGTGAAACTATGGTATATGTCTGACCAAAAGATAAATGTCACTTATATTTCCATAGACAGCAGTGCTTGTGATGCCCCTGGTGCTGCACGGGTTCTTTCTTTTGTCATTTGGCTCAACCACTGAACAGCGTACTCACAGATTGAGTTATCACACCTACAGTAGTTAAGGATTAGGACACACACACACACACACACACACACACACACACACACACACACACACACACACACACACACACACACACACACACACACACACAGACACACAGATACAAAATAATACTATACACATAGAGGAAAGAAATATGTATTCTACTGAATGTGTCAAGTTCACTGTGTGCGTTGCATTATCGCATCTCCAACTGCATCATCAAGCAAGGTGTGTGATAAAAAGCGGTCTGCTCAATTTCAGCACAACCCAAGATTAAGAAAGCCACGCAGTCCCTCTGACAATGGCACATTACCATATGAATATGGCCATCACATCCTGCTCCCTTTAGCCCATCAATCTCTCTCGCCTAACGGAGGAAAGCCAGATAACCTCCAGGAGATCCCCTCTTAACCTCAATTCTCTGGGATGGATTAAGAAATAGCCGAGAGACGCGTGTTTGAGTGGGACAGGGGCCCGGCCATTATTCTTCGCCGGAACGAGTTATAATACAATTAATCTTGTCCGGGAGGAAAAATATGGCACCTAAGTGAATTTTACATGAAGATCCTCCCACTGCTTAGCGGCGGTGCCCTGCGTTACTGGATCTGTGGTAATTGCTTGCGGAGACAATGACTGCAGGTGAACCTCAGTGGGGCCTGTGTTTCAGACAGACGGTAGGAGGAGGAGGAGGGGGTGGGGGTGGGTGAGTGAGGTGATGAGATCGTTTCTCCAGAACGTTTCTGGAGTTTTCTTGTCAAAAGATAAATAGGTGGAATAAGCACCACCGCCCCAGTCCTGGTCTATGACAACCACCATTTAACAAAGTCGTAGAGTTGCCTTTGTGAGTGTACGGAAACTATGAGTTCTTAATCTGGCCCGTATGGGAGCGAGGCAGCCTTACTCTAATCAGCAATTCATCTGATGGCTCAATAACAGATACATTTGTAAATTACACAATCTCCCCTGTGAGAGGGAGTGCCTTCAACTACCTTGAAAGATATAGTATACACTACGTTCAGTCTTTTAGCTCCAACATTTCTTCACTCTTAATCACACTGACCATGCAGCTCCACACACTTTCTCTCTTTCATAATTTGCTTATGTGGACAGAGCGGAACTGCTCGGTGGGCTCATCCTGTCAGCGCCAAACAATGAATCTCTAATGTTTTCTTTGTCTGAGTCTTTGGTTTATGTTTAGTCTGTGCGACACCCTCTCTTTCTCTCTTTCATTTGAAGTGTGAAGTCTTTCAAGCTGGAAAGCCGTCTTTTCTGGACAGTTCTTCCCACCGGGAGAGACTCTGCCACTCCCACATCCGTTCTGTGTGTCTGCAGAGTAGACAGGAAGTAGAGCATTGGGTCACTTCCTGTTCCCCCAGGTGCAGAGGGCACCAGCTGTGAGACGCCCCTGTCCAGCCACTGACAGCTCTGCAGAAGCAGTCAGCATTAAAAACATTACATCACCGCCATTCACACCTAACCAAAACAAGAGCCGTGAGCCCACTCAACAATGCTGGTGATTTCAGGTGCATGTTAGACTGCAACAATACCTTCACATATGTAGTGATTTAAATGGGGTCAAATTATGTCAGATTGCCAGATTGCTGTAAATATTGTATGACCTCTGCAGGAGATACAGCAACAATTGCTTATCAATTCCAGTCTGCCATTAGGCATTTGAAATTGCATCATATGAAAGTGTGTCAAGTGTGGAGGATAGAGTGAGATAATGTTCCACGTACAGTATCACTATAATCATTACAGGTATTCTGCAAATAAAGGGACCAGTTGGAGTGGGTCCTCCTGTATCTCCTACAGCCCCCTCAATGCATATTTAAAAATGCCTTTCCTCTAAAAGAGAGTCTTCAATTATAGACTAGGTGTGAGTGATTTATTTAAATAAGTCTTTTTAATATACTTATATCTTGCATGCGCTGGACATTTGTAATAACGGTATATGGGGTAGTATATGTGTAAGGGGAAGACATAAAACATGGCCTGATACATCCCTTTAAAAGGACAGGGCTCACATCGGGCACTGAAGGAGGGGAGAGAACACAGGTGAAATTGATTCCTGGTGTCTATATTTCATGTTGAAAATTGGCTCGTACATCCAGTGGTTTGATCTATGGGGGCCGTCGTCTTAAGAAAAAACCTTGGTAAATGTGTAATTTCTCCCTTGATGGAACACAGGCGAAAGGCGATCCTTCTTACTCCTCAGCTCCCCCTCTCCCTCTCCATCTCTCTCTCTCTCTCTCTCTCCTGCACACATTCTTTTCTCTTTTTGTAGACAGCTCTGCTCCTGCTGGATTAGGGCCCCCTCCCCTCCTCTCTCCATCCCCTCCTTCCTCTGCTGTTCTCCTCCTTTTCATGCTCCTTGATGTCTCCATTTCATTACTGCCCGTCCATTTATCAACCTGCTTCTGTAAAGACTGACTTTCCTCACTGCACCGTGTTTTTGGGGGGGCCTCAGTGATTGTGTTGGTGTCCCTCTGTTGCATGTGTCTTGTGTGTACCTGTGTGTGTGTGTGTGTGTGTGTGTGTGTGTGTGTGTGTGAGTGTGTGTGTGTGTGTGTATGTGTTTAGTGTGTGGCTGATGCTGGTGATTTTGTGGGTTCGGTGGGGGCTTCTCGAAGCTTTGCCTCTCTCAGTAATATTCTCGGCAGAGCCGGTGTTTGTTTGGCGCGGTTTGGTGAGTGAGGCCCGTCAGGCGGCCGTGGTCCCTGCGCGTGCCGAGTCCCATGGATAAAGATAGAGTGGCGCGGGCACACATGAAAAGAGGAGTCAAGGCAAATGGAGCAGAGCAATGCCCAGCCGCTGATGTGTAAATGATAAAGAAGCCTCTGCCAGTGGCACAGAGAGAGGGAGAGAGAGAAAGAAAAAGAGAGAGAGAGAAGCCCAGAGAGAGAAATAGGGAGATCAGGGACAGAACATGGGGGAGAAAACACCAGCAGGTCAGAGGAAGAGGAGGAAAGAAAGGAGAACAAATGGGTGAGTGCATTATAATCAAGGAGCGGGTAATAATAATAATAATAATGTGAAATTAGTTCTCTCTATCAATGAGCGAGTGGGCAGGCTTTTTAATCATGGTCTAAAAGGTGCGACTGCTCTTTATCATCATTGAACTGTGTCCGAGGCTAATTGTGGCCATATTTCACTGTCCGGGAGCTGGAGGTGGCCAACGATCCCGCCTGCTGGGGCCGCGCTGTGATTGAACGCAGATAAAGTCGCAGTCACGGGGGGCTCAGCTGGAGGTGGTGGGGTGTGTGTGTGTGTGTGTGTGCGCGGGGGGTTAGACAGTAAGTGAAACAGAGGGGCCCCCATCCGCCCCTCTCCTACTCTGGTCCAGCACTGCACTGCTGTGGCAGAGCAGATGCCTCTAGGGACGGGGGACAGGGAACTGGGAGTGTGTGTGTGTGTGAGAGAGAGAGAGAGGGAGAGAGAGAGAGAGAGAGAGAGAGAGGGAGAGAGGGAGAGAGGGAGAGAGAGAGAGAGAGAGGGAGATAGAGAGGTCTCTGACAGTGTTTATGTGTTTTTGTGTGAGAAAGGTTGCATTTGTGTGTGTGTGTGTGTGTGACTGTGTGTGTGTGTGTGTGTGTGTGTGTGTGTGTGAGAGAGAAGAATGTGTACAGTATGTGTGTGTGGTGGTGGTGACAGGGGGGGGGGGGTGATGGTTGATGCTGAATAAAGATGGGTTGGCAGTTTGACTGCAGTCCCTTCAGCCCAAATGCAACGTTATATTTGCACAAGAATAAACTTTCTTCAACATTACACGCGAGGTAAAACACAACCAGTAAAATTGACCATCTTTCCACTGTTTTCTGTACTTGCATTTTCTAGCTGTGATCTGTCAGAATTTTTTTATTTTTAAAAAAATCTTATTTTTCAGGCAAAATCTGATATTCAAATTAGAATAGAACAAGAAATAAAGCTCTATTTATTCTGATGAAATCTGAAGAGGCCTGAATGGATCACTGGTCAAACGTCTACTGTGGCATGAAAAGGGAAGTGATAGAATGGATATGGAAGCAAACAATGCCATTGTGCCAAAGGATTTAGATAATTGTAAACTGCAATCCGAAAAGCTGGTGGCTGTGGACTTAAAACAGATAACTATCAAACACCTAGTAAAATGAGCTACATTCTTCAAGCCATCAGATAAGGTGATTTGGCACATTTAAAGTGAATACTCCTTCGATTCCGGCGACACATTGAGGGAGCTCTCTCTTTCCTCTAGAATTAAATCCATGCCTTATAAGTTATAACCAATTCAGTTGGACCTGTTCCACAGAACTTAACAGAAGTAGATCTTATACCATTTAAATGAACAGTAAGAGCAGAGTTCAGTTTGCCAGCCTAATTTCCAGAATGGAGAGAGAGAGAGAGATAGAGAGAGAGCGCAGACTATCGTACCATCCCACCAATTCCCTGCAGAGTGGCGCCCTCTGAGCTTTCTTTTCGTTTCTTTTCCCCTCATTTCCTCATCCTCCCCCCACCCCTTCTTCTTGCAATCAGTTCTTGTGCTCTTTCTCTGGCTGACACTCACTCACCTTGGTGAGGGATGTAGGTCACCTACAGGGAAGAAACTTTTAATTAAAGTTAGAGCTTCACCGGCCGACTGGATCGAGAGGAGCTGGGGTGGAGAAGCTGTTGAAGGCGTACGTTCCTACACCCGCTCTGCGCTTGCACACACACACACACACTCACACACACACACACACACACACACACACACACACACACACACACACACACACACACACACACACACACTCCCCATCATCCAGTGTTCTCCCCCTCAATGAGCTCAATGCAGGCTTCAGCGTCAGTGGGAGCAAGGAGGTAATTTCCATGAATTTTACCTAATGGACAGGGTTATGTCCTTAATAACCAAAAATGGATTGGCAGTGAAAGTGAAAGTGCTTTTGTCAGCCCAAAGCCCCACCCCCCCCTGATGTGTCCTCTCTCATTCACTAAACATACGACCAGTCCTGGCTCCATACCCTGTAGGTCTCACTTGATGTATTGGGTGCATGACTGGATATTGTGCAATAACAACATTCGCAAAAAGCTGTGATTTTTTTCCCACAATGAAAAAAAATGTTTTGTAAACATAATTTTGGATATTAAAGGTGCAATTAGCGATTGTACTTGATTTCAAGCCCATAACATTTTTTGTCACATTCTGCAATCATCTCCTCACGGCCTTGCTGCCCTGTGCGTCTGTCTCTGTAGGCAGCCCAGGCTCCGAAAACTGGAACAGTCTGTCCCCCAAACAAAAATTAAACCCTGCATGGAGTTTCTCCATGGTCCTTGGTTAAAATATAATGTACGATATGTTGGACAAAAGCGCCTGCTAATCATGTAACTCCCCAAGACAAATAACTTGTATGTACATTGCATTAGCCACACCCAACAGGAACATAAACAAATGTGACTTCCTGCACAATCGCTGACTGTACCTTTAAGGTAAACATCTTTAGAATAGTCAAATGGTTCTGGCGAATGAAGTTGTTGTACTTACTGTCAGTCTCAGAGTTTATTGGGTAAATTTGTACATATGTGTGTGCAAATTTATATGTGTGCATGTTAGTATGTATGCGTGTGCTCATGCCAGGGCCCATCTTATGATGTTGGACTGCGTTTTGTTTCCCAAAGGTAGATTTGGTTACACTCACTCCCAATGAGAGAGGCACCTGATATGGGGAACATGCAGCAAACATGGGCCTCCAAAGTAAAACACATCACCCAAAGAGCCCCATAACACAATTAGGAAAAAGGGCCCGTCATAGAGGCTGAGCACCAGCAGGACTGGAGCGGAGTGTCTGGTGTAAAGTGACACAGCTATTTAGGGGAAAAACAATTCGTAAGGGAGCATGCATCCCAAACATAAGCCCAATTTCATTTTGGTGATGGGAGTGTCCATGGACCAAGCGGGGAAGAAAGTACCAAATCTCCACTGTAATACAATAGAGAAGTCCACTGAGATGCCCAGAGGAGGAGGGAGACAATCACAAGATTAAAAATGCATATCTCTCTCTTTAAAAAAAAAAAAAAAAAAAAATGCAGCACTCTTGTAAAATTATAAAGTGTGGATTAGATTTGAGGTATCTGTGTCTGAAGACTGGGAGAAAGTGTGGTGAAACGTCCTTGAAAAGCCTTGAAATGTTACAATGTTGGACATGGCTGGCCTGGAGAAATCCTGGCAGAGTTTTTAAGTTAGGTAAACATTGTTAATGGAATTCAATCTTTAGATATCAGGTTGTATAGGTTAGAAAAGGAAGGACACTTTAAGTAATGTAATGTAAAGTAATGTACACTTTATGAAACCTAGATGAATAACTATAGACTAGCAAAGATGTAGAAATTCAGTGGCGAGGAGGGAGAGAGAGAGAGAGAGAGAGAGAGAAAAGAGAGAAAGAGAGAGAGGGTGTTCCTCAGTCAGAAATGAAGGTTACTCAGGACTGAGATCTTCCTTCCTTGACCTGGAAATGTTCTTTATGGTAATAGATGAAGGCAATCCATGTCTTTGACAATCAACTACTTGATTAACCATGCTCCATAAATATGCCTCATCAAGGGGACCTGTCGTAACTCACTTTACACCATTGATTTTAATCATATGAAATGTAAACATACATATTATCAATACCATCACAGAAATTACTTTGTAATATGCAATTATAGGTTGCCATTGATTTTTTATCTGGTGTAATCATGCCCAATTGATTTAATAAAGCTATTATAGAGTGAACATGAGGAATATTAGAAATTTAATTTTAATATATTTTAATACACAAGGAAACTATTTTCTTTTGCAGTGGGTAGAAAAAAAAAGAAGAGGCTCTTCTGGTCTTGTTTACGGGCAATATCAGTGACTCTGTGTGTACTGAATCAAACTCAAGGCACTTGTCTCTGCTCACTGTTTGTGTGTGTCTGTACAAGTGGACAGAGGCCTGTATGTTTCGGAATGTGTGTGAGCATGCATGTGTGTGTGTGTGTGTGTGTGTGTGTGTGTGTGTGTGTGTGTGTGTGTGTGTGAGAGAGTATGTGTGTGTGTGTGTGTGTGTGTGTGTGTGTGTGTGTGTGTGCTCACGTGACCCCTGTCAGGTGTATTGAAGAAAAGGTCCACATTGCAGATAATAGCCGCTTGGGGACGATTCTCAGAGGCAAGAGTCTGATTGTGTCCTGTCTATAGATCATATCTGGCACACAAAGACAGCAATATGAGCGAGGGAGAGAGGGAGAGGGACAGAGGAGGGGGGTAAGAGAGGAGTGAGGAATAGATAGATAGTGGCTTCCCAAAAGAGCCCCACCACTGTCGGCCATCAATACAAATCAACAAAGAGCTTTTGCCAGAATATTTCAACAGAGACCAGAAACCAGAGAGGAATTTAAAACCAGGCACGTTACAAACAAATCACAACATATCCACATTTCTGTGCACTGAACACCAAAAAAAAACTACCAGGTAGAAACTCACATATTATTACACGTATATTTATAACAGCAGCTATGAAAACGACTTTGAGCAAGTGGCAGGCCGGTGATCAGGGCGCTCACTCTTGTTGTAAAATCGCTCGGACCTTTTTGCAGCGGGGAATCTGATCTGAAGGGACATCCTGACAAAAAGTGAGCGTGTCTGGCTCACTCATTGCGTGGCAGAGATAGCAATGGCGCTGCTCTGCGACTCTCTCCCCCTGTCCATACCACGACAGACGATTGATTTTACAACACCCCTCAGCTGTCTTATCAGATTGTGTCCGACACACTCGCTCTCTCACAAGCACACACACACAAGCATGCGCACACTCACTCTCTCTCTCTCTCTCTCTCTCTCTCTCTCTCACACACACACACATACACACCATACACACACACACACACACACACCTCCTATGCTGAGCTGGCCCTTAATGAGGACAAACTACCCCCTGAGCCACTATGGATCCCCCTGCATGAAACAAAATGGCCGCATTGAAATGAGAGGACCGAGGGGGTCAGGCCGCTGCATCCATTCTCATATTACGCACGCCTCTCCAAATGACTGGAGGTGCACTAATGGCGCATAGGGCCTCATTGGCACATAAATGTGGCTGACAGTCTCTCCCAGCCTCTCGGCCCTAATGCCATCACTTTAATAGCCCTGGCTGATGGGGAAGAGCTCCGCATTTGGCCATATTACGTACAGCAACATTTATTTGCTGGCGGAAATAACGGAGTCCTAAACCGATGCAGATGTCGAGACGTTTGTCCACGGGTGGGCCACGCATTTATGGGGGTGTCAGACAAGTTGTGATTAGCATTAGTATTTTCCATTATGGTTAACAAGCTGATGTTTACTAATGTTCCAATACACACATTTTTATTGGTATGCCAAAACACGTAATTGATTATATCCATAGAGTAAAAACAAAATATACAACGGAATTTTAACTATTATCTATGATTATCTATATTTGACATGCTTGTTACAGTCCATCGTGAAGCATGATGTACAAGTAAGTAAGCATATTAAAACTGCCAATATACAGGAAACAACTAAATAAAAAATACATTTAAAAAAAATGATCATTGTTGCTTTAATCGCCATTATAAATGTGACTGTGTAATAATTACCGGTAATATATGGTAAAAAATGACCAAACAACAAAAGTAGTGTAGTGTGATACCAAAACACATATTTATGAATTGAATCTGCTTTTCTTTTATGTCTCAACTCTGCCTCAACAAATCATGATTGTTAAATTGGATTGTAGAACAAAAGCAACAGCACCATGTTCCATTCCATTTCTTTGTATGTCTTTATCTGTTAAAGCGCTCATCCCTCCTGATAGATGGAGAAGCCCCTGAGCACCTCAGGAGCTGAATGGTAATTTGGAGCAGCTGAGCTGCTGGATGCTGCGGCCACTCTGCCGGCCCCCGCTCCTGACCACGGGGCTCCTGTCCTCACCCTGCTGCTGCCCGCTGTTGACCTGTCAGGAGCCATGGAGTTATCACAGGCCCCGGTCACTGGAAATGTGTTCATTTGCAGAGCAATGGTGTGGCACCTGCACACCAGCGGGGATCGCCGAGGCTTGGGGTACAGCGGGGTGAGGCATGGGGGGGGGGGGGTGGGTGGACGGTGCGGTGGGAGGAGGGGGAGACGGATAGCCAGTCACGCCGGGCCCAGCAGGTCCATATTTAAACTGTCCCCGTGTTTTATAGCCGGGGATGTGAACCAGTGGCTCCGCGTTTAGGGGCCATACATCAGTGTTAAAATGGCAGATTACTGTTAATGAATGATATTTGTGTTCAGGCTGTATGTCAGGGAAGCAGAGTGACCAAAAAAAACAAAACAATCCTTTTCAACCCCCTCTCCGTCTCTGTATTGGCCTTTTGTTATTCCTTTCTTTCTTTCTTTCTTTCTTCATTTCTCTCATCTTCGGGTGCTTCAGTGTGGTGCCTCTGCCTCCCTCCCCCTCCATACCACCTGCACACTCCTCCTCCCCATTATCCCCTGTTCTCATCACTTTCCATATGGCCATTTAGAGGGTGGATTTCATTTGGTCAGTGATATTTAACTGTACTTAATACTGCCAGGCTTGTCTGTCTACCTAGAAAGGACTGGGAGGGAATGGCTCAGTGCACTCTTAGAGGCTGGCTTGGCTTTTAAGGAGTCTGCACAGATGTGAATTTACATTACGATGGGTACAGAGACACATGAACAAAAGGCATTTATGTCTATTGTGAGAAATAAGGATGCAATTTTGATTAAGTCGGATCTGGCAGCTTAGAAAACAAAGACATTATACATTGTTAATGTATCCTGGACAGTAATCATAAGAATATAGTATTGTCTAGCACTTGATTTGCACCCACTTGTTTTTTCAGAGAGTGTTTTCTCAGATTTCATTTCCTCCTCCAGAAGGTAGTGAGAGACTATGGGAAAGAGTCCAGCACAGACGTGCTGAGCTGAGGTGATTTGGTCTGGGCTCCTCAAGGAGTGTCTGGAAGACAGCGTGTTCCTCCATGATTAAGCCTGCCACCAGCAGATGTCACTCACCCATAAGTAAATGTGCAACTCAATCAGCCAGCTCATCTGCTGCTGACAACACCAGTGCTCCTTCAGCTCCTCGGCTGACAGCAGACCTCAGACAGAAGGAGAATAGCTCCCAATGCCCACAGAGAGATATTGAAAACAAGTATATGTTGGTTTTCACAGTTTTGAAGGTATTTTTGTATATATACACTATTTTTTATTTTATTTTCAAATTTATCTTGAGGTCATAAATACCTGTGTTTCTTACCACCAGGCATTCCGATTACTCCATTTCCTATGTAGATTATCAGATTAATCCATTTCCTGTGTCGATTTTCAGATTACTCCAATTCCTATTTGGATTTTCAGATTACTCCAATTACTATGTAGATTTGTTTTGTAACAAAAATTTGAAAATGTAAAACCCCCAGAATTTCATCACCAATTGACCTGTCGCTAAGCCCCGCCCCCCATTGTTACCGTGTGAAAACTCGGACAAACAAAAACAGACTTGATTAGAAATACATTGTGGACAATGGCAACTGACAGTATATGAAAGCAGGCTTTGAGGACGTTTTGTTCGATAAAGGATTTACTTTCCTCCAGAAGCTATCAAAAGGGACTTAATTATGCTATGGAGGGGTGTATTCAAAACTTTAGAATACATACAAGGTGACAAGCAGTTGTGGCGAGTAGCCGTGCAAATCACCGTGCAAAAACCACTGACGTTAATGCTAGCTAGCTAGCTAGCGGAAGACTGAATTGATACTAAGATATGTTAGGTTACGTTAATATTTGATGTAGTAAGAATATAGTAGTTGGTTAATGAGCATTTTCAACTTGGGATTTAACAGGGAACCTGTGCCCACATTGTTGGCTTAGTAGCCTACATTACGTCGAGCTGTTGCAAACGCGAGAGACGTCCTGTAGGGTACTGTTGATGAAAATATACCCCGTTTTCTAGCCTCTCGGGGTACCGGCTATCAGTATTACACATGCCCCATGCAAAACGTTTGACCATGGTTATCCGTCGGGGTTTTTTGAGTTAAAGGAATTATCCGGAGTAAAATGCACTTTAGATCAATTTACGGAAGATTGGGAGTACATACGTTGAGTTGACATCAAAATCATGTCATTCGGATGTGTTTTGAGAAAGTTCGATTTTACCGTTTTTAGTTAAAAACTCGTTAGCCTGGAAGTGACCCGGGCATGTCATTTCGCCGCTACAAAACGCTATTTTTATACCTCTTCTACAGTTCCAAACAACATTACACTTACGTGGTAGTGAGTAGAGGGTCCCTAAAGCCAAACTGAAGTATCCCGAGGTCTTTATGTGGTCGGATAGAGAGTCCAGAATGAATTTCATCAAGCCAGTACCTTTCCGGAAATGTTGCTGCTGCAGCTGCCATCTTTATGGGAAAGTCCGTAGGAGTCGATTGCCGTCAACAGCAGGCTACCTCACGCGAGACATCACGTCACGTGACATTTCAAAATTCCAACCTGGAATTACTATGGCCAGATGTACTAACGCTTTTGCGCCCACTTCAGGCGTATTTGTTTCGCAATGTGCGTGTAGAATCATAGTAGAATCAAACACGCCGCAATGATGTAAAAGCGCAAACTGCCTGTCGCGGAAGCTGAAAGTGGCAGATTGCGTTTGTCATGTCATGCATGTTGTCATCAGTTAACTTCATTCAACTGCACTTGTATGTAGGCGCTGCCATTCAGTTGTGGACGTTCGTAAATTGCGTTTATGGGCGGAGAAAGGCAGAGAAAGGCGCAGTTTACACTAAGGATTGAACGATTGATAAATACGACGGAAACTTGGGTCTGACAGCGTTCGCAATCTGCGGTGTGTCCATGACGCTGATAACGCTACGTTCGCAAATATACGTACATCTGGCCCTGATACTGATGCCTGCTCTGTTGTTTACATTTGTCTTAGACTCAACTCTCTGAACAGAGTCAGTCAGTCTAAAAACATATTTGATGTTTGTGTACTGTATCATCAGCAGTCTGAAGGGATGATGATCACAGTCATCTTGACCATCACTCCCTGTCTTCTAGGGGAAGTGGCATGAGCTCAATGCGATGGTATTTCCTGCAAACAGACGCTTTTTTTTAATGAGTCAGACAGTCACAGGGAGAACAACATCAGTGACCTCTCTTCAGTCACAAACATCCTCTGGGTTTTTCATCAGAGATCCAGACAATGCCGCGTCGCACGCCGGGAGCTCGCACTAGCTGCGTCCCCACCTCCAGGCCCCCTTTCAGTGGCCTGCGGAGCAAGAGGGCTGTTATTGTGGGCATGGTTCCACACGGGCCGCGTTGGGGGTGGGAACCTAAAGCAGGACGCACCGGGGTGGACAGGAAGAGGAAGTCGTTACCTGTCAGGGATTCTCCTCGCTGCACTTTCACCTCACGACACTGCACCATGCCCTGTTCCCCAGCCTTCACCTGTGGACCTGATGAAGTCACTACTGACAGGAGACGAGGAGTGAGTCAACAAATGAAGGGCCAGTGTTCCACCTGACAACAATTTTGAATTTGACAGTTTTAGCTTGGCTCCAAATCCTCTTCTAACTGTCAACTGTCGGTAACATCCAATGATGTGTGCCCTAATTTCAGTGGTTGCAGGCCCTTCTGCAGTGTATACGTGCAAATATACAGAAACAAGTTCTCAGCTGTCTAAGAATGGAGCAAGAATACTTATACTTATACTTACTTATACTTATGTTATGTCAAAATCCCATCCATATAAACATTGGCAGTGGACACACTCCTGTAAACACACTGGCTGAAGATGTCCTGTGACAGGACTGACCCGATTGAATGTGTGTGTCAGTGGACGGGCTGCTTAGCTGCGTGAGCACACCCTCTCCTCCACACACACACACACCCACACAGGCTTTTGGCGGCGGCCGCCGGACACATCTGCCTGATGAGCAGCTGATTGGAAGACGGAGAGGATCCTCTGAGTCACGGGCTAAAAGCTGCCCCGGCACCTGCTTCCTCTGGAACGGGGCTGTTTGTGTCCCTGCTCGGCTTCCTGTGGTCACGTGTGGGGGGATGTCACGCCACTAGCTGCTCCCCCCCCCCCACGCAACTCTGTAGTGGTATAGCGTGCGGAGAGGTAGGACTGCTTCACTCATACCTTCTCTTCTCTCCTCTGCCTACCTCCAGCCTGCACCCCTGTATCATGCCCCCACACACACACACACACTCACACACACTCCTGATCCGATAAGCTTGATCGTTTTAATTGAAAGTCAGAGGAGGGCACTCCTGTGGTTTCATTATTAATTTAAACACTCAGGGTAACTTAAAGTGCAATTTTCACCCACATGTGAAACAGGAAAATCAATGGAAACAACAGCACTAAGCATCAAGGTTAATTACAGATGCTGGAGTGTGGGTGTCGTGAGGTATTTTTTCACCCCTTTTCCCCACCCGTCTCCCTGCGGTTCCTGAGGGGTGGGGTGGGGTGGGGTGGGGTGGTGTTGGGTTGGGTGGGACGTTCCTGACGTCAGTCCACTCTACGTTCTCAGGACACCGAGTAAACAGCCAGCAGTTTGAGGGGCTGCAGATTAAAAATGGCATTTGATTACTACATCCCCCTTCAACTGGACTCAGCTCTCCCCTACTGCAGGTGTGAGGTGACGTGCTGTATGACATAGCGTACTACACTCTGTCCAGCATAGAGATGACAGCCCTACCCTTCAGTCAGGCTCAGACAAAGATGGCTAACATGCAACCAGAGACAAATTTGCACTTGGTTTACCCTTACCAAACGTTGCAAATGCATCACATTAACGAGACAGTGTGCAACAATTTGTGCACTTTTTGACATGCTTAGGCAAGTAGTCTTCAAATTATTTTTATGGTATATTTTAATGCAAAAGACAGAAAAACTCTGACCAACCTGCAACAATGCAAAAAACCTGCATTATGCTAGCAAGCCTGCTATCAGTGTCTGCTGTGCTGTTGCTGATGTATACAAGGTTTTTACTAATCTTTTCAGTTGTTAGGTTGATACTTTTACAACAAAAACTGCTGACAAATGCTTTCTCAGTGAGAGTCTCAAGCTTTTGTTTTAAACCCTTTCAACAACAATCAAGGAGAGATCTTTCTTGCCAGTTAAATGTTTCAGAAAGATTGTCCTTACAAAAAATGTCTCCCTGGAAGTTTATTGCTTCACACCTTTATTGCTTCACATTGACAAACAGTTGCTTGACTCTGTGTTAAGTAGTGCATTTGTGTTCAGTTCTATGTGGATGCCAGTTGACACTCTAAGTCAAGGCTCATCAGTTGAAATGCAGTCACACCACAGATTGTACTTTGTAGTTCAATATCCACAACATGTCAGACTTACCATTCTCATGCACCCTCATACCTGCAGCCAGTGAAGGGATTGCTTGTGTATGTGCCAAGTGGCAGTCGGGGAAATGTGGTGTGTGTGTGCAGCCCTTGGCCTGGGCCAGCAGGACCAGCTGCACTCTGTGAGCAAAAACAATCTTCTGTGCCGCACAGACAGCACTTGAGAGGAAGGATGTCAACAGCATTCCACTGCTGACAGCAATAAGGGGGAGAAGCATGCTCAGAGAGAGAGAGATAGAGAGAGAGAGAGAGAGAGAGATGAGAAGAAAAAACAACTGAAATATTGTATCAGTGCTGAAGAAGGACACAGCTCAATCATCAAAACAAGCACAGCACTTGATTTGAGAACTCTATAGCTAAACAATGCATAGGAAACACATACTGCATGTGTCCATAGTGGTGTAGGAGTGATGTGTATGGAACGGACCCACCCTGTGCGGTGATGGTTATTGGTATGGGTCACATAGTCAATTGCTAAAGGTGCTGGAGCTCAAGAAACATCTCTGAACTCAGGGGCCCAATGTGTGCACTTGCCCTGGGCATGCAGTTTACCAGAACCGCCACTGCACTGGACACATTGGCTCTTTTCAACAGCAGAAGGCAAAAACAAGCTCTATCATGTAATCTATCTTATCATATGTATATTACTTCCCATTGACAATGCCTGCCTGTGACCACTCTCATTGCAATTAATGTGGCACTCTTGTCTGCAATGCCCACACTCTCAACCAATTAGTGTGCTTTATGTGATAATTAAATTATAGAAATGCAGGACACTTAGTCAAACAGGTCTGCATTACCATATTTTGAAATATTTGACTTAATTACACGTGGGGACCAAATAAGAGATAAGTGAGACAAAAAATATTTTTAAAACAACCTCATAACGTCGTTATTAAGAGGCCTGGGATAGACCTTATGATGTGTTTGGAAATTAGGGCGATCAAACATTTAATGCAGCATCCTCCTGTTGGCAAAAGCCTTTAAATGAGTCAATTAGGCATCCATTATTGTCGCTGCCAGGCCACAAGTGGAGGCTGATATGCATAAAGTGTTTATCAAGACAGACGTCCACTTAGAAGCATCCAATAAAGTACAAAGCTAGTTAGTTGCAAAGACTAGGAGTGCCCTGTGGAGGATGTGGATTCTTTTTTTTGCTAGGTGGTGTGTGTGTGTGTGTGTGTGTGTGTGTGTGTGTGTGTGTGTGTGTGTGCATGTGTGTGTGCATGTGAGTGTGTGTGTGTGTGTGTGTGCATGTGTGTGTGTGCGTGCGCGTATATTTGTGTGTGTTGGGTGGGAGAGTGTGTGTGTGTGTGTGTGTGTGGGCGGGGGGGTTGCTTGTACAAGGTCCTCAATCAAGAAGTAATTCGGTATTATCTGCATAATGTTGTATCATAAATTAGAATAACCCCATTAACATGCAAAGCTCTCAAAATTACCTAAAATAATGCACATGCATACATTAGGAATTCACTGCAAATGAGAGGAATTATATGACCACAGAGCAGGATGTGCCAACACCAGATTCAGAAGATACTTTAATTATGCTGGGTAGTGTTTGTTCTCTAGTGGGCTAAGGACAACAATGCATTCTTTTGGTGAAATGTTTAAAGCTAGCATTAATTACATTAACGATGCACAAATGTTTACTTCGGAGCATTGTGCACTGCAGTCTGTGTGTAGTGAGCACTGTTCTCATTTCTAATGGAGTTTTTCACAAACAGGTAATACTGCTAAAGAAGGGTTTTGTTGTGTAATTGCATTAAGAGAGTGAACCTGCCTATGTTAGTGGTATGTTCTATTGGTTTGGTGGCAGCGCCTCTCTCCCACTCTCCCTTTGCCTTCCCATCATCCGTCTCCCATGACAGGATGCCGTCTGTGAGCGGGAGGGTCCGCGTCGGACAGCATGCCCACCCCCCGCCAGCCGCACGACAGCAGGCCGTTAGGAGTCTGCCATTTGCAAATGGTTATTAATTGTGTTGCAGGATTAGGAGCAGGGGTATGCACTTGTCTAAGGGGGTGAAAGAGGATGAGGGTGGAGGATTTGAGGTGAGGGTGGTAGGTGAGATTGGGGTGGGGTGGGGGTGGGGTTGGGGTGGTTAGGGGGAGCCACGGTGATACCGGGGCGATGGGGCTGGCCAGTCTTGGCGGCCGGCACTCCAGTGCACATAGCTCTTCATCAAGCCGCAGCCGTCACTGCTCCACAGACAATTACAGTCCTCTGATTGCTATCAGACAGGGAGGGGATTTTTACAAATTAGGGGATAAATAGAATTTTCCACATGCCTAATGGCAGGGGCTGGGGAGCAGTAATGAAAAACTATACATCACAATCAGCCAGACAATCCTATTCATGGCAATGCATTATGCTCACTATTCATAATAATGCTATGCTGACAGACACACCGCAGGCCAGGAGACCACAATAGGCTAACAGGGAGGATGATGCCAGCCCTGGGCATTAGAACAGGGGCCATTTCAGCATTATCCACGCCCCCCCCCCCCCCCCCCACACACACACACTTATACCCACCCAGCGCCAAATCTATTCCTGATCCCACGGATCCATGTAAGTATTAAATTTGTGTTTATAATTTGCCTGTTTTTTGAGTGATATTCAATTAAGTGTGATTTGTCATTTTACAGCTCGGTAAAATGCTTGGCATATGCAGGCTGTTCAATTAATGAGGGACTGCATGTGAGTCCGTGCAAACCTGATGCACACTGCTGTCCTGGCTATACAGGTTTAGGGGGGGGGGGTGCTCTTCAATGGCATTTGGGTTGTTTTCTCTGCTCCATTAATTGAATGAACTGCAAGCCAACGGGCCGTCCACTTCAGAGTTAAGCCAGGTTAAGTCACACACAAGACTGGCCATTGCTTCACTATCTCATGAAATTTTAAGTAGGATTAAAGAAGAGGAGGGGGAAAAAGACCGCGTAAGGTGCTCCGTCTCAATTCTTAAAGTTTTAATGGAAAATGGAGACATTAATTGAATTGTGGTTACAGCCAAAAAGAAACAAAACATTGGAAAATCAGCTTATCAAATAACAGCCAACAGGCAAACAAGCATTCACAGACACACACACACACACATTCATTTATCCCACAATCAAGTCAGTGAGATCCAATTTTCTTGTGCTTTACACACACAGCAGATCTGTAGCCATCCACTCAGATGCCACAGGCTGTTCCCCACTGGCCACAATCCTTCAATTACAACTCCCAGAATCCCACTGTAAACCAAGCTCACCCTCTCCCCCACACTGCTGCCCTCAAACACACACACACACAGAACACATACCTACACCCCCCCCCCCCCCCACACACACACACACAGACACACACACACACACACACACGAGACCACACTGGTACTTGTCTCGTTCAGTCTTCTCTCATCACAGTTCCCCTCCCTTCACACCATGAGCTGGGGGTCAGGGAGAGAGGGGTCAGAGACTGCTGATGGTGCTGCTGGTGGTGGACTGTGCTGCATCTCCACTAGCTGGGGGTTGGTGATCAAAGTCAGGAAACGCTGGGCTGGAGGAGCAACACTGAGGCACTCTTGTGTGTGTGTGTGTGTGTGTGTGTGAGGGGCTCTCATTAGAAGGAGCTAAACAGCCTGCCATCGTAATCACTCTCACTGGGGACCTGGAACATGCCACTGGGAGGTACTAACCACGGTGACACACACACACACACACACATGCTCAGGGAACAGAAAAATACATAAACATACATTTATATACAAACATCCACACACACAAACACAAAGTAAGCTATACATATAAAGACCCAAGCCAACTCTCATCCTGAGAACTCCTTTTCTCTCTCTCTTTCTCTCTGGTTTGTCTTCCCCCCATCTCACTCGTATGCACACACACACCTGCCTGCACCGCTCACGCACTCCTGGTCTGGCCTCATTAGACCAGCTGCAGCAGGATTAACAACAGCAATGACATTTGGTGGCTTGTAAGGGACAAGTCTATAAAAACAGCCAAACGAGAGGCATGGTGTGTGTGTGTGTGTGTGAAGTGAAACGGTGGGTGTGGGAGAAATAACCATTTTAGTTCTACACCAGGAAAAGAGTAAGGAAGGGACAAGGATGGAAATGTGTATTGGTATGTGTGTGTAAGGGTGATGTTGGTGTGTAGGTGTCAATGTGTGTGTGTGTGTGTAGGGGTGGTTTTGGTGTATGCAGGTATCGGTGTATGTGTGTGTAGGTGTCGGAGAGAGGTGTGTGTGTGTGTGTGGATGTCAGGGGGAGGTTGAGGTGTGTGTGTGTAGGTATCAGTGTATGTGGGGGTGTTGGTGTGTGTGTAGGGGTGGTGTTGGTGCAGGTATCGGTGTGTGTGTAGGTGACGGAGAGAGTGTGTGTGCGTGTGTGTGTGGATGTCAGGGGGAGGTGGAGGTGGTGTTCCAGTGCTGTTCATCCTCCATCCTTGGCAGCTCCACGCCCACGTCTCATTCCCCCTCATTAAATATGCATATCTCATCAGCGGCCTCCCTCCGCGTGGCGTGCGCGGCACGCTCATTTGCATGCTGTAAATTCCTGCCAGCGACAGGAGCCGGAGCGACAGCAGTCAGGGACGAGGGGGGAGAACAGGAGCGGCCTGCTAATGTAGCCAGACGCTGGCCGCCGGACAGCAGAGGGCTCCACCGGAGTGGGACTAAACATGGACGTGGAGGGGGCCTGATGTTTTGTCTGTGGCTGTGTGTGTGTGTGTGTGTGTGTTTATGTGTGTGGTGTTAGGTTACATCTATGTATGTCAAGGAATTTGCATGTATGCATTTTTGTGTGTGAATGTGTGTTACTGTGTGTTTTATGTTTGCATGTATGTGAATGTGAAGTAAAACAAATATATTTGTATCTATGAGTGTGTTTGTGTTTTGTTTGTAACCTACATATGTGAAGATACAGCATTTTCATGAATGCTCCTATGATGTCACAGAAATGGATGCCTCTTTGTATCTGTGTGTGCATGTGCCTATATTTGCATGTGTGCATATAGGAGTTGACACATCCACACAGAGGTCAATGTGCGTGTGAGTTTGTGTGTGAATGTGAGTGTGTAAGCTCCGTATGTGTGCATAAAGGGACGACGTGTGTCCTCCACCAGAAGACCAGTGGGGGGTCTATAGGTCCTGTCAAGCCAAAGGCCACACATCTGTCTCTATGTCAATACCCTTCACTGCAGCACAACACAGGGACACGCAGGTCATCAAATCCTTGTCAGGTCTCGCCTTTAGAAGTGACATGCTCTACTGCTGACCTAAAAGCCTTTGGTGTCAGTCACTGTGGCCATGCAAATGATATACCTGTTTGCATCTAAAGATGTGTCTTCCAAAAGCATTGTTGAACAATCGCTACCCTCATTACCCTCTCTTTGTTGCCATGTTGGTTGTTCTAAAAAACCCTTACAGGAAAAAACGCCCCTTATGATCAGTCATCAGTGTAGCCAATGAAGCTGATCATCAGCTATGGCTGTTGGACAGGGCTTGTACTGGAATCTGCTATCTGATGGGTAATGGGTGCAGCTTCTGCCTTTCCCCATTTAGCATAGCAATCCACAGTGACAGCCAAATAACCGGAGACCTGTCTGTCCAAGGTTAACATTGAATCACATTGTTGTTAGACAGGGGGTAGTAGAATGTAAACCTGCTGGTTAAGATAATGAGTCCACACTCTGTGTGCCTTACTCCAATTCTGTATGCAAATCCACAATAGCAGGCACACAATCATAGTCTGGCCCACGTGTGGCAGGGATCTGGGCCGGAACTGCTCCAGTCAGTGCCCATCTGTGGAGTGTTGATATACACACGCCCGTCCTGCATGGGGCAGTGAGCCGTGCGAGGGGAGGATGCGGGCAGTGCTGTCTCACCTGCTGGCCTGCCTGGGCGGCTGTAATTGAGCTTCTGTGGCGGTGTGGCAGAAGGGCATTGTTGTCTGTCTGTGAGGCCCCCTCTCTGTCTGCCTTTGTTCTGTGGACCCGGAGATCAATCACTTTGGATCAAGTGTAAAGGAAGGAGTGGGAGGTGAGCGCCAAGACTCACAGGCACACACACACATGCGTGCACACACACACACACACACACACACACACATACACACACACATTTACTCAAGAGCACACGCAGATGCACTCTCTTGCTCTCTCTCTCTGTCTCTCTCACACACACACACATACATACAGAGAGAGAGAGAGAGACCCCCACACACATAGACACACACCAAGGTGACGAGCAGCCGGGTGAGGTGACGATCGATGGCGGAGCCGGGAATCAGCAACAGGGAAAGGAAAAAAAAACAATCACCTATCAGATTGAAACTGACTTCTCCTTGTATCTTTAGGGTCCTGCTACAATAGATTGGACAGGAAATCCAATGGCAAGCAGAGACAAAAAAAATGGAGAAGAAAAAAAAACAGATTGCTAATACGCTTCAACCAGGGCCATTTTAATCTGTGACAGTGGAGGGATCTGGTGAAAACCATTATCACGTACTCCCTGTCCTCGATAAGAGCGCTCTAATCTGTTTGCTGGAGGTATTGAACAAATGCATTTGTGGGGGCTGTGAGAAAGGATGTGTGTGTGTGTGTGTGTGTGTGTGTGTGTGTGTGTGTGTGTGTGTGCGCGTGCTTGTTTGGGTGAGTGGGTGTGTGTGCTTGTCTTGAGACTGATGAAAAACGCGAGGATGAGGATGTTGGAAAACATCACTTGAACTAGTGGACCAACGTTTCATGAGAAAAATACAGAGGAAGAAGAAGGACAAACTTCACCAGCGTCAAATAAAAACAACTAAAATCGCTGAAAAAAATGACAGTTATATCTTTATATATTTTGCTTTAGAAAATGATGATTTAACACTGAAGGTCAAACATACAGGGCACTGATTTGAATCCGCAACATGCACTATGTAAGGCTACCGTGCTGCTGAAACCAGGCAATTAGATCACGCTGTGATTCACTAATTTACTGACATGTCATAGGGTGAAATGAAACAGAAGTCAGTCGAGTAACTAGTAGCATTTTTTAACATCTACAGGAAAATGAGAATTTGTTGTGTATGGTGATGATAATTTTTTTTATGGAAATTATTTGCCTGTGTGAATCCAGATGAATGAGTGATGCATTGAATTTCCTCTGTAGATCTGTCTGGCCTTTACAGATATTTCCAAATTCACTGCAAACACAGGAACCAATCACAACCACTTATTCAGTATGGGGCGGGCTGTGTGGTCAGCAGTGTGGTTGAAACTGGCTGCACTGATTGAATCAGTATTAAATAACACAAGTATGCATCTTCAGAATTGAGCAAACAACTGCATTGAAAACATTAATTTACAAGACAGATGTGTTTGCTGTACATAGGAAAAGATTTGGCAAGAATTTAACATACCAATTTAAATTCAATTTCACTGCTGGTTATGCCCCTTGGAAATCCGAAGTGAATGAAGGGTACCCTGACCAATTCTACTTTGAGAATTGGTGTGGTGTCAGCTAGGCTAAGAAATGGTGTGACTAAAGGAATTCAAGCATTGCATTGAGAACTTCCTTACTTGGTGCTGAGTGGTATTAAATTAGCAACTTGACTTTGCCCAGTAATTACATAAACATTCATTTATGTGGAATGGTATAAACGCATTGCGTGACATTTTTCGTCCAACGCATTGCATGACATTTTGCATTAGAGCCCCTTGACAGGATCTGTTTTATGTTTTGAGCGAACCATTTCCCATGCTTTTGGGGACCATCTCTCACGGCCCTCTTGTGTCATTTGTGCGTGCGTAAACAGACGGTGATTGACAGCTCAGTGTCCCCTCTGCTGTGGAGGTGCCGCAGTCTGTAGCACTGGAGTCAGTAAGTACAGTCTTCCAGGGGGCAGTGGGGCCCATAAACGACTCATTCCCATGATGGCCTCTAAGATCTGCGGCGCTTGACCTCTGACCTCTAACACCAGCTCCCTGCTGTACCTGGATCAACCCGTCACAGCTCCAACCAGGGAGAGATTTATTTGACTCTTTCAACCCCTCCGCCACCCCATCTCCCTCTCTCTCCATCCCTCCCACCCCTTTCTTGTCCTGTCCTCCACTGATCAGACCCTTCCATTTCCCTCTGAACCCCCTCCAGCCTTGCTTCACTAGCCTCCCCCACCCATCCACCCCTGCCCACTCACAACCCCCCCGCACCCCTTCGCCCCCTCCATTCCCCCATTCCAATTGACTGTCCCATTTGTCACACAGAATTCTTTTAGCCCCTGGCTACTAGTTAACCTGCACTCCCAGACCCTTCTGTGAAATGCTAAAGATTGCGGAACCGTAAAAGAGGGGCGACATGATGTGCAATATGTCAAACAGAAGGACATTTTCACTCTTTCCCACACCACTGCCAGCGTACAGCCGGGGCCCAAGGGCATCATCCACCTCCAATCGCTAACCCTTGTATAAGTTTCCAATTCCGGCTGGCCTGGATTATGGTGCTTTTTTATTATTTATTTGATTTTATCGTCAAATTATTACAACGCTGATAAGATGGAGATGATGATGTCCCAGTATGTCGGACCTTGACCTCTCTTCTGGTAATGGAGATCTCCCTGGCTACCCTGCCTCACACACACACACACACACATACACACACTCATGGGTTCAAGCACAACAGGAATTGAATGTTTGATTGACCCATGTAATTACCGTATGTGTTGGCCTCAAATGCTAACACGGGTATATGCTAATATGCCGAGGATGATCCCACATGTTAATATGCACACACACACACAAACACACACACCTTTGCATGCACACACATAAAAACACAAACACACACACACAAACTCTCGCAGCAGCCCTGGGGTGTGAGGCAGCACTCACGGACATGGAGATTGGTTTTTAGTTAAATGTCACTGGGGGTGAGCGGATGGCCCAGGGCCACTCTCCCCTCTGCTGCCTGTCACACTGACTGCAGCTGTGTCAATACGAGGGCCCCGCATCAGTCTGATGGGAGTTAATTGGGGGGTGGGGGGGCTTACGCAAGCCCCGCAGTTCACCAAAGGCTCATGACCTCGCCACCAAACCCCAACTGTAAACCTGCAGCCTTTACTGCTGTTACAGGACAGTTTGATCTAGTGTGAGTATCTGACATGTCACTAGTTAGTGTCTAATCTCTCTATCTTTTCAGATTAAATGGTTGTCTGTACTCAAAAATGTTTGCAGACTTTGCACGGAAGATGCATCAAAATATTCTAATGTGATTAATCCATTGTAAGCACACATTCTGTCATGTGTTCTTTAAACAATGGCACCTTGTGACTTTTTCTGTTGGAATCGCAGTGCTCTTATACATCACTTTGCGTAACCTTTTGGGAAAAAAAAAAAAAAAAAAAAAAAACAGTACAATACTTCACTACTCTCCCCAGTATGTGCACTGTGTCTGTGAGTGTGTATTTCTATGAGCCAGTGTAAGTGTGCTCTATGCATTTGTGTGTATGTGTGTGTGTGTGTGTGTGTCTGTGTGTTTAAGTGTTCATGCCAGTGCCTGTGCGTGTGTGTGTTGACGCGTGTATAGCTCTGTGTGTAAAACATCCTGACATATTCCGCCTGTCCACGTGCAGACGTCCGGCTGTCAGTCAGCCCAGGGCGGCATCACTCGGGGGTCGGTGGTAGGAGCCACGCGTCCCCAGGTCCTGGCATCGGCCTGGCGCGTGCCATTAGATCACACGGCCCACTTAATTCAGCACTTCTGACAGATCAGGCCGCACTGAAAAGCTCCAGTTAGGGTAGGTGTGTGTGTGTGTGTGTGTGTGTGTGTGTGTGTGTCTGAGAGAGAGATGGGGGAGAGGGCCGAGATGTGTGGTGGTGGCAGGTGCCGGCGAGCGAGTGAGCAACTGCTGACCCAGGGCTGGCCCGCCGGATGGTCGGCGGAAAGGTCAGCGTTTCTAACCGCTCCCCTGCAGATCGCTGATTCATGCGTAGCACAGGCACTGCAGCTGGCCACAGGGGGCGGAGAGGGGTGTGGCAAGGGGCTGGTTGTGTGGCTTAATGGGTGAGGTGGCTGCTGGTGGCGGTTTGTGGTTGTATTGGTGTGTGTGTTTGTTTGTTTGTTTATTTGTTTGAGAAGCAGAGTGCTGGGATCTGATGGGTCTGCTGATTTTTTGTTTTGGTCTGATTAGTTTTCTCTCTCTCTCTCTCTCCTGTGCTTACCTCTGTGCCACCACCAAAATCCATGAGATCCCCATAACAACAGGTTTGATCTCTCTTTCTGCTTCTTTCTCCCTCTCTCACACACATATACACCCACCCACATATATGACACACACACACACAGACACACAGACACACACACACACACACAGACACACACACACACACACACACACAGACACACACACACACACACACACACACACACAGACACACACACACACACACACACAGAGTGCAACCCGACCGCCATACTGCAGGGCTGCGCCACATGGCAGCAAACAGTGGGAGAGATAAATGAACATCCGCGTACACATAAACAACATCACACAGGGCTTGAGTCCGCTCTCGCCACTAATTCCTATTCATTTAAGCGCCACATGGGCAGGCCACGCGGCCAAACACACATTCATTATTTAGCTGCTTTTGTTTATGAATAGCTTACTAGTGCAGGCCCCAGCCCGCACGCAACGAGGCTCGTAAATCACGGATACACACTCACTTTTCCGGCGACTCAGGGGTGTAAGCCTAGGTGTGTGTCTGTGTGTGTGTGTGTGTGTGTGTGTGAGACAGAGAGAGGGAGTAAGAGATAGAGGGAGAAAGAGAGCGATAGCATGCACGTGCTTGTGTGTTTGTGTATGCATGTGGGTATTTGTGTGCTTAGGGCTGCTCAAAGGTTTGTCGTCAATTTACCTTTGTGCTCTTCCTCTCACTGTTTAATTAGTAATGAGGACAAATATTTGTTTGTTCCAGAGGGCACGAGTGAACAAGAGAGAGAGAGAGAGAGAGAGAGAGAGAGGAGAGGAGGTAGAGAGACACAATCTCCCCCTGGACAAAATTAAAGTCAGCACTCTTTGTCAGTGTTGGGCCCACGCGCTCCCCTCCTGCCCGCCCCCCACCTCCAGACAACCGCGTCCACCACCGCTCTCTCCTCCGCAGCCGCCGCTTCCACCGTCACCACCGCTGCAGGGCCCTGGGGGGCAGGGGAGGAGTGATGGAGCAGCCTCAGGTCGGAGGTAAACACCAGCCAGCATCAACAACAACCCGGACAGCCACCCCAAACAGCCCCGGCTCCTCCTCGAGCCTTATTTATCACTGCCTGCAGTGGAGAAGATTTACCCCCAGCTAGCCCCCCCCCCACCACCACCACCACCACCACCACACAGAAAGCAAGTAGACAGAGCAAACCTCGGCTGTTTAACATAGTCTCGGCGATAAATAATATCGCAGAGTGTGCATTTGTCAACGTGACACTTTCTCCTTTATTGAGTTACACTCCAGGGATTTGTCTTCCCCAACCCTCTCTCTCTCTATCGTTTTCTTCTCGTCCCTCCACTGAGGTGCTCTCATCTTGAACAATGGTATGGGGATAGTGACAGACTGGTCAGCCAAACTCTCAGACTGGTGCACATCAATAAGGGTTGCGACTTTTTGCAGGACATTTCAACGGACTTAAGCACTGTCATTCCTTACAGTGACAAGGTTTCAGTGAGTGCCTTTGATTCAAAATGGACTCACTAGAGTAAAAAAAATAAATATATAATTTATATTTTATATATAAAATATAATTTAAATATAATGTATATATCTTTGTCCTGATGTCTCATGTTGTGAGAAGAATATTTAAAAGATCTAACTAGAGACATTTGATTCAAATAATGAAACCTATTTGTCCAGGGCATCAAATTCAAGACATCTTTAGCCCCAAGTTGCTATCCAGGGTGCTGAACCCAGCTCACTCATGTCTCTCTGGTAACTTTGGTCGGTGGTGTATCAGATAACTTTAATCACACCTTGTGTGCAGCGTATTATGCAAAAAGCCCATGGCATGATTCACAGCCCTGCAGCGAACCGTTTGACATGCAGCAGAATATAAAACAACAACTCTCGGCCGCCTTTTATTCCTTTCGATTTGTCTTGCTTAAAAAACAAACAGGGCGGTGAGCAGATGAATAAATAAAGGCGTGAGAATGGATGGCGGCGTCCGGGGGCCGTCTGAGAGATGCCGGGGCCCCCCGACAGGGCCTGGTGCGGCGGAGCTTTCTGCTCGGCCGTCACAGGGCCGTCTCCAGGCGAGGCGTTCATCATGGTGTCTGCCCTGGAAGAGGCTCCATCCATCAGTTCCCTACGCATCACGGATCACAAGGGGGTGGAGAGGGTCGTTGTTCATGGCACCCAACACCACCAACACATCACCCAGAGTAGGCCCACCGCATGACTGGGCCATGGAGGATGCCTGAACAGACAGCTCCAGGGGTCAGGGAGTTCTACGAGGGCACAGACAGACTCCTTCTTTGGGAAAGAATAGATATTGGAGAGTGACTCAACGACACTTAGCTCCACTCTAGGTCTCTGTGCATAAAAGTGCCTGCTAAATGAGTAAACACAAAGGTGTCATTTACTTTACCTCAAGTCACGAGGTACACCCTCTCTCGTTCTACCCAGTGTGTTACTGAAACACACGTTAGAGGACAAAAGGGGTTTTAGATGGCAGATTAAAAGGTTAAACGGTCAATAATCGCGATGCATCTGAAGGTTCAGAGGACAGCGAGGGATAAAGGATGCCGATGCAGACGATCAATTTGAAACATTAATTGAGAACCTCTGGGATTTAATAAGATATCTCCTTACTATTCATGAGGATTGCACCATAGATAATGCATTTTTTAACCAAAATATCATTATTGCAGTCACTCTCCCCAGGTAATTTCCATTATGTATCGCCTCCAGTGTACTGTGCTGTTGTTTCCCTGGCAGAGATTTCACAGCATTTGTGTAATCCTTTATTAAAGAGTATATTTTACGGCTGCACCAGTCTTGGGAATGCATTAACTGAAGTTGAAATATCCTCATGCCTGTGTCACGTATGGAGTGTAATTGTAGGCATAAGGAGGTGAATCACTTCCAGGAACAGAGGGAATCCAAAAGCAGCTGGCCAAGAGGAGCACGGGGAGAGATAAACTACACACACGCGTTCTTCCTCTCTTCATGGGATCGCTCTGTCAGTGACGCCTCAATCCATCATGCCTGTATTCATGTGCTTCAGGCATTTACAGGGCCCTCCCAGTGACTGATCACGGTGAATAAACACAAAAGTGCAGAAAAAACGGCAAAGCCCTCACCATCTCACCACAGGTGCGATGAATGAGGAGGTCATGAACAGTGCTCCCCGTAAGGAACCAGAATCAGTGCGTCTGGGTGTCTTCTAAACCAGTGTGGCTCCCAGTTTTGTCACTTGCAGTCTGCTTGTCCATTTCTTGTAAGTGCCTAGACACCAGTCTTTTGAGTAAATATGAATGCTTTTATAACTAATGACATGTTTAAAATAATCAGTGTTGGGAATGTTACTTTAAAAAAGTAACTAGTTATAGTTACTCACTACTTGTTCCAAAAAGTAACTGAGTAAGTAACTGAATTACTCTCTGATAAGAGTAACTCGTTACCAGGGAAAGTAACTGTTTGCGTTACTGTTAAAAAAAAAAAGTTGCTATATGTCAAAGAATTTGGATTTTTTGTGCAGTTTTGAGCAGCCAGTTGAAATGAGTAGAACAGACAGGTGTTTGTAGGCTACATAACTTTCGATATTATTAGGTAGATAGATAGATACTTTATTGATCCCCAAGGGGAAATTCAAGATACTGCACATCGACAGACCCACGGTTGACTTCAGCCTGTGTCATTGGTTTTTGTTGTGAGGCAGAATGATCTAGCTTTTGCTGCTAGGAGGAATTTGCTCCGAGTCCTTCTTTGCTAGTGGATGGCGAGCTGTCCTCTGTGGTGGAGGTATCGGTGTTTTGGCCACTAGCTTTAGATGCGTGTGTGAGATGCTTCATTAAATTAGAGTTGCTTACAACGGATGTCGACAAAGTCTTCGCTCCTGGACATAATGTACACATTACATGCACATTCTTGCCTTTGACCACAATGAATTTGAAGTAGTGCTTATATCTCCACCTTAAAAATGCCAACTTTTTATCGGATTGCTCCAGACCTCTGCTGTTTTGTCGATTGTTAACTGTTGCGTGTGTGTGTGTCGCGCGTGTGCTGGCAAGTGTGTAAAAACACTGGCTCTGATTGGCTACCATGAAACATGACTTTGCCTTAGCCAATCATAATCGCTTACATCGTTATTAAGCCACCTCCTCACTAGCTGTGAGCCAGGGGTGCGTTCGGATTACACAGTTTATTCAATCAATGCATAGTAACGCACCGCATTTAACGTTTAGTAACGCTAACGGCGTTGTAACAACTGGAAAAGTAATTAGTTACATTACCCCATTACTGAAAAAATAACATTGTTACCTAACGCTGTTCTTTTAAATGGCGTTATTCCAAACACTGAAAATAATTCATGTCATGGGCTCACTTGGTCCATTTAATTTGTGCTTCATTGTCACGCAGACACTGGAAACAGCACTCGCCATGTTGGATAAACGCTCTGAGCGACACATCTTATTTGGAACATTTACGCTGTTTCCTCATTACGACTTAAAAGAACACAAACACGAACAACTTTGAAAGACAACTAAAAAATTCAGACCTTCTGAGAAGCACATCATGGCAGCATTTGTCTCTTTTTGGTTTTCAAAATGGATTTAAAGTGAATAAACCGAATCTCAGTTTCAACTGTTGTTTCTACATTATTACATTACCTTTGTAACGTTTAGCTCAGCTGATAACACACTAATCAACAATGCACCTAGACAGCTAGGTAGGGAATGTTAGCTAGTCAGGTCCAATATCATAAAATTACTCAATTCATAATAATATGTTAACGTAAAATTACAACCAAAAATCCAATGCATCACTCAAAAGTCATGTGGTGATATTTTTTTGTGTGTGATAAATAATCTAGCATTAGCTATGTAACCTTATGTTAGTTAATCTCGCTAGTTAGCAAACTGGGATTAAAGGCTAAAGCTAAAGTTAACTGGCTGCATTATCCCAACATTTCCCAACCAATAATAGTTTTTACTTTTGAAATTTGAACCAAGAGACCCTTAATGTTATAGTCACTGGTAATATTACACCGTTTATAATAAGAAGCAATGTCACCCCTTGGCATGGACTGCACACAAGAGGTGAAAGCAAAAAGATGAAGCTCATCCTAGACATATCATGTGGTTTTTATCTACTCATCTCTAGTAATTATTCCTTACTGGGGACATCTCTTTTTCCATCTAACTGTTTCACTGTCCCAAGACTTTGACAGTGTTGTCACACATGGGCACATACAATGCATACACAAAGTGTCCTTTTCTGGCCTGCACTGTTAGTCCCCCTTCAATTTCCTTTTTATCTGTGCCTGTAGAGCACTTCTCCCTGCCCTGTCATAACACTCAAACATTAACAGCTCACGCTGACTCAACCCCCAACGGCAATCAGCTACCCAATCAATATATACAGTGCACCGCCAGCCTCTGAAAATAAGCAATACACCAGCCACACAAAGACAAGCAGCTGTCTTGAACCCAAGTGACTAGATCCTGACTTGGCCTGAGGAGAAGGCCTCGCCCGAGTCCCTCAGCACCTTGTACTTTAAATACACACCTTCCTGTCAGGCATTGATCAGGAAACTGTTTATGGTGGCAGTGGTGAAAGAGTATGGCTGGGCCCAGGAGGATGCTCTTAGTACTGGATTAAAAGACCACTGGACACAGGCCGAGCATGGAGACACACACGCACACAAACACACAAACACAAACACAAACACAAACACACACAAACACACACACACACAGAGGCAAGCGAGTGGGCCAATAAAGAGGACATGCTTTATGATGGGTGAAACATGCTATCGGCTCAATTTTACAGCTCAATACTTCATCTTGCGCAAATTGCTCTGTGTTGACAAGCAAAAGGGGATAGTAACAATCAGCCTGGAGACACACACTTTTTATGTAGAAAATATCCAGTGTGAGGGGCGATGAGCAAGAGGCAAAGCAAAAATCGCCCTGAATGCACTTTGTTGAAAACAGTAAGCTGCAATATGAGAGAGAGGGAGAGAGAGAAACGGGAGAAATTCTGAAACTCTTTCTAGTGTAACCGTATTCTGCTGTGTGCTTCGCTTTCACTACTGCGAATCCTGATCATGAGTCATGATGCACCACAATGGAGCGTTGCCAGTGATGACGCGGCCACAGACCACATGAAGATGTATCTGCGTGTGCAGCTCGTACTGTACTGTGTCATACATAGTGGATGCTCCTGTAAGCGGAGGCGACGGCTTCATTAACAGACCCCTCCCTCCCCATACTTTGGCAGGCCAGACCCTGTCGGCAGGCCCATTGTACAGCGACATGCCTGTGTGGTCTGTAATTAAGCATTACAATGACCAGCGGCCTGGGAGACAGCCTGCCTAATTGCAGGCAGAATGAGGTTGTCTGCTCGCCTCGCCTCTCCCTTTCTGTCTTCTGCGAGCCTTGAAAGGCAAAGTGGGAGGGAGCGAGAGAGGGTGGGGGGCATGGAGGCCCTTCAGATCTTAAGTGTTTTTGTTGTCTTTGTCATGAGAGGCATGGGGTGTTTATTTTTACACCTGTTTTCGGGTTTGGCTTGACGGCATGTTTAGCGAGCCATAGAGTACACTGGAAGCCTGAGTCATTTTGCAAGAAGTTTACTTTCCTGAGTACTGCTGCAGGGGAGAGTGTGAGCGAGCGAGAGAGAGAGTGTGCGTGTGAGAGAGGAAGAGGAAGAGCCCTTACCAGGAGAGGACATGAAGGCCTTTGGCTCGGTAATTAGACCGGTGGCGTTGTAGCGCCATGACCCGGCTGCCCATGCGTTATATGAAAAAGAGGAAAAAAACACGCTCCAATTAACACCCCTTAATGCCTTGTTGGCGGACCCGGTGCAACCCGCTGGCCCTTTAGAACCGGCAAATCAAAGAGCCGGGAGGCGCTCGCGCCGGGGACGTAATTGGGCTGGCCTCTGACCCGGCGTACCTTAAATCAGCCGCTCGGCTCGGCCCCAGCACTCCCCCACGCTAACTAGCGCTCGCTCCAGACCTCTCATTAGCCACAAACAGGGCCAAACACGCGAGGCAATAAGGCCAGGAGGACGCACCGCCAACCGACGCCGGGGCCTCATCATCGCTTCCCGGATGCACGCGGCACAAATATCAGATGGGCCGCAACTCGACCCGGCACCCTGATAATCACGCCATTTGCATCTTGGAAATATTTTTTCGTCAAATTACTTAAAAACCCGATAACAGATGTGCCCCAATTAACACTGGAGGCAAGCGGGGGCCAAACGCCTCAACAATCGCCAGGAAACAGTCACTGTGAGGACTAGGCGTTGAATTAGCATGACAGTAGAAATTGGCATTCATTATTTCATCACTTGCACCGAGCGAAAGGGAAGCTGCAGTCACCCCTGTTGTCAGACCCCACATGTTTGAGTGGATCTGACAGAAGAGATGCTACCCCATCATTAAAACCCATAGGTACCAGAACTGTTTATGGTAAGCTGACCTGGTATAAACTGTTTATATTATATATAGTGATAATGAGTAGCTGCTTGCATGAAAGATGGCTGTCTGTATATAAGCCCTACAGGGATGGCTGCAGAGCGTATGTCAGGCATGTGGGGAACAACAAGCTTAATTTATATTTATCATGCATGGCAATGACTCTTGATTTTATGAGAGCGAAGATCATAAAAAGCCTGTCTCTCCCACGGGGGGATGCATAACACATGTACAAGATCACCATTGTGCATCTGCAAGGCGGGAATTTATGGCCCTCAGCACTGTGTGTTAGACTGTCTTATAGCCATTTAAATTATGTTAATAACCCCGTGTTTCAAAAACAAACTTCAGACTGTGGAAGAATAAAGAGAGAAGGAGAGACATGTTGGCGTAATTTTTGGAGGGCTGTGGGATGAAGTTCCTTGTTCACGGGGTTGAGCCTGACCTTCTCCGATAAGCCACTCATCACTTGATTCGACACCAGCGCTGTTAGCATGGAGAGGAGCCAGAGCAAAGTCCCACAGGCACAACCTGCTCACCAGGCCGGGGGGCCACTATTTATAGTGACATTTACTTTTCCTGGCTGGGAGTTTTCTTTAAATCATGCAAGAGAAAGTCTCGCCATGGGTGCGGCAAGAGAAAGGAGCAAGGCTGGCGTGAGCGGTTTTATGTCTGGCGCAAGACGATGGGCTGGGTCGGGTTGGGTTGGAGGGGCTGGGTGGGGCAGCGGCGGCGACGGAATTAGCGCAAATAAATTATTTCCGAGGCCAGCGAAGTTATCCAAAGTGTAATGGAGCCACGGCCCTGGCGGCCGGCCTGCGGGGGCCACGCGCTGGTGCTCCATCAAACCTGCATGGCAGCCACTTGATTGTGGCAGGCATGCAGATGAAGAGGAAGGGCCCTTCTTCAGCCCGGGGACGGCCAGTTGCCTCGCCTGCTCGAGTGGCTCTTCGTGGCCCCGGCCAACTCCACGGGGCTAACAGGCACACACTCGCCCAGAGAGCATTGGTTGGGGGACGGGGGGAGGGGGGGGGAATTAGCCTAAATGGGCTCGGCCTCTTGACACTGAAGTAGGGCCACGGCACGAGCCCCTCCAAAGGGCTACTCCTCGGCACCCCGGAGCCCTCTCTACCGGCACACTTCACCGCGAGGGGGGCACGGGAGCGGGGCATGGCATGGGGGGAGTGGGAGTGTGTGTGTGTGTGTGGGGTAGGGGGGGCTGATCATCATCTCCAGCTCGCTGCTGCCAAGGCTAAATTTAACCACCACTGTCACCACTGGCTGCCGGCAGAACGGCCAGGTTATTGACACGGCTTTGTCCCCGCGGCTTGTCTAGTGTTGGCAGTGTACACATGAGTCATATCTGTATTATTCGGAGGCATTCGGACCATGCATGGTTAGGACCGCCCCCCCCCCCCACACACACACACACACACCAATGAAATGGATTCGGGGTGTGCTTGCAGCTTTATGGATCCACTCTCATTTCCCTTTAATAAGGGATGCATGCTTCAGCATCTCTCACCCTCCTCCACAGCCACAGCCACCCTGAGCAAATGACAGATTGACATGGAAAGGGCATAAAGGAATAAAACTTCTCCCTCTTAAATGGACCACGCTCATAAGCGGCGGGGCGATGTCAGGCCATTTGCACAGGGCTTCGTCACATGAGTGGCGCGCTGGAGAGATGGCTCTGGCTTCATCAGCCTCGCTGGAGCTACCTCCCCTCCACACACACCCCCAGTTAAGTGCAAATCCACACAAATCGGGCTTCCTCTCGCTTGAGACGTGACCTCCCGGTGCTTCCACTAAAGCTTTCATCTCCGGAGCGTCCACCACGGCGATGCATAGGTTTCAAAAGGAGTGATCCGGAAAAATAAATTCAAGGAAAAAAAAAAAAAACTGACGCGCTCTCACAAAACTCTGGGCCATATTGCTCTCATTAATGGAACCATCGTCCTCATTTCTCGCCCAGAACCAACTTAGCTGTGATTTTAATTTGCCTTTTCCATTATTGTGTTATTGGCCCAGCCTTTATCTTCTCCCACTGACTTTCCCTCTAACCTTGAACTGGCCACCCTCGCGCTAATGACTTGAGCCCGTTGAGGAGAGGGAGAGGGGTGGGAAGAAGGACATGACACATGTACAAATTAAAAGAGAGAGAGGGGGGCAGTGGGAGAGGACAGGCCAAAAAAAACATTTACATGGAGTTCAATTGTCTTCTATCTCCTGCCTCTGTCCTCTTAATCCCTATGCCCAGGCACAAATGAATCCCGGGAACGTCACCTTATCTGGCATGCCTTTGAGATACCCCCAGCATCGACTCATTCACACAAAAACAAACAAACACACACAAACACACAGGCACACATGCACGTCCACAAGACACACAAACACACAAGAACCTTCAGAGACACTCACCTGCATACACTGGATGTGGACACTAGTACACAAACAACTACATACAAACACAACAACACATACTTACATAGGAAAAAAATAACATAATACACACATGGCAACACACACACACACACACAAACACACATGCCAATGGAAAGACCCAAACAGACACACACCATTACCCCATCTGTCTGTGCCACTGTGCGTTCGGTGATTAGCATAATGCGGCCAGAACCCTTCCTGCGGATCAGACAGGGTCAGGCTAGCAGCAGCCATGGCTGCGTGTGCTCATTCGAGCCCTGCTCAGCTCACCTCTTGATCCTGCTGTCATTATGTCAGCTGAGCTTCTGATTGCAGCGAGAGAGGGTGCCACGGGCTGCAGAGTGTGGGAGAGGGGGAACAGGCTGCTCTACAACAGGAGCAGTGGGGCACTGCTTACAGAGGGACATGGATAAAGATGTATGGCTCCTGGAGCTAAAACACAAGAGAGCACAGTGGTCTAAAGTCAAACTGTATATGTATAGCATGGTATATTTCTTTCTCTGTGTGTGTACTGTATGTGTGTGTTATTAGAGGAACTGACAGTACCATTGTTAACATAAGAATGACCTCAGTAATCCCATCAGGCAAACTGCCACTGACTTCACCAGATACCACCTAGTGTGTGCTGTTTACTTCACACAGCAGAGTATATAAATAAATCTGTCAGTGGTGACAAACTAGAGATCATTATAGCTCTAAGAGAGTGGCTGATTACTGTCCACAAAGGAGGGAGAGAGTGAGTGAGTGTGTGTGTGTGAGAGAGAGTGCTAGGGAGAGAAACAGAGAGAGAGAGAGAGCAAGGGAAAAGCAGAGACTTAAGAGACAGAACGAGTCCTTAGCTTTCGGTGTCCCTGCTGTGCCTTGCCCTGTGTATGTGTGGTGTGTGTGTGTCTTGCCCTGTATATGTGTGTGTATGCAGTTCTCTGTGTGTGTGTGTGTGAGTGTGTGTGTACTGTATGTGTGTGTGTGTGCACTGACACAGCAGAGGCTGCTTAATTAGACTTGTGTCACTGAGTAAATGGCCCGTGACCCGGCACCCCAGCAGACGCCATCTCCAGCGCCACAGACAAGCCTTTCAGCAGCACCACACCACACCTCTGACCAGCCTCCTGTGTGTGTGTGTGTGTGTGTGTGTGAGTTAGGTTGGCTTGTGTGTGTTCATCCATGTATATGTGTATGATAGAATTTATGTGTGTGTGTGTGTGTGTGTAAGAAAACACATATTTTATTGTTGTTTGTGTTGGTGGTTTGGTCTGAGAATGATTGTTTTTTATGCATGTGTGTGTGCATGTGTGAAAATATTGGGATGGACATCAGAGCTGAAGAGAGAGCGAGAGAGAGAGAGGCCAACAGAAACAGTGAGAGTTCAGCAGCAAGACAGAAAAGAGAGGGGAGCTAGAGAGAGGGATAAATCGGCTAGTAGAGAGAGAGGAGAGAGACAGAGAGAGAGAGAGACAGAGAGAGAGGGCTCTCGTCAGCTCTCTCCTGGAGGACCCTTCAGCCCAGCTCCAGGGGCTCGGGCGCTCCCGGTCCCGCCACCCCACTCCTGATGAACGGTAATGGTGCCTGGATGAACTCTTCAAGAGGCTTAAAAGCCTCTCGGCCAGCCGGACGGCTCTCGCAGGCCCCCGCAGGCACAGACCGGCTTGTCCACGGCTGGAGGGGAGGGAGAGGGGTGTCGCGGCGGTGTCCCGGCCGGCCGCGCTCTTAAACCCGGCCAGTTATTACGGGCTCCCTCAAGGTCCCCGCTGATTGCCGTGTCGAGTGGACACTACAGTCCTCTGTTCTTATTCAGCCACTTAGAGGCTGCCCGTTTTCAGGAGAGAATCACGCAGTGTGCCACACTTGAAGAGGCACTGCGGCTCACTACTGACTCTTTCTTTCACGTGGAAAAAAACGAAATTGCAAAGCACTCTCAGTATTCCTCAACTTGAAATAGGATCATACCCCAGTGCATTGAATGCTTAATTCTGTACACTGCATTTAAGAGGAATTGTGTTGTAATTCCACATTAGCCCTGTGATCAGAGAGAACTAGCAGTGGTGTGGGCCCAGTAAATGTCTGGAGACAGTGAAACAGCCCAGTAACCCAGACCAAGTGATCCTCTTGATACCATTTCGGTGTGTTCTTGGTAGTTCTACACCCCAAGGTCCAAATACTCCCTCTTCATCAGCCTCTCCCACTCCCTCCCTCTCTGTCTATCTCTCTTTCTCCCTCCCTCTCTCCCTCCCTCCCTCTCTCTGTCTCTCTCCCTCCCTCCCTCTGTCTCTCTCCCTGCTTCTCATTCAGCTGACACCAACACCACAACTAATTAGAATTCTGTCACTAAGTAAATGCATTGTGACCAGTAGGTGACAGCTGTGCCTTCTGCCTTCCCGCCACTGAGTCTGAAGAGAGAGAGAGAGAGGGAGAGAGTGAGAAAGAGAGAGAGGGAGAGAGAGACAATCAACAGCGTGGCAGGCTGGGCGTGATGACGGTGGCAGCCTCCCTTTTAACAGGAGAGGTGCTGCACTCGCCGCTGACCTGACAGTCATTTAAATTACACCAAGTGAAGGGGGAGGCCAGCCCGGCGCCGGCAAATAATGCACTGACTGACTGACTGACTGACTGACTGACTGACTGTTTGCCCTGACAATGGGCCACACTCTCTTCCTTTTCAATTAAGAGAGAGAGAGAGAGAGAGAGAGAGAGGATGAGGTGAGGCCATCAACGCCCCTGAATCTGCACCCACTGCCCCTCCCACCACCACAACACCCCAGTCTAGGATCCCCCATCCCAACACACACACACACCCACACAAGCCTCCACCACCAGAACACCCACCCATCTCCACCTTCACTTACAAGTGCCGGAGGAGGTGTCTCCTTCTTTCCTCCCTCCCTCCCTTTTCTCAGTCTCTCCATCCCAGCTCCACTCCTCCTCCTCCCTGCCTCTCATCGTCAACCCTCGCCTTGCTTTGTTGCCACTGTCTGAAATGTCTCTTTCCACCCTAAACAGGAAGCTGAGTGTGCCGTTCTCGTCTGAGTGTCAGCCTGACGAGCCTATGAGGCGCTGCCTCCCACCCCACCCCCGCACGGGGACTTGTCGTTGTCACACTTGTCGTGGTGTCACATTATTCCAGGTCTGTACAGTATATCGCCACAAAAGTGGTGCATACCATCAAAACACCATAGTTACACAATAGTACACAAAATAGCAATCAAAACAATACTGCTTTTCTGCAATGCGCACAAAGATTCACATAGCCTTTTTTTGTAATAATCAGGAACACAAACATAAACACGTTTAAACATGTCTCCCATGGCCTCAGCTGCATCTGACCACAGCAGTCTGTGACGCTGCTCTACTGGGTTATTTTTATGCGGTCTGTGCTCGTTGGGCGCTGGGTTGTCTTGGCGGCGGCCTTGGCTATTGTTTTGGCGGTGGCCTAATTCTGAGTGATGTGAGGTCTGGGGGCCCTTGCCAGGCCCTGGCACGGGAGATGGCTGCTGACATGGGAGTGGATTAATGTGTGTCAGTGGCATGTGTGAGCTGACATGCAGATGTCCCCCGCTAAAGCCTGTCATTAGGATGGAGGGACTCGTGCAGGGAGAGGCAGGGGGGTCCTCTCACTCACTCACACACACACAGACACACACACACACACTCAAATACACACGTACACACAGATACACACACATGAGCATGGTCACACTCACCCATAACATACGCTAACACGCACATCCTTATGCAAACACATCCGTATTCTCATACAGTCAAGCACACACACATACACACACAGACATACGCAGAGAGTGAGAGCCATCTCTGCCAAGTGCTAGAGCCAGTATCTGTGTATTCCTCCCCTGAGACTTCCCACAGTGACAGTGTGCCTTTCTTTAGAGCTTCCACAATCTCACTCATGCCTCTTGATCTGAATAATCAGCCGTTCTTCATGTCGAATGAATTAATTCACTTTACTCACCTCGTATATTGCTACACCTGTATTCTAACTTGCACATTGTCTGTGTGTGTTTGTATGACAGACAGAAAGAGAAAAAATATTGAAATAGACAAAAAATATCAAAGAATAAGAAAGATGGCAAGGAGCAGTAAGGCAGAAAGAGGGAGAGAGATGCATTAAGGTAGATATATGGAGAGAAAGAGAATTAGAGAAGTGTAGAAGGAGAGAAAGAGAATTAGAAAGGTGTATAAACTAGGAGAGAGGGGGAGAACAAAGAGACATAGAGAAATTTAGAAACTAGAAGAGAGGGAGAAAGAGAGGGAGAGAAAGAGAGGGAGAGTCAGATAAATAACAGTGATAAGTGCTGCTGTGGCGTGGAAGTGAGTGACATACGGAGTGGCTCTTCCCCCTGAAATATTCATGGCTTTTTCTGGGCCCAGGGAAGTTAATTTAGCCCTTTCACTATGCTGGGGGTAATTAAAAGAGATGATCAATAGTCTCACCCCCCTGTGCCTGATAACAACTCCCTCTCTCACACACACACACAGACCAGAGGGGTGTGTGTGTGTGTGCGCGACACAGAAAGAGGACACAGAGAGAGAGGGGGAGACTGGGTGTTGGTCACCCTTCATACAACAGTATCCTAAATACAGTCAGTTTTGCTGCATCACATCCAAGTGTTTTTTTTTTTTGTTATACAATTTACCATAACCTCATGCAACCACCATGTGTACAGGTGCAGATCTCAACTAAAATGTTCTGTAATGTCATACTGCTATATTGAATTCACTTTTTTGTAATCAATGAATTTGAAACAATGATCCCTTGAAATTAACCAATGCGTTCAAATAATGCAATATCTCATCTTATCTTTTGCTAGCATTAAATTACAATCCATAAATTGCGCATCAGAGCTGGATTTGTTGGACCAGTCTAGCACATGAAGTTCAGAGTGCAAGATTTGTGACTTACTCTGAGATGAAGAGAGTTCCAATGAAGTTCCTGTGAAGTGAAGAAGACTGAAGCTTTCCTTCCATAAACTAGGCTCCGTCATCAATATTGTAGAGGGATCTATAGGTGGGAAATAGCTAACTAATTAGAGACTGCCTTAAATTATTCATCTCCTTAACTTTTATTGATTTGTCCATTCTGTGGAAGGACTTGAGCTGTAAAATTGACTATCCTCAAACAGACATGGTCATTTGTGTCTTTACAGGGGCATATCCCTCATTCGCTTTTCCTCTGCCTCTCCCTCTCTCTCCTTTTCTCTATCTCCCTGCTGAAATTCACATGTTCAAGACCACACTACTGCAGTAGTGGAAGCAGCTGAGTATATATATATATATATATATATATATATATGTGTGTGTGTGTGTGTGTGTGTGTGTGTGTGTGTGATAACAACTGATGTATGAGTGCAGTGCAGTACAGTGCAGTTCAGGGTAAAGTGGATGAATGCCTTGATAATCCCTATATATAATTATATTATATTATATAAATAATTGCAGTTGTGGGGCAAACAAATGCAGTTATACAATGCAAGATAATGCAGTCCCATGTCCAAAATACTGCATTTCTGCAGTAACTTGCAGTGCAATACATTTTTTATGGCCAAAATACTGTATTTCTGAACTCCAAAAAATTCATTAAAAATAAGTTTTGACACCCACAAAAAATAAAAAACAAAACTGCAATTATTTTTTGTAAGGCCTGATATAATATTCCCTTCTCGAAAGCTACATTTCAGAGACCATCATGCCAATGAATCTCTGCTGTGTGAGCAATTGACTGGTTAATTTGATATTTGGTTTAAAGGGAATTGTTTAATTGCTTAATTGTTGCTGAATTATTTTCAGCTCACTGAAAATCAATCAGCCAGCCAAGCAAGGTTTACATCAGCTGACTGGCCAGTGGAGAGATACTAGCAGGGTGGAGTCATGCTGTGATCTGTGATTCAGCTCCCTGTTTAGTTCCCTACTTCATAATAGCAACAGCATTCTATGACACATTGGTTATATACTAGTAAATGCTCAATTCATAATTTATAATGTATTGTTCCTACATCAATACACATTAGTAAGTTGTTCATAAACACATTTATAAATGTTTTAGGTTTCATGAAGGCTCATGCTTGGTTAAAGGAGAACTCAAGGGGAATTTTTCAACCATTGGTAACACTTTACCTGGATAGTCTGCCCACAGAGACTTAAAGGGATATTCCACCATTTGTGTCATTTTCCACCTCCCCTTGAGTTAAACAATTGATTTTTACCTTTCTCCAGTTCATCCAGCCGTTCTCTGAGTCTGGCGATACCACTTTTAGCTCCAGCCTAGCATTGAATCGGATTAGACCATTAGCGTCTCGCATGTTAGCATCACGTTTAAGATTTCCAGTAATTTTTCTATTTAAAACTTAGAAAGTGTAATAAGACCAACGGAAAATGAAACGTGGCAATTTTCTAGGCTGATTTGGAACTATACTCTCATTCAGGCGTAATAATCCAGTCACTAACCAATTCGTCTGCTGCAGCTCAACCTTGTTGCTGGAAGTTAGCCTACGGGGACTATTTTCAGGTGCTGCATGATATCATTGTGCTGCTGCACCCATAGTGTTCCTTGATTATTACGCAGGAATGAGAGTATAGTTCCATGTCATCAGCCTGAAAATCGCCACGTTTCATTTTCCGTTGGTCTTATTACACTTTCTAACTTGATAGAAGACAAGTTTTAAATAGAAAAATTACCGGAAATCTTAGTCACTTTTAATCGTGATGCTAGCAGGCGAGATGCTAATGGTCTAATCCGATTCAATGATCTATGCTAGGCTGGAGCTAAAAGTGGTATCGCCAGACTCACAATTTGGTACAATTCATGATTTTAAGTTTATAATACGATTTTCTAACTGTTTCTAACTCATTTGTAAACACAGAGTAGCCAAAATTCTGCCACACTGCTGAGTTAAAGCTGGGCAGTGCATCAACAATTTTCTTGTTGTGTCTGAACCAATCAACAATTGAATAGGCCTACTACGTACTAACGTTGAACAAGTGAAATCAAAAGCATGTTCCGCCCTGGTCCGTGTAACACTTTGCAGTGCTATGTTCTATTTGCAGAATTCACATGAAAAAAAAAATAGGCTTAAAAATCCATTATCCATTCTTTATGACGGCACAGTAAATGGGTTATTGTTGCATATTTTGATTTTCAATTGAGCACAGTTACGGTTTTCTGTTCAGAAGCCATCGACGTCAGTCTAGGCTATACAGGCTACCCCAAGCATTGTTTGACATGGGACATTTTTGCTTATTTAACACTTTACGCTAGACTATAGGTTTCATTAGGCTAAACGAAGACACAACAGTGAGTATGCTTAATTTATCAGTTTATCCATTTATTAATTTCAACAGCAAATAGCCTACATTGCTATAGGCTACTACGGCTCAAGTCCATTGGATCATGTAGGTCTCCAAAGCCTCCCAGAACATGAACATTCTACACACGTACTCATAAGTGTCAGGATGCAGCAATGTCTCCCTCTGCATCTGAAGTTCTGATCTCGAGCTGACATTATCAATCGCTTGGCACCTTGATGCAAGCTGAATTGTGTTTGATAGCCCTCCATCTCTACATCCGCTGATAAAATGTGATCACCAATACCGCGCGCCAATCAGGTCACCCCCCTACGCTTGTGGTTCACCCCAACAAAAACGTTAAAAAAGGCAAAAATCCAATATTAACTGAATTTTAACCTTGCGTGACTAATTACACATTTAGAAAATAGCAGCAATTATCTATTTGCTGACCAGTTAAAAAAATTGGATTATTGAACACATTTTTTATTTGGATCAGATGGATGGAGCAAATAGAACAAAGCACTGCAAAGCGTTACACGGACCCGCCCTAATCTGTTCACGTTTTATTTGTATCTCAACCGGTTCTTATCTTCACATACAGTATGTGTATCCATTTTTAGCTGATTCACAGTGCATCCTTACATCCCTAGTAATCAGAATGGTGAGAAACAAATAATTTTCTGGTCCTGATCAAATTGTGCCTTGAATTACATATGTTTGTCAATTCAGAAGACATATTTCAAGTAAAGAAGTAAGTGATAGATTGTAGTCTTTTAACTAATGCCCCCCATTCAAGCTTTGCTCAAAAGACTCCAATCAAGAATCTTTCCCAAATCTTGTCAAAGTTGTTTGGTGTAAGGAGGCCATTAGGTGTATTTGCCCATAAACCTAGCTGGTGGCAAGCTGTATCTGTTAGCTAGCATGACCTCTTAGCCTTATTTTTTCACAACCTTGATGATGTATATTGTTGAAAACGTAAGTTAGTGGTGTGATCCCGATGTCCATTGTGACAACTCGTAACTTGTGAAATGACGTCACTTCCTTGTGAGAAGCGTTCCGGTTTGCGTTTACGTTCCTGTTAGACATTCTCTGGTGTTTGTTTTAACGTAGCGTTGTCTAGCATCTTTGTTTTCAAGTCGTAAGAACTCTCAGCCGAACTTGGGGGTCCTCTGATTTGTACGAGATCGCCTCTCGTGTAATTTTGCGGAACTTCCGTTTTTTCGGACAACTTACCACTCCAGTGGCGGTTGCTGCTCTTTGGGTAGGGAGGGAAAGTAATCTCATCGCCACCTAGGCCTACTAAATAGGCTAGCCTAGTAGATATTTCTCTATGACTATTCTGAACGTTCATCTACCTTGCTGTTTCATTTTTAATCTCGCCTAGTGGGCTTTTAGCCAGGCTACACCGTTCTATATATAACGAGCTATCTAACTTAGCCTAAATACACAAATGAATAAAAAAAGGAAGTCACAAACTCTGTAACTCCACATTATGGTACTGTAGCGATCTCACCCTCAGACAAGATTCACCTTCGGCCAGGACGGCCATTTATTGGAACAGGCAGACTCAAACACAATCAGACAACTAGGACAGGGCAACACAGGGGTAGTCTCAGCCACACATGCAACACACAATAAAGGTTTACCACACACATCAACACGAGGATAAACACATGAGGTACAACTAAAGAGACTAACACCCTAACAAATACACAACATGCTAAACGTAACTACAACTATTATAACCGACATTACACATTCTAGCATTCACTCGCACTGCATTCTGGGAGACTCATTCAACGTTAGACATGAACATCCACCGACGCTACATAACCCCCTCCCGAGCCATTGTCGTCCCTGGCAATGACAGCTCAGCTCACCGCTCGCGGCTGCGTTGGTGTCAGTCCCAGTGCTTAGTCCAAGTGACCGGAAAGCCTCCGGCTGCACGATAACCCCTCCCGACTGGAAGGGCTCTCGCCTGCCTCTGTCACGTCAGTTCTCCCCCGAACAAGCACCAGGACCGGCCAGACGTGGATCGTGGTGTCGCTTGGGCCCTCGGTTTCCCGCCGTGCAGCTGCGCTACCTCAAACAGCAGCAAACAGTCCCACTGCAAGCCGAACCCCCGGATACGCTGGAACCCCTGGACGTTCGGTAGCCCCTTCTGGCTACTGTGACAGCTCATGGCCGTTGCCACCTGTCCACAGTGTGCCGATCTCCAGGCGGTCAGCAGTCCACGTCGAGGTCCCTCCTCGCGCTGCCCTCTTGTAGAACTTTTGTCGACTGTCTCTCGAGCACAACGATGCTCCACTGTGGCGGGAAATGGAGACCCCGACCCTCCCAGCAGGCTTGGGACACACAGGAACTCACACACAAAACATGAAAAACATTGCACAGACTTGCGTCAACCGGAACGTGCGCACTTTAAATCTCAACAGTCCACAAAACGATAGCTCCCAAGGCTCTACAGGTCGACGTTACCCTCTTGGTCACTAGCTGGAGCACCGCAAGCTTCCGAACTAGCAGCTATGACTCCATCACACTCTCGACCGGCAGCTGACGCTCTGGAAGTTCTTCAGTAGCTGGCGGTGTAAACCCGGCCGCTGTGGTCGTGTTCCAAGGTCGTCAGAGAGTTCGCGCTCTCTATGGATGAGATCCTCGGATGACGGCAGCATCAACATCGGCGTTGAGCCGGGAACTTCTTGCCAGCCGTGGACACTTCCGCGACATCAGCCGGGGCCGCTTCCTCCAGCGCTGGCAGCTCTCGTCGGCCGTGCAGGGCTGGTCCCACTGGTCGCCTGCACAGGTCCCGCGCCGGGCCAGAAGGTCCTCCATCCTCCGCAGTGGCGAGCTCAGCGAGCTGGCTAGTCCTTAAAAGGACCATTGGAACATCTGCTGAGGTTCGCCGCCATCTTGCTGGTCTGGTCTTCGGCCTTCTTCTCCATCTTGATCTGGCGTAGATCTTCACGCCCCGGTGGGGGCCCATCCCATTTCTGGCACCAATGTAGCGATCTCACCCTCAGACAAGATTCACCTTCGGCCAGGACGGCCATTTATTGGAACAGGCAGAATCAAACACAATCAGACAACTAGGACAGGGCAACACAGGGGTAGTCTCAGCCACACATGCAACACACAATAAGGGTTTACCACACACATCAACACGAGGATAAACACATGAGGTACAACTAAAAAGACTAACACGCTAACAAATACACAACATGCTAAACGTAACTACAACTATTATAACCGACATTACACATTCTAGCATTCACTCGCACTGCATTCTGGGAGACACTCATTCAACGTTAGACATGAACATCCACCGACGCTACAGTATTATTTATTGCCTCTCAACTTCACCTTCCAACACTAAAGTTAAAGCATCCCCTGAACTTACTCGAAAAACTTCCTCTCAGATCTCGACATATGCTGTCAATCAAAAAGAGTCCAGCCTCTATGACGGCTTCTCCAACCATCATACAGAACCTCGGCATTCGGGCCATCCCACTGTCCCATTCACTCCCAGAGACGCCGGCCTTCCCTGGAAAGGACGATTTTATTGCGCTGGTGCATGGTTTTTTGATGGATCGTATTGTCACAGCAATGTATTACGGGTGCGAAACGGTGCGAAATCACGATAAATGACCGGCAAAACCTTATTGCTGAACGAACTAGCCATGAAGTTGAACACGTTTTTAGCATGTTCTAGTTGGAATAGTAGGCTAATGTAATACAGTATTATTTGATGCGATTTTCCGTGATATTTTAGAGGAGGCTGAGCTTCCCCTGTAGTCTTAGAGCAATCACCTCTGTACCACTTGTAAATGGACAACGGGATCACAGGATAGGTCCCATCATGGACCAGAAGTGGAAGGGCAGGAATGGTGAATTATGCAAGGCTAACAGTGTTTCTGCTAGGCTAACGTTGTTTAATGATAAGATAACGGTATCAGACAGGTGATTGCATATAGAGAAGAGAAGGGTATGTATTCTCTTATCTTACTCTTGTGGACGGCAAATAAGCAAATTTCCCAAAAGTAGCATAATGCTTTCCTATGTTACTCAAAATTGTTCACAACTCTTCACTGTCCTCAGGGCCAGGTTAAGGTCATCTGGGGCCCGGGGCAGAGGCCTCCCTGAGGCCCCCCCCCCCCCCCCCCATTTTTTCCCCCAATATATATTACTATTATTATTATTATTATTATTATCAACACAAGAAAGAGAGAGAGAGAGAGGCAATTAAATTATGACAGACATAATGTAAAAATGAAATTTGCATTTATATTGTGGAACCGTATAACCAACATACAATTGTACCAACATACAAAAAACAAGTAGCCTACAAACATGGGGCAATGCACACAAAAAAATCAACCATGAAATATTACCATCAATTACTTCAACTTAGGCTTGAAAACTGCCAGTGGTACAGGTCAGACTAAAATGTGCAACTCCCGAACTCTCAACTCGTGCAACATTGTAGCCTAGAGTTTGGCGCGCACGCACACAGCCACATCATGATGCATTGTAACACGCTGTCTGTAATACACTGTAACACGCAGCCCTAGCCAGCCACGACGTCAAATACATTGAAACAAGCAGTCTAGCGCACACACACAGCCCAACCACATCAAATACAAACAAGGGGGGTGTCGCAGCCGATAACGGTAACGTTGTCAGACGTGGACTTATCCCTATTTTGATCCTCGTTTTGAAAAAAGTGGAAAGGGCACCTGCAGGAATGAATGCGATGGTACGCACACACCCACATAACTTTCAACGCTTTGATAATATTTGTCCCGGTTAGGTTCCTGCATTGGTCAGTTAAAAAGTAGCCTACATACTGTAGTAGGCTAATAACATCCACATGCAATATCTTTATAACAACAACGCCTAACAACGACCTATTTATTTGGACAACTTTGTATAGCCCTATAAAGGCTAAAGTTACCTAGTTTTGTTCTAGCGAAGGCTACGTTCACGTATGGCTTTAAACAGTGGTAATGCTAGCATAACGTTTTGACAAGCAATAATCTTGCCTACCTTGTGCTTGCGGCTTGCCCATTTGAAATAACTCTCTTTGCTGTCTCCATCCTTTCTGTTTTCGCTGTTTAAAAAAAACGTGTTATATCCATGAGTCTCGAGTTAATGAATTAGCTTACCATTGTGTGCTGATAACCAGCATAGATAGAAATAGAAAACAACAAGCTAGCCTACAACTTCTGTAGCATGCCTGTGTATCTCTCCTGCTCAAACAAAAGGTGCGCGCATGCATAGTTCTGCATAAAGTTGATTTTGATAACGTTACAAACTTTACTTTACAGAAAATTGTAAATAGCCTACTGGCATGCAGTTAATGGAATAGGCTACTGTGCAGAGTTGAGAAGTTATGGTAGCCTAGGCCAATTTGGTGTGAATACACGCACACAGGGGAAATTCTCTCTCGTTGTTGAGTAGCCTGGCTGATACGCACAGTGCGTACGGCTATGGCTTTGGCGCGCCTTACTGAGAACGTCTGGCTGAAGCTCTCTCTTTTTTCGAGAACCGCTTTCATATTTCGTAATTGTCTCATGCGAAGCAATTGTTGTCTGTGATAGCATGCATTGATACGGGCAAAGACAGGTGACGATAAGACACTTGTTTTCTTTTTTAAATGTCCCGCGCCGGGGCCCCCTAGTGGCCGGGGCAGCAGCCCCTTTGCCCAATGCCCAAACGCGGCCCTGACTGTCCGTCGTCGGTTATTCGTTGAAACACTATTTTGCTTATGGGGCAGACAGCTAGTCGATTGTTAGGAAAGATTAGATGAATGTGATCATTTATGTTTGGGCCTTTTTTGGGCCTGAAATCGCTGATACAACCTTTAATGTAGGAACAGTACTTTATAAAATATGAGTTTACTATTTTTAAAGGTAAACTATGCAGTATTGGCAATTTCCTTACTGTTTTTGCTTATTTTTCGCTTGCTCTGTCATGACTAATGTCTGAGAAACTCCATCGCTACCTTTTTCTAGCCGGTGCCTGGCGTGTGTGTGTATTCGGTCGGCCCGCCGGCCCACAGTTGCAAGGGTGTTTTTTCCGCTCACAGGCGCTAGGGGGAAGCGAGACGGCCACCATTGAACCCGAAAAAAGTCATATAACCATTCCAATGACTCTGAAGCTGGTAAATGAAGGTACATTAAAGGAACCGTATGTAAGAAATTTATTTCAATTAATCATAAAATGGCCCTGATATGTCACTAGACATTAAGAAATCATGTTCATTTCAAATACTTATATCACTGACAACAGTCCTCCCAGCTAAACCTACCATACACCACGACATCAACATCAAATTTGACTCCCTGTCTGTTTCACCTACCAGGACTGCAAGAAATCTAGTTGTCTCGACAAACAACTAAACTTCTCAGATCATGTGGCCTCAGTCGCCCGGTCATGCCGTTTCACACTCTACAACATACGGAAAATCAGGACTTACTTGACTCAAGATGCTACCCAACTTCTGGTTCAGGCAATAGTCATCTCACGACTCGACTACTGCAACGCCCTCCTGACAGGTCTCCCAACCTGCGCAGTGAAACCACTTCAGATGATCCAGAACGCGGCGGCGCGTCTGGTCTACAACCAACCCAAAAGGGCACATGTGACCCCCGCTGCTCATCCAGCTACACTGGCTACCTATGGCGGCCCGCATCAAATTCAAGGCTCTAACGCTTGCCTACAAAGTAGTCTCCGGTTCTGCTCCCACCTACTTGAATGCCCTCATACAGACATAACCTACCTCCAGACCGCTGCGCTCCTCAGACGAACGATGTCTAGCTCTACCACCGGTACGCTCAGGCCAATCCAAACTTTTCTCATCTGTTGTTCCTCGTTGGTGGAACACACTGCCAGTTCTTACAAGGGCAGGGACATCCCTCTCCATTTTCAAAAAACTCCTGAAGACCCAGCTCTTTAGAGAACATTTCCTCTCATAGCAACACTTACAACAAGTCTTGCTGATCCTAGCACTCACCAGCCGTCTTAAACTGACATGTAACTGTTAAAAACAGCACTCACTGATGCACTTATTCTTACTGTACTCTGATGTTTTTTAAATTGTCCTAAAATTGTTGAGAATTGCTCTAAAACTTAAACTGTTTACCATGTTGTTAGTCGCTTTGGCTAAAAAAGCGTCAGCCAAATGTAATGTAATGTAATGTAATGTAAAACAGTAGTCCGGCCGGGATATTGTCATTTAAAAAGTGAAGTTGTAGCCCTCAACTTGATGTTGTGTTTTGTCATGTCATGTTGTGTTTTGGCGTGATGTGCCACCTTCTACCTATCTACTAATCACAAAGTCAGTAGTGTTTCGGCATCCGGGTTGGCAACCTTGAGTCAGGGGTGAGGGGAGATACAGCGCTCAGTAATTTGAAAGTGATTGCAGTACCAGTTTTGGCCACAATCTTACATATGGTTCCTTTAAGCTAAAAAAACTTGCATATTAAGCTAAAAAACCTGCATAGTGTGCCTTTAAATAATACCTAACTACTTCCTAGCATGTAGTTAATCTAAAGTGTTAACATTCTTCTGTAACCATTATCATCCAAAATGTTTACAAAAAATGGTAACCACTATTCAAAAATAAATCATAAAAATGACATGTTATGGTTGAAAAAGAAATGAAAACAATAAAACCAAACTATTTGAGAGAAATTGTCTGGCAATGTGTTAGAGCTTGACCTGGCGGCGTGACGCGTGGGAGGTGAGAAGTGGGCTGGTTGGTGTCACACCTTATGTGGGCAGCGACTGTCCTCCATCCAGGCTCAGCTGCTGTTTCCAGGGCCTATAGGAGTGTTTATGTCTGCCATATGGGTCCCCCCGGCAACTTTAACCCCCTGCTTAACACCACCACTACCCACCAGCACCTCCTCAAATCTGTCCTGGAGATCGTTCACCACCTCATCTTGCACCTCCATCATCATCTGGAGGCCAGTATGAGGGCCTTTCCCTGCTTCACAACAACACGAGACTCAACGAAAAAAAAAGTAATGTACGCGCATCAAATGACACCAGGTTCATTCCGCCAGACAAGCCAATTTTCCAGCCAGGCACCAAAACGACATCAGCAGAAGATGGCCACCTTGCTAAAAGGGCAGAGAGGCAACTTGGGCATGTGTGTCCACTCGAGATGGCCTCCTCTTGGGAGCAGAGGCGACAGGAAAAGGGGGAAAAAGCAAGCCCAAATCACTATCAATGTTCGTTTTTGGAGTCTGTGGTCGCGCAATGCGTTCAATATGTGTACATTTCCCACGATATTGAATGGTGCAGCACTCCAGCTCGGCCCAGCGTGGTGCGGAATACGAATGACCTGACCTATGGCACTTCAGACTAAATTGCCTCACAATGAGCGCTGGCCTGCATTGATTATGCCGCCGGTGTTTACAGCGGCTCTCCACTGGTCTGGGCTTCAAACGAGTTGAGTGTGTGTGTGTGACGTGATGCCTGGTGTCGACAGGGCCGGCGCATGTTGGGTGCCCTTGTTAGGGAAGACGCCCTTTGACGGCTACTAGAAACCTCTCTGTGAGTCAAGAGACTGCCCTTGCCCTGGCTAGACCTCTGTAGATTTTTAATGGGTTTAATCATGTGAACTGGTAGAGTCAACCTGGTTGTGTCAAGGCCCCCAAGCCATTGCAACAAAAAGGATTTTATTTTTGAGAGCTTTCTTTAAACATTATTTTTTACTTTGTACTTTACTTTACTATTTTTTACTTACAGACTAATCTGTAATTCTTAAGGACCAGGTTAATGATCTGATAATGATGTATGGTTAGTTGAAAGGCTTATATTTTATTTCATTTTATTTGTTTGTGAAATTATTACCTTTTCCCCTTTCACACCTGCAGTTACACACTAACAAATATAAGTACGCAGCTACAACATCAACAACACATGACAGCTTGCCAAAATGTGGGCAACAAATAATCCTGATACAAAAGAAATTTCATCACAGCCGTAACGTCAATCAAGAGCGCAGAGAGGAGAAAAAAAGGTCACTGTTATTCAAGAGGCTGCAGTCAGGCTCCGCTAAACACAGATTAGAGTTGGCGTGCAGCGCGGTGCGGGCCCTCATTGAACATCAGGCAGAGTGTGACTGGAGTCGCTCTCTATAACCGTCCTGCTGTAACACCCCCCCCCCCCCCCCCCCCACACACACACACATACAAGACCCATCCACTTGGCTTGTCAGCTGATGGAAGAATGGGGGTGGTGTATGCCTGTGTGTGTTCCTGTATGTGTGCGTGTGTGTGGTGAGGGGGGACATGGTGGGACAGACACAATGGATGGGCCAGGAGCAGCCAAGCTGAAGAGATGCTAAGAGAAGCTGATAAATGGCAGCTTGCACCTCTCCAGCGTGGCAGCCGTGGCGCTCTGCTTTGCTTCACAGCGGCGGGAGGCAGCTGCCTGGACGGACACCCTGTCGCTCCCGCTCAGGGCGAGAGAGAGAGAGGAGGACCGATGCCTCTGCCAGAGCAGGGGTGTCACACACACACACACACAGACAGAGAGAGAGACATACAAACAGAGATAAAAATATGCACACACACACACACACACACACACACGTTAGAGCAGGCTGTCACAACCTCAGCAATCTTCTGTTCTTTTCTGCATGTTTAACCATGATTCAGTCATTAGGCTTACTGGTGCATGAGTCTTTGGTAGTGATGACCGTAAATACATAATTTAATTATCTTGTGTCTCCTTCATGCACTTACTGTTATTTTTTTAACTTCTGTTTGTCTATAAAGATGTGACACACAACATATTTTGAAGTGAATCACTAATGATCTTGAGATATTTTGTCCATATTTAGATTTTTGCAAATGCTATTAAGATATTTTGTCCATATCTATATTTATATTTCTTAATTCTAAATGAAAACATTGATTTTTAACACAGAGGATCTCACAGCTGATACACCCCATGGATGACTTCAAGATATTGGCAACTTTAAGCAAGTTCAATTTTAACTGTCACCACCCGGTGTGCACTCCAATTATGATCTGCTATTGAATGACAGATGTTAGCATGTTGTTGTTGCATAATTGATTAGCTGTTGACCAAAGTGCAGCATATTGAGCCCACATTCATGTGCGCGCACGACCAACACCTTGCCAGCCCTTTAGCAGTTCACATGCATCCTCCTCTTGCATGTGTGCCCAGCTTAGCGTAATTAGCATGTCGTCTGCAGTCATCTGGGAACACACACTAACACCGAGACACCCACCACACGCTGTGTCAACATGACAGTGAGTGACACACACACACACACACACAAACGCCATAAAGAATGGAACCACCGGGCACGCGCCACCATAACCACCAGAGAGATTTAATGCCAGTGTTATGGAAAAAAGGGGGAGCCCACATATGGCCATAAAAAATGCAAACCCATTGGAGGGTGTGGGTGAAAAATGGAGAGGGACAGACAGAGCCGAGAGGAGGCAGGGGTGGAGAAGGGCTATAGGTGGGTGGTGTTAGAGCATGGGGTGGTGGCGGATGGTGTTAGAGCATGGGAGTGGGGGGTGGATGGGTGGGTAGTTTGAAGAGACAGGAGGATACGGTGGCAGTAACATGAAGAATGAAGTCACCTGGCTTTCCCCGAGCTTTGAAGGTCAAGGAGAGCCTCCTGCATATTCATGGCTGGGCCCGGCATGGGGATCGATGGCTTTTAATTGTTTTTTTCCTGGGCCGGGGAAGGAAGTGCCAGCAGCTATTGATCGGCTGCAGCAGACGAGGCCACTTACATGTCAGGCGTGTGTGTGTCTGTGTGTATGCACACGTGTGTGTGTGTGTGTGTGTATGCATGTTCCTGTGTGAGTGTGTGTGTGGGGGGCAGCACCCTGGCCTCAGCCTCGTGGCAGACCAGGGGGAAGTGTGACAGGACACCATGGCGACACGGAACACTATGTCGCTATCTGTCTGGCAGAGGGACCACAGCACAGCTGTCTTGCCCAAGCCCTGAGCTACCAGACTCAGTTGGCACACAGACAGACAGAGAGAGAGGGGAGGATGAGATAGAGAGAGAGAGGGGAGGATGAGATAGGGAAAGAGAGAGAGAGAGGGGAGGATGATGAAATAGAGAGAGTAAGCACTGAGAGCCACCGAGAGAGAGAGAGACAGGGTTAGAGATACAGAGAGAGGAGAGTGAGATAGAGAGAGAGAAAACAGAATGAGAGGTGGGAACAGAGATACAGTGAGAGAGGAAGATGGGGGGGGGGGGGTGTTTGGGAGTGTATAATCTTGCCCAGTTGCTAACCTACTCACTTGCCTGTCACTTGCTTCAGTTTGTCTCTCATGCTGGCTTAGTTGATCACTCCTTGTGTCCATGTCCAGTGTGTTGTTTGGGCTGGACTTCTATTTTAATTGCGTCCTTCAGATACTGTATATGTGCACTGCATATGTTAATTTTGCATTGCTTGTGTTCAGAATTTGGCTGGGGATTACCTGAATGTTTAATATATCAAAATTATTTCATTAATATTGTGTCTCGCTGGGCACATTCATGCATATATCATTGCTGGTGCAAACATTTGATTTAAAATTGTATCGATTCTCCTATCATAAGAACAGAAGTATATTCCTGAAATGTTAGGATTTCCTGACCCAGTCATTTTTCAACAATTTTCTTCTGTAATGTTATAATCTGTGCAGTTGAAGCCTTGAGAATATGCACATGTTGTGGTGATGTCACATTGGTTCTGTCACTTACTATCACTCAAAATAAATGAATGTGAGACTTGAATTATGTAATGGCTCATTTGTTTGCGAATTTCATTTATGTTTCATATGTCTCAGTATCCAGAAAAAAGATCTGCTGGCTAGATCAATACACAACAAATCTAAATGGTAAAAAATAATTAAAAATAAAAGAAAATGGTTATGACACTAACTTATGGACTCAAAAACACTTAATAGTGAACACAGTAACAAAGGTCATCCACCTGCCTCTAGGAGACTTGGCCAGAATTGAAGTCAATGACACCAATACTCGCAGGCCCCCAGAAAGGCATGACCACCTGGCTTAAGGTAAGACCCCCAATCTACCACAATGTGGCCTCATTTCATGGAGGTAGAGGGACACCAGGGGCCCCACATCCATCTTCCCCTAGACGCCTTCGATCTTGCCAAGGTGACACAGCCATTTGTTTGTTGTCAAAATTCACAGAAGACTGCTCAATACCCAGAATAAAGCAGGGTTATAAATGTTTTTTTTTTTCGGCACTACATTTTGGCCACAATCTGGAAACTCACTCTTTATCAGTTCAGATCTCAGTGTTCATCTTAATAAAGCTCCCAGTAGTGCATGCTTCATTTAGGAACTTACACATGCTTGCCACAATTTGACAAAAAAAAACTGGCTTCCAAAAAAAACATTTCTATATTATTTCCATGTGCCCTGTGCTGTCTCTCACCAACAGTTTTTACATTAGTAACCTCTTAAAGCAGCTGTCTCCTGGCCCAGCCACTCAACACCACCCCTTCTCTTTCTCCCTTCTCTGTCTCTCTTTCTCCCCCTCTCCTTCCCCACCGAAGCCTCCTGTGCCAGGGAGGTGATAATCAGCATCTACTGAAGCAAGGCAGAAAAACATTGAAGTGAAGTGGAGAGGAGAAGAGAGGAGAGGAGAAGAGAGGAGAGGAGAGGAGAGGAGAGGAGAGGAGGGGAAAGCAGATTGCAGGAACAGCTGAGGAATAACACACAAGGTTGCGGCACCGCTGTCAAATCGCACCAGATTTTTTTCGGTAATAGATTCTCCTCCAGACACTCAATTCCGTTCAAAGGCGATCCTCCTTTATCCCAGGGCATCAAATATTTAAAC